>NW_004567130.1:11971041-12010448 GCF_000260355.1 Condylura cristata
AGGCGGGAATCGAACTCATGCGGAAGCGGCTTTAGATTCTCAGTGCTGTGCTTTAACCCGCTGCGCCACCAGGGAGGGCCATCCCCCCCACGCCCCTTTTAACCAACATTCCTTCCCATCTTCCTTGTTCTGAACCAGTCATCTGGCAAGTGAAAGAGGTCAGGCATAGTCCGAGGACTGGCCACTCTGTCTTTGGGAACCCAGAATCTTATTGACCTAAGGAAGAATTTTCGAACCCCCATATGGTGATTGGGTCACAACTCCCCACCCCGGTCCTCCTGGGGTGAAATGACCCCAGTGTCCATGATGGGTGAGCCCCCAGCCTCTGGCTCTCCATGCAAAGCCGCAGGGGTCACTTCTGTGCATACGGATATAGCTGCTGGGTGAAATCCCCAGTGAGGGGTGACTCCAGGATTCTGCTCATTTGTGTGTGTGCCCAGCTCCGGTCATAGCGCTCCCTCCCCGGACAAGCACCCCACCACCATCTTCATCAGCCAGGAAGTCCCCAGAGCCCAGTGCTTCCTTCCCTCCTGTCCCCCACCCCCAGGACAGGGGACTCGGCCACCACCACCTAGTGCTCACAGCTACCCGCAGTATCCATTTTCATTCATCTTTCCCAAAACTCGAGAAAATAAATGAGAAGGCAGAGTGCCATTAGCTTAATGGCCTTTAACACCCAGCCATCTGCCGTGATGTAATTAAATAAAAAAATCAGAGGGAGCATATGGTGCCCATTATAAATAAATATTAAAATTTTGTTTCCCTGGATAAGACTCCAGTGCCTCTTGTTCCTCGGGCAAACTTTATGGCCATCTTCACTTGCTCTGGAATCAGGCTGGCAGGGCAGATGGCCGGGGAAAGGGTGGGGAAGGGATCAGGTCGAGCCAGACTTCCCCGGTACGACCCCCGTCCGCCACGGTGGCTGTGCGATCTTCAGCAAGTGGCCTCTCTGGGACTCCGTTTCCACACCTGCAGAGTGGGTCCGGTCCATTCCACCGTGCTGGGAAGGTGCCTACTGTGTCGCCGACGCCTGGCTCCAGGAGTATAGCGCATCTGATACGATGCTCAGTTGTCTAATTCTTGCACTAGCCCTGTGTGCAATGGCTCGTAGAGTTAGCCCATCTTACAGATGAGAAAACTGAGGTGGAACAGAGCTTGAATCCAGGTAATCAGTTTCCAGAGCCTTGTGCCTTTTTCTTTTTTTTTCCCACTAAGAAAATGATTTCTCCTAAGACAACAGTGATTCTGCTACAGCAGCCTGGTGAGGCTGATATCAGACCGAGTACACAAAGACGCAGCCTGTCAGGACAGGGCTGTGACCTTCAGAAGTGACCTCCAAAGGGGAACTCTTTTCATTCCTCAATGTTATTTCCCTGAAAAAGGTAGAAACCTTTGGCTACTAGAAGGGGTATTATTTATACCCCTGCCGACAGCCACGAAGCTCAATTAAGAAACTGTGCTTTTCATCTATTTCCAAACAACCTGTTGATGGACAGGAGAAAGACATAAGGTTATTCTTTGGGGAAGTGTTTTTCCCTTGTAGGGAGAGCTAGTTTGTCAAGTGTTTAAGCCAAGGTCCCCGGCTCAGCCTTGGACGTGAGAGCAGCCGGGCGGGCCAGGGTGGGCCTGACACTCCTGGGGGCTGGCTGGGTGTAAAGGCAGCAGCAGCAGCCTGGGGACCAGGCTTCCCCACCAAGGTCGGCTGTGATCTGGAAGCAGCCGGCGCTTCCTTGTTCATGCCTCAGCTGCTGCTCCGAACAAGATCACACACGCTGGTTTTCCGGACAAAAGCTAAACATGAGGAGATCCCGCCTCAGCCCTGAGGGGTTCTGGGAGCAGGAGGCAGCCAGAAGGGAGTGGATATGTCTCACCTTCCTCCAGCAAGTAGCAACCCAAGGAGGAGCCAAGGGCACCCCAGCTAGGGGTCCTCTGCATCTTTGGGGGACTGGTTTTTTTTTTAAGATTTTTTTATTTGCCTAGAGGAACTGGGGTGTAGCCAGAGGGGTGTGTGTGGAGGGGGCAGTGAGAGGATTCACCAGAGACAGAGTGGGGAGCAGAACAGGCGGATCAATGAAGTACACTGCTGAGGGGAGCAGGGGGTGGCCCAGGAGGGGTCTGCTGCGCCATGTGGGTCAGCTCTTCGATTGTCCATGAGGCTGCTTGGGCAAGGCTGGGTTGTCAGGTGAGCGCTGCTGAGTTGCTTGGAGGCCTGGGGAGGAGGCCCCAGGAGACAGCCAGCAGGAAACGAACACAGACCCGCGCCTTTTGGGAGAGGACAGGTGTGGACAGGTGAGCAGAACTTGGTGGCGGGGAGAGGAGAGGCTGGGACTCCTGCTTCCAGAGGGCAGGTCCTTGGCATGGCCAGGCTTGCTGGGGCCCAAGGGCAGGGCCTTGTCCCCCCAGGAATGCAGGCGCCAGGTGGGGGCCACACACCTTTCCCCAGGACTCACTGCCAGTGGGCAGCTCACCCACAGAGCTGTGCCACCTGGAGGAGGCACTGGGCAGAGATATGTGGAGAAGCCGTGCTCGCTTCTGGCCTTGGACTTGGACTAGGGACCCTGGGGACGTGGAAGAGACACATGCAGGGATGGGGTGGGGGGTCATGGTGGGGAGAGTCACCCGTGGAGAGGCTGACAGTGGCAGCCTTTGTCTTGACCTGAATCCTGATGTTGCTTTTTCTCCCACACCTGCTTGACCCCTTCTGCCCTGTCCTGTGGGTCCCACCAGCAGGTGCCTGAGACTGTGGCAGGCTGTTGGGCCTCCGTGGCCCTGCTTTGTGCTGACTCTGTTTGGCTGGACATTTACCCTCAAGGGTGTTGGGAGTGACCAAGTGCAGAGGTTTACTGAGGGACTGGATAAGGGCAGTAATAAATCAGGCCTTGCATCCAAGGGTGATAAGGCCGTAATAAACTGGGCCTTGCATCCAATTAACTGGACCTGGCATCCGGGATGGGACTAGAAGGAGATAACCAACTGGGCCTCACATCAAGGGGACAGCCATGAGTCACCCCTTTGGAATCTGAGCTTAGAATCTATATAACAGACCCTTCCCCCCATAGGGCTGGCAGTCGCTGGGGACCCCACTCTAGGGGCTCAGTCTCAGCTGCTGCGTGGGAGTAATAAACTCTGCTTGCTCGGCCTTTCTGCCTCCCGCCTTCCTTTCTTGCAGCCGGTCACAGAAATCGGGACAAAACAAAGGGGATGAGCAACTTTGGGTGTTTCATGGGGAAACTTTTCAATTATATTTTTCCTCTTCTCTCTATTGCACACTAATTCTATTAAAGTTCCTTCCATTGAGGGTCTAAGGCACTAGCGCAGGTTTTGTCTTGATGAAGCGGATGGCAGAACCATGTAGAGTGTGCAGGTCTGGGGGTCCTGCGGTGACCCTCACCCTGCCCACCACGGCCTTAGGAACTGTCACCCTATAACCAAAAAACAGCAAAAGCTAGTTTGCAGAGGAGAACGCAGACTGGCCAAGGGGACACCCAGAGACAGAGTAGCTGACAGTCTTGAGTTTCTGACTCTGGGAGGTCCAGTCCCCTCCTTCAGGGTCATGACCAGCGAGGAATAAGGAAATGTGGGCTTCTTACTGAGGGCCTGCGCGCACATCAGGACCAGGGAGCATCAGCAATAGTCTGCCGGGACAACCGTGCAAAACTGGACTGCCTCGATGGACGATTCCACACTCGCGCACCTGTTTCTTTAGTCTGAGTGGCTGAAGACTTAGGTCCACACAAAAACCTGCACTTGGCTATTCAGCCACAGTTACCTAAACTTGGAAGTCACCAAGGCGTCCTTCAGGAGGTGACTGTGTTGGATAAATAAACAGGTCCACCAGACAATGCAACAGATTGCAGGGCTTAAAAGGAATGAGCTGTCCAGCCAGGGGAAGACCTGGAGGACACTGACGTGCTTCCTGGAGGGAGAGGTAGGTCTGAAAAGGGACTGCTTCTGTAACAGGGTGGTCCCTAGGAAAAAGGGAAGTTCCAGGTTCCCTGCCCCATCCAGGGGCAGGAGGGTGGAGCTGAGCAGAGAAAAAGGAGAAGAGAGAAGAAGAGAAGGAAGCGGGATGGAGAGCCAGAAGGAGACCTGAGGAAGCCACACGGAGCAGCAAGCACGTGATGAAGAAACGGGGCTTGTTTCCTAGCCCTGGGCTGGTTAAGGCAGATGTGGGTGAGAGACCTGTAGGGAGGCGACTATGGCAGTGTTTATATTGATTTTGATTTTGCTCTTTTCCTCCCAGATTTGTCTGGCCATTTCTGATCCTTTTCCATGGGTCCCGGCCAGAAGGTGTCTTGTGGTGGCTTTCAGGCCTTGCTTTGGGCCAATCCCTTTTGGGTGGACTTTTGCCCACGAGGGCATGGGTCACTTCAGGTGTTTGACTTAGAAGTTATATTCTTTGTGTTCCGTATTGTATATTTACTGTATTAAAGTCCCTTTTCATTAAAGTTTTATATGTTTTGTCTTCTTGCGGTGGATGGCAGAACCCACTTAGAGCAGGCAGGATTTTGGGGCTTCAGGGGTGTCCCTCTCCCCCTGTTCTGGAACAGATTTGGGGTGCCCTATAACACTTCCAGCTAGATGACAGGTGGAAAAGGCAAACTATGGAGAAAAAAAGGGCCTGGGGCAGGGTCGGGGAGGGCAGTGAGCCCAGAGGACTGGAGGGCTGGAGACCACTCTGTGCAACGCAGGAGTGGACTGTCCAGCTCAGCCCATACAAAGCCGAGAGGGAAACTAACGTAAGCTACGGGCTTTGGGTGATTACTCTGTGCCATGAAGAGTCATCAGTTGGCATAAACATCCCTCTCTCAGGGGGCGGTGGGTGGGCGGGAAGCTGCGATTGCGCGGGGCAAGGAGGCATATGGGAAATCTCTGTACTTTTTGTTGTTGACTTAAAACTGCTCTAAAACGTAGTCTGTTGTAGAAAGGAGGGAAGCATGTATTTGAAAGGCTGGGAGCAAATTTCAGTGACCCACCCAAACCCTGGGCTGGGGGTGGGGAGAGTAGGGGGTGGGGTTGCAGGAAGGCCAGGGAGGAAGGAGGGGTGGCAAGAGGGTGAGTGAAATGACAGCTCCCCTTCTCCAGTGGCCTGATGACCGACCGGGACCCAAGGCACCGGCCACCCAACCTACTGGGCAGGCAGCCGGCAACCCCCTCTGAGCCCAGATCATCTTCCTCCCCAAGAGGGACTTACTTCTAAAGAAAGCCCCCAAATCCCTATCATTAAACCATCTGGAGCCATCGCTCTCCTCCGGGAGCTGCTGTGTCTAGGGTCAATTAGTGCACATTTGCATAGAATTCCTTAATAGGCTGCTAATTGTCTGGGGAGATAATGGATGGCTCTTCGGGTGCTGGGCAGAATGTTTACCCACAGGGCAGACCCACAGGGGGTGGCCGAGAAGGGGAGGCAGCTCAGAGGGAGAGGGGGGGATGGGGCAGGATGGAGGGAATGGAACAGACCATCTCAGACTGGGACTCTCCCAGTGTGGAGAGCTATTACTTTGTGAGCCTTTTGCTTTATGTGCGTGCGTGCGTGCGTGTGTGAGTGTGTGTGTGTGCTGGGTCCCAACCTAGAATGCATTTCTCACTGTAGGTCTGCATCACCTAAGAGCCCTAGTGAGGGAGAGGCAGACCCACGGCAGCTCTGGGCTGGGTCACCACAGAAGGGGCACCCGAGAAGCTGAGTCCTGACACCTGGATGCCCCAGCAGAGGCCGCTCAGTGCTGAGGAGCAGGGGAAGACCCTGGGATGGATGGGTTAGGGTCAGTGCGCAGACAGCGGGCTGGGTGGTGATGGGACCCCAGCTGCAGCACCCTGTGGGTTCTGCTCAGGGCTGTCTGCACTGCAGCGTGGCTCTAGTGTCAGGCTGCTGAGGAGAAGCCCTAAGACGCTACGTCCCAGCGTCAGGGCTCAGTGGCTCTCCGAGGCCGAGGTGGGGTCCAGAGTATTTGCCAGTGGTGGAGCTGAGAACAGGTTTCTGTGATCCACACCAGGAGCCAGTGGTAGCTCTAGAATCTCTTTCTGGGCCTGGTTCAGGGGTCAGATCTGGCTGGAAGAGCAGACCCAGGGCTGCAGGGTACTGGGATGAGGTGAGTTTATCACCATCAGGGAGGGGCCAGACCGGAGAATGGCTTTTGTGTACTGAAAGCTAATGAAGAGGAAAGATGAGGAAGAGATGGAGGGGAAGGAGCAGTGGGGGAAGGAGCAGGAGAAGGAAGAAGAAGAAGAAAATGTGGAGAAGGAAGAGAAAGTAGGGGTGGGGAGGGGTGGGGGAGAGCATGACTTTGTGGCACCCAAAACCTTGAAAACGGAGTCCCCCTCACCCTAGATCTTTAGCAGCAGTGGCGGCTGATGGAGTCGCAGGGGGAGGGGTGTAGTTCCTTGAGGAGGGGCCAAAGCCCCCCAGAGCCTAAAGACCACCCTCTGGGACCCTGCACCTTCCCAGGCCCAGTGTCAAAGAGCCAGAACGGAGGTGGTGAGCCTCCACCTAGCAAAATCCCTCCCTTCAAAGGGGAAACTGAGGCCCAGAGAAACTCAAAACCAGCCTCCCCTATGAAATGGCTTGCGTGGAACTGCAGCCAAGTCGGCTTCAGCTTTAGCTATACTACTGCTATCAAGACTACTGTTGTTACATCAGAGAGTTGCGAGATCAAAGGGCCTCAGAAACCAGCACGCGCCTGACACTTTGCGAGGAACCAGGGCTCAGAGAGGCTGAGTGGCACAGACCCCCCAGGCCCAGGCCCAGGCCGGACCCCAGAGACCATGCTCTCTGCAGGAGTCAGCACCTCCCACCCCGAGCAAGCAAACCACGGCTTGCCGGCCCACGACAGGGGATTAAACTCTATTTAGGAGCGTGACAGCTCCCATTAGCCACTCAGTCCCCAGAGGAAGTTTCCACCTTCCACCAGCAAGAGCCACTGAGCCCGCCCCAGACGGCCCAAGCCCAACTCAGTGTGTGCATGTGTGTGTGTCTGTATATGCATGTGCATGTTTATGTGTGTGCGCACAACGGTGTGTGAGCACGCACGTATGTGTGCATGGAGTTGAGGTGCATGTTTGTATACAGGTGTGCATGTGCATTTGTGTGTGCATGGTGTGTATGAGTGTGTTTGTATACGTGTGTGCATGTGCATGTCTCTGTGTGTGGTGTTGTATGTGCATGTCTGTAGATGTGTGTGCATCTGTGTGTATGTTCTCAGAGCTTCCTACACAGGTTCAAGTTCTTTTCCCTCATGGTCCACTCAGTGCCATGGAGGGCTTCAGCCCCGGCTGGGGCACAGGCCGGACTTGGAGCTGGACTCAGCCCCTCCGAGCTGGAGGGAGGGCCCTTCACAACCCCGAGGCCAGCTTCCTCATTGACAGAGGGGAGGCTGAGGCCCGGGGGGCAGCAGAGAACCCCTTCAGGGTCATGCACTGACTGCAGCCAGACTCGGGTTCCTGGTCGGGGTCTCCAGCCCCGGTGTCCTCCTGGGGAGGACAGAGGAAGTGCTGCCTGCTGCACACCTGCTGTGTGGGCCTTCCCTCCCTGCTCATGGTGTCACTCCTGGGGCAGGGGGGGGGGAGGGGCAGGGTGTTAGCCAGGCCGTTGTGGCCTAGAGCTAAAGGCAGCCCTGGAGGGGGCAGAGTAAGGGCCAAGCCCAGGCCTGCCCAGCTCCACCCTAACTTCCATAGGCTCTCACCTCCTGTGGCAGTGCATCCTCTGGCCTCTCACCTCTGACCTCCCGGCCTCTTCTCTGCAAGCCGAGTGATTCCGGGGAGCTTCTCTGAGGGGTGTCTGCTCAGCAAGCTGGCACCCTGCTCGAGACCCCTACCCTGGGAAGGAAGACTGAGGCCCTTCCAGAGGGTGCAGGGGCCCAGGCCTGTGGAACCCTCCCCGTGTCCTTCCATGGCCCAGAGATAGCCCCTCCCACCAGGACAACTCGCCATCAGTTGATGCCTCAGCCCCTTGGGTCCCAGGACACCTTGTAGAAAGGGGCACTGAGCGCACGTGCCAAGCCAATGGAGACACGCGTGCGCGAATGCAGCATCCTCTCCCCTGGCTCCTGCCCCCGCGGCTCACACACCCCCGTCCACCCCTCCCCAGCTGACCCTATCCAGGGCGTGGCAGGGATCCTGTGGCCCGATTTGAGAACCAGCAGACACTGCGGCTGGCCCGAGGCACACACCGGGTGGCCAGGATGGTAGAAACTGAAGCTTCTCGGGTTCCTTATCCACAGGGATTGAGAGGATAAACGGGCACCTGTCTTCCAAAGTCTCACCACGGACTCGGAACTGGATCTTCCTTGGTGGACCTGAGGGTGGGAGCTGCCCTGTGCATTGCAGGACGCCTCAAGGTGTCCCCACCCTCAGCCCACAGGTGCCGGCCCCGCCCCTCCGCCCCCAGCCTGGACAGCCCTCAGCTTTGTTCGAGACATCTTCGCCTTTGTGAAGAAACAGAAGTGCGGCCCAGAGCGCTGCTCCTGGAGATCCAGCCTCCACTGGAGGGGAGACGCGCGACTCCCTGATGCTAGAGCTCCAGTCTGGATTTTACCCTAGTGGGTTCTAGGATTCTCCTGGTTTCTAGAATTGCTGCGGTCTATTTCGGTGTTGATGGGCTCTCGAACTCTCAAATTCTGACTCCCAAGCCTCCATCTCCTCCTGTGTCGAGGTCACTGTTCTCCCTGGAGACAGCCAGGCCTCGCTGCTTTCCAGTGACCAGGACAAAAGACACGCCCATGAATTATATATTTCAAGTCATCTCTAAATGGCCCGGCAATTACAGAATGCCAAGGGTCAGCCGCCAGGGCCAAGCAGCTCCCCTTCAGCAGGGAGAAGCGGCTGACGGAAGCACCAACAGACCTCCAGATGGTACCTCTGCCATGAGCCCCCGGGCGACTCCTTTTTCCTTTTGCTTATGTGTATTTTTTTTTCCACAACTGGCTGTGGCTTAAAGAAGGAGACACTCACCCTCTAGGTCACAGCCCTGGGATCCACAGAGTGTGGGGAACAGTGGGGACCCATGTTGGGTTAAGAGATTCAGCACAAGGGCTGCGTGTGCAGCTATTAGCCAGGGCCAGGCTGGCCTGTGGGTCTCACCACACCATCACCTGCTGTTTTCTTTACATTTGAGTCACGGCAGGGGGCCAGGGCAGGACAAAAAGAGGGTTCGTTGGAGAATGTGTTGAAGTCACCTGGTCAGCTGTCACTTCCGATCCAGACCTCAGGGAGACAAGCCTTTCGGGAACCTCCATTTCCCCAAGTTGCAAAACCGGCACAAACATGCCAGTCCTCAAGGTCCCGACGGGCACGGGCCCTGCAGACCATGCTGCACTGCTGTTCACGCACCCTAGGGCTGGCAGACAGCCCTCACACGCCCCCAGACCCGCCTGTCCCCCACCAGGTGGGCTGGACTAGGACTGAACTCAGACTTGCCTCGCATCTCTCAGCTCATCTCCAGTGAAAGACCAGCCACCAGCCCCTGTATTAATAGGTCGTTGCCGTCGTGATGTCTTTAAATTTAGACAGCAGCCTGCACGCAACAACGCCTCCACCCACGCACCCCCAGGAATAAATCGTTGGGGCGGGAGGGAGGGAGTCTGACTCCCGGGGGAGGGGGACAGGGGCCGGCTGGGGGCTTCTCTCCGAGGCCACAGAAGCGTCCTCACCCAGAGGCGGGCGACCTACGTGGTCCCTGCCCCAAGTGTGGTTGAATGTTCTCCTGGAGCTACCTTGAACATGAGCACAGACCCTGCAAACTGGAGT
This sequence comes from Condylura cristata, assembly GCF_000260355.1. Classification (NCBI taxonomy): domain Eukaryota; kingdom Metazoa; phylum Chordata; class Mammalia; order Eulipotyphla; family Talpidae; genus Condylura; species Condylura cristata. The sequence goes on from NW_004567130.1 coordinate 11,980,783, forward strand.
CCTGGGTGGCTGTGGGGGTCAGGGCAGGCGCCTGTGAAAGTCCCTCTCCTCCAGTGGGGAGCACCCGGGGGGACTCAAACCTAGTCTCTCACTTCCCTTCCCACCACCTTCAAGGTCCTTCTGCGGGCTCCTGGAGTTCCCTTTCTGTGCCTTCAGGCTCGGCTCTGTAAGCACAAAGCCACCCCACTCCTGCCCACTCCACTCACACGACAATTCATTCATTCCTTCATCTTTCATTTCACAAATATTTGCTGAGAGCCAGGCCCCTGCCAGGTGAGCTGCCCCCCTCTGTCCTGGTCTCAGCGGGCCATCTACTCATGGTGAGCATTTATCCCGTGCACATTTCCTAAGTGCGCCATCTCTGGACAAAAATGTCTCAGAACACCACTGCCCCACTGGCAGCCACCCGAATCCCTGGGCCGGGGGCGCAGCATGTTTTAATTTTTTTACTCAGCATCGATGTGCCAGTGCACACCTGTGGCACGTCAGTTGCCGCAGATACACCCTGAAGCAGCTGTGGCCTCCACCATCAGGGCGGTGACCCCTTATATTTTTCAAGCACTCACAATAGAGTGTCGCTTGTGGAACGCCAAGACCTTGAAACATACCATTCCCAGTGTTCACCGTGACCTTGGGAGGTGGGTGCTGTTCTCCCCGACAGACACGAAACGCGTCAAGGGCGCTTGTATTCAAGTCTTGCATAGAAGCTTGATCCCCAAAGGGAATGGGAGCCCCTGAGAGGTTGGAGTCCCCCACTTAGAGAACTTCCTCCCTCTCCACTATCACATCATCCAGCCAGCCGGGTTGAGAACCTGGAGCACACCATTCCTGAAGGCCTCCCAAGTGCGGAGGCCAGCCCCCCAAGGCAACAGGGAGCCTCTTCTGTATCTTCACCCAGCCGCTGGCCCTGAGGTGTGCCGCTTTGGTGAGAGGAAGACGCTCCAGTAGAGAAAGGAAGACGCTCCAGGAGAGAAAGGCGTCAGCCACAAGCTGCTGGGGCTGAAGGTGTCCTGTGGGATCCAATGAAACCTTCCTGTCTGATTCAGCAAGATGACACAAGGTGGTCCTCAGGGGGACGCACAGCCTGCCGGGAATTCTCTGGTTGTGCTGGGGCTCACCCTGGAGTTCCTGCTTCGGCAGGTCTGGGGGACGGTGTCTGAAAATGCGCATTTCTGACGGGCTCCCAGGTGAGGATGCTGCCCAGGAATCAGACTATAACAGCAGCGTCTAGGGTGGGAACTGCTCCTGTTACAGAGGCTGAGGAACCTGGGTCTGGCCTGCTGGCTGGGAGCAGAGCCTGGGGGTGAACACACCTCCATTTGAGCCCCAGACCTGCCAGTGAGACACACGAGCCTCGGGGGATGTGGAAAAGCCTTTCTGAGCCTCAGTTTTCACATGGGAAGTGGGCAGTAACTCCCTGGGCCTTGCTATAAGCCCTAATGCGGGATGCCGTGTGGTATACCCAGGGTGCTCTCTGTGCTTTGGGGTGCTCTAGTTCATGATGGCTGGTGCCGTCATCAGAAGAAGAAATATGGATGGGAAAGGTGATGTCAAGACACAAGGAGAAGACCCCGGCTCCCGCCAAGGACAGACCCAGGAGCAGAGGCTTCCCCACAGCCCTCAGGCGCCGTCAGCCCTCCCAATACCTTCCTTTAGGTTTCATTTCCAGACCTGTGAAACAATAAACTTCTGTTTCAGCCACTAGAGCATCTCAGAGCTTTTTTTTTTTTCTGTGAGAGAATTTGCGTATGTGTACAGTATAGCAGAAACCCACACACCCTAAGGACACAAATCAATGGAATTTCACCTGGACACACACTCATGTCAAGACCCAGATCAAGGCAGAGCGGCTCCCCCATGCTGCCCCCTGCCAACCCTGTTCCCCTGCGGCAATCACAGGTCAGCTTCCATCACGCAGAGCAGAGCAGTTCCACACGTTCTCCAGTGATACAAGTGGCTGAGTAATGTTGAACAAAGGAAACCAGCCCTTTATAGCTAAGCTCACTTGATGCTTGTAAAAAGCAAAACAAGACAAAAAAAAGGACAAATAAATGAGTTTATTGTATGGAGGAGTCAGAGACTCCAGAGAGGTTCAGTAACTTGCCTGAGGTCACACAGCTATGGTGGGAGTGGCAGAGCCAGGAGGTGGATCTGTACTTGCTGCTTTTTTAAAAGATTTATTTATTGATGCATGCAGAACTTGGGTACAGGCCAGAGGTGCAGGGGCAGTGATAAGATTAACCAGAGACTGAGTGGGGAGCAGAATAGGCCAACTGATGAAGTACACCGCTGAGGGGAGCAGCGGGAGAGGTCTGCCACATCATGTGGTCACCTCCGGGGCAGGCGGGGATCGAACTCATGCTGAAGTGGCTTTAGCTTCTCAGTGCTGTGCTGTAACCCTCTGTGCCACCAGGGAGGACCCTGTACTTTATAATCATCAGTACGTGCCGAGTAAATGCATCAGAAGGCCCGGTACACTACACGCCTCCGCTACATCACACACATTCACCAGACTGTACATGCGCTCCTTAGCACTGCCGGCAGTGAGTACTCACCGCTCTCCCTCTTACAGTGGAAAACTGAGGCTCAGGGCAATCGAGATGTGCATCCAAAGCCATGGGGCTGGAAAGTGGCAGAGTTGGGACGGAGTGTAGCTGTCTGCAGATTGAGTACCTACTTCACCCGTCTGCAGATAGCTCCTGAGAAGCGGCAGTGCTGCAGCCACAGAGCCCACCCACCTGGGTTTTCACTGGAACCATAGGAGATGCCCGGCACACCCTCCAGAGAGACTCCAATATCTAACCCAATAGTACCAAGTGCTGGAGCGGGCACAGGACTAGCAAGAAGTAGCAAGTGCATCCTAGAGGGCGCGACACCCAAGGGTGGATGGCCTCTGTGGAGAGAAGTCTAGTTTCTTAGAAGATTAAACCTCCGCTTACCACTAGGAGCCAATAACCCTACTTCCTAGACATGTACCCAAGAAGAACTGCTAAGGGCAGCCCAATGTGAACTGGGCTGCCTGTCTGTAGGTCCTCCCCCGTGCACTTAAGATTTAATTGTACTGCAGGCACACCCAAAAAGGGTCAACAATGGGCTTATTTACAAAAGGAAAGGAAAAAGATCAACCCAGGGAAAGAGATAAAGAGAGAGAGAGATACAAGTTAACTGAGGCATCCTACCAGCTCCGCTGACTTAGAACCCCAAAAGCACACTGAAAGCTCATCAACAGCCGAGTGACCAGCCACCAGCCATGAGGCCAAGGGAGAGAGAGAGCGCCCAACATGGCTCCTCTCTCTATATATATCCCAAAAATGGTTGCTTAGCTCCACCCTTGGGTCCTCTCGGTCCTCCCTTTGGTATTCTGGGAGTCGTAGTTTCAGTGACTGGAGTAGGGGATGGAGTCCACAAAACCGGCTCCTTGCCGAGTTTGTTCAGGACACCTTTTCCCCTAACAGAAAGAGAACCCGGCTGGGCAGAAATGTGGACACACATGTTCAACGCAGCTTTATTTGTAACTTCTCCAAACAAAACTACCCAAATGCCCTTCAAAGGCCAATGGACAAGCTGGTACAGCACCCCAAGGGAGCAGGCTCAACTTCAGGAGGGGTGACCTACAAGCAACAGCACTGCTGAGTTTCAGAGGTGTTACACCGAGTGAGAGAAGCCAGATTCGAAAGGCGACATGATGCATTTACAGGACATGCTAGAAAAGGCCAAATGTAAACAGACCGGTGGTAGCCAGGGGGTGGGATGGGGAGGAATTTTTCAGAGTGACTGAGCTGCTTTATATCTTGATGCAAGGGGTGGTTATATGGCTGACGGCATTTGTTAGAACTTGCAGAACTATAAACTACAATGGGTGAATTTTACTGTGAATAATGATTCTCAATAACAACAAATAATTTCAGCTAACCCACTGGGCTGTTTTCCTGCTATGCTGGCTGAGCCCTGAAAGAACAGAGACCGTCAAGAGAATCCACACCTGCTCACTCCTCATAGGGTGGGAGTGCTCACCTGGAGGGATGAGATGGCACGGGCCAGGTTGGGCTCCTTGCACACCTGGTCCCCACATGACCCTCATCTCTCTGCCTGCTCTGCTCCGAGAGCAGTAATCCGCGTGAGGGGTTATTTTTGCTCTGAGAAGTACCAGCCACGGGGCACTTTCACCACAGGCAGCCACCACCCCCTGCTGTGTTTACATAAAAACACTTTTGCACAGGGTTTCGTTTTTTACATTTGCCTCAGCTGGCCTGGATTCTATTAAATGCAGGGAGAGCTGATGATTGGTCTGGAGCAGCTGATGGGAGAGGACAGGCTGAAGGAGGACTCCGGGTGAGCTCCCTCCCACTCCCCTGGAGCTGGGGGCTCTGTGCCCCTAGGGGGCTATAGAACTCGCTCATGCAGGAAACAGCATTTCCCAGCCGTGGCTCTACTGCATTGGTAGGGACACGATTCATTGTCCAGGGGGCTGTTTTAGGCAGTGCAGATCTTCTGCACTGGTAGCATGACTCCCAGCACCTACCAGTCATGACAACCAAAATGTCTGTATGTCTCCTGGGAGACACCCGCTAGTAAGAACCACTGGTACCCCAATTCAGCCCAGCATCCTTCTTGGGGTGGGCCTTCCAAAGCCTAACGAAAGAGAGAGCTGTATCCACATCTGGGCCCCTGTGTCCTGGCTCTCTCCACAGTTCAAGTTCCCGAGGCCCCATGAGGCTGTGTGGACAGAAGCCCTTGGCAGCAGCGAGGGCGCCGTCAGTCACTGCTGTGTGGAGGACATCGCCCAGCAATCACACTGACCACGTGCGTGGACCTGTGCCATGTGGCAGGCTGTCCACATCACCCCACCCAGCCCCGGACTCCAGGTCACCACGACCCCCACTTTATAGATGAGGAAACCAAGACACCCCTCGTGGGTGGCAGGGTTGGATTTGCACTGAGAGCTGTCTGTACTGAGAGCTGTCTGTCGCCAGAGCCCGTCTAATTACACACTCTGCTTAGGGCAGCTGCAGTCTTAAGTATTTTTTAAGGACAAGACGGGGAATAAATAGTGACAAAGAGTCTCTCCTTCCCCAAACTGCACTCAGCCTCCCCTGAACTTCTGCATTGTCCAAATTTAGCATGAATTCTGCTAATTCAGCACAATCAGAACCCACCCCCCACCTCCACTCCTCATCACCCTGATACCCAGTAGGGCGCTTACTCCCCCGCCACCCACAGGTGCTGTCTGATCACCGGGGCTGCTTTCAACAACTCTCCTGCTAGGTCAGAGGAGCCTCAACCCTCCCCGCCCCCATGTTTCCTCCCAATAATTTTCCATTCACTCACTCCTACCCCGCTTCTGGGTTATAATTCTCACTTGCCCACGCCATGTTCAGAGTTGAACCCTCTTCCACATTCCCTGCTTTTTTGCCTCAATACCATCTAGTTTTGCCACTTTTCTGCCCAGCTCAGGTGGGTCTGTACCTTCAGCTCCAGACACACGTGTCTGCACAACCTGGGGCGGGATGTGGTCGCGAAGCGGAGGAACTGCCAGGACTCAACGGTAAGGAGTGGGGACTTGGGTGCAGGAAAAACTGGCACCTAAATCCCACCTGACCACTTCCAGCACTGTGAAACCGGACGTGGGACAGGACCCTGGTTTCTCATCTTTATAATGGAGACAATGACAAAAATAAAGCACAGAGTTTTCCTGAAGAGTAAATGGGCTGATGCTTCAAAGTCCTGGCTTCCTGGTGGAGCCCCGGACACGGCCTGTGCAACACTCATGGGCTGGATGGCAGCAGGTAAGAGGCTTGGGGAGAATGGCTGCAGAAACGTGGAGACAGAAGCAGAGGCGAGTTTTCATCAAATCACCCAGCAAGGCAACGGTGTTTGACCCCAGAGACTGTAACACGTACACACGTGCGCACACACACAGCTGCTTTGCTCTTCCTAGATGGCCTCCTGGCCTCAGATATGAACAAAGAAAGCCCCCCAATGTGTGTTGGTCAATGACAGACTGCCAGATTGGGTTAGAGGCCGCTTGGGGCCCTCAAAGGAAGGTTGCGACCCCCTGGAAACTGTAGTGTAAGCCTCTCCCCTCAGACCTTCTCAACAAGCAGATCAAACACAGGTGACACTGCCCTGGCCTCAGCGAAGCCTGCCCTTGTGTGACCAAGAAGAGGGAGCCCTGTCCCTCCCCTCCAAGGCCCGACTGAGGGACAGGGTAGAGGAGGATTGAGGGGGTCTCTGGGCTATCAGCCATGGAAGGTTCTGCTGCTTCGTGTTAATTCAAGAGCATCCATGTCTCCTGCTGAGCAGCTGAAGCGCTCTCTGGAGCCTCTTTTCAACTGAAAACAGTAATTTGCAAGAGCTCACAATGCCAGGAGCAGACGGGATGGTGCAGTTGAACCACCGCTGGCCTTTCTCACAGCCCGAGTCTGTGGGGCCACTTCAAGCTGCTAAGGGCTGGTGGGCGGGTCTGGGGCAGAGGGAGGAGGGCGCAGCCCACCATGCCCAGAGTGAGCTGAGCTTTCGCAGTAAAGAGCGGCCACGTGTGTGTCCCGGCCTGGTGTGTCTGCTGCCCAGGGCTGTGGCAGTAAATGACCAAAACTGGGAGACTTCAAACCACAGAAATTCTTCTCCCAGTGCTGAAGGTCAAGGTGTCTATGGGTTTGGTTCCTTCTGGAGGCTGTGAGGGAGTATCTGCTCCAGGTCTGGTCTCTCCTGACCCTGGGGTTGCAGCAACCCCTGGTTTTCTGTGACACATGGACACCTCACCCCAGTCTCTGCCTCTGTATTCACGCGCATGCTCTGAGTGTCTGCACCCTTCTGTTTTCTCCAAAGGACACCAAAGGGCTAGATTCCAGCATGACCTCATCTTAACTAGTTATACTTATTTCCAAATATGGTTCAATTCTGAGGCTTCTGACGGATGGGAATTTTTTTGGGGGGGGAGACACTGATCAGTCTGGTATAGAGTGTATTGAATTCTACTTTTTCTATTGCAGCTGTGTGATTGTAAACAAGTGACTTAATCTCTCTGATCCTGTTTCTCGACTTCAAATACGGAAAATATTTCAGAAGGTCTTAATAAGTGATACAATTATTGTGATGATTAGGTCTGATGACAAAATATCAAGTGGTTTTGTGCTCACCTGGTCACTTGCCACCTACTTGCTGTGTGACCTTGGACAGATGAACTAACCCCTCTGATTATCTGATCCTTGTCTCGAAATTGAGGCGACTGAAAGATACCACTGTCCTCCTCCTCCTTCTCCTTCCCTAGTCTTAAACTCTTAAAGGTCCCTTAACTCTTAAAGGGGGTGGTGGGATGTCTTAGGATTTTGGAAGCCCTAGGAATCATACACTGTCCTCAACATGGCTCATCTGACTCATCGCTAGAGCCCATTCTTCCACCAAAACAGCAGAACTCCTGCTGCACAGTAATCAATGTCTCTGATAATTCCTTTTTCATTTGGTGGGGAAAGAAAGGAATTGTTATTACAAGTCATGTGCTTTGAGAAACAGAAATCTTTGCAAACAGAACAGGGAATAATAAAATGTTTGTGGAGGCTGCAGAGGTTGGGGCTCCATTAGGTCAACTGATATCAGCTAACAATAAATTGCAACAATAGCTCTCAGTTGGGGTGCCAGGCATTGTCTTCACAGTCTGTACTATCTGTGCCATCTCTCATCTACCCACAAAACAACCTTGCAGGCAGCTACTCTTACTACCTTTGTTTTACAGGTGAGGAAACTGAGGCCTAGATAGGGCCATGAATTGCCCCAGGCACACAGCATTTTCATGCTCGGTGGGGATTTAGATTCAGGAATGTTTGATGCCAAGGCTGAAACTCCTCAGCAAGCTGCTCAATGAACTCAGGTGATTGTAAGCTCTATGGTAAAGAAACACAGCGCAAGTCAGAGGCAGAGCTTAAAAGATGCTAGTAGCCACATTTAAAAAAGGGAAATAAAACAGGTGAAATTAGTATTAATTTAAATTAATTTAATTTAAATCAAGTAGTGGGAAATAATTGTGCTTTTAACATGAAGTGATAGAAAACATAACGTCTTATGAGCTATTCCGTATTCTTTTTCTCGATCAGGACTGAAGGTTGACAGTATCCTTTAATTTGAACTGGTCATGTTACAAGGGTTCGGTAATCACATGTGGCCAGTGGCCACTGTAGTGGATGGTAGAGCCCAGGAAAGCCAACAGATTTGCAGAGATGAGAAAAATATCTAGAATCTTCTGACTCCAAAGCTGCTCTGGCCTCCTTACATAGGGGGTGAGGAAGCTGAACACCAGGTGTCTCTGACATCCAGACTGGTCCGGGCACCAAGTGACTTAGCCTTGTGCTCCAGCTTCTTCCTGCCTGCCCCACTGCCAGGGAAGTTCCTGGCCACCCGGCTGAGGATACTGCTGTGGCTGATGGAGCCCAGCCAACTTGAGGGCTGATGTCCCTGAGGGGTTCCTCTAGCCTATCTTAGCCTGGGGCCCCACAAATCAGAAACAGCTCCCCACTGGAAAGGACTATTGCAGCTTCTACAACCTGTAGGACTGAGACTCCAAGCGTGGCTTTGAACGTCAGCTCAGGCATTCCTAGATGGGACAATCTGCCCACCGTTCTGCCAAATCGGGATCCTGATCATGCTTCCCTTTCCACAGGAGGGTCCAATGAGTAGCTGTAAGAATCACTTTTTACTCTTGAGCACTTACGTGATGTCATCTATTGAGCAAGTTAAAGACGTGTCATTTTTATGGCCATTTTACAGGTAGGGAAACCAAAGCTCTGAGAGATAAAATAACTTGCCCAGCATTACACAACGCACAAATAAAGGATCAATGATAGTCACCCTTCTCATAGGTGGTTGTGTGACTTAATTAGCAAGTTAAAGCATTGAGAAGACTATGGGTCATATATGTCAGCTCAGCTCATGTTTTTGCTGTCATTATAAACACCACCATCGCCACCCACCACCACTGCCACCACCATCACCATCATCACCACCACAATCATCACCACCATCATTGTCATCATCACCACCATCATCACTACCACCTCCATCACCACCACCACAATCATCACCACTGTCGTTACCATCATCACCATCACCAGGACCACCATCACCATCACCACCACCATTGCATCATCATCATCACTACCTCCATCATTATTGTCATCCCCACCACATCCATCACCACCACCACATCACCATCACCAGCTTCTGCCCCTCTGTGTGTGCTGGGTTCGGAGGTGGGGGGCAAGCACAGTACCAGGCACAAGTTGCCAGCTTCCCTTGCCAAGACTCTTAATCTAGTGAAGCAATCCATTATGCTAAATTCAGCCAATAACACGCATGCATACAAGTGAGACTGAAAGATGGTCCTTGTTCAGGGCACACACACTCCACTCCTCCACCCAGGACATTTTCTTTGGCCAAAGAACACTGTGAGCCTGCATCTTGGCGCTTGCCTCCACGGAGAGAAAAACAAATCACCCACCGCAGGACCTGAGGAGTTTATTTTCTCCTTCCCAGTTCAAGAAGGCTCACGGAGCGTACCTCCATCTTGGCTCGATGGCCACCAAAGGGGGCTGCTGCCAAGTGAAATAATCTCCCTCAGGTCTTTCGTGGGCTGCCCCAACTTGGGGCCCTTGTTGGGTGCTTTACTTATTTATTGCCAGCTCTACTGCCAACCAAGTTTATAGAGTCACCGCCCGGTCAGGTCTGGGCAGAGCTAAAGCCAGAAAGCTGGTCTCTGTGTGACTTCTACATTCCTCCATCCCTGACCCTGCAAAACCTTCCAGTCCAGTGTCCTGATCTCCCCTTGCTCTCCACAGTTATTCTCATTAACTCTTTAAAGATGGTGACACCACAGTCATGGATGTGTGTGTGTTTCTGCATGCTCAGGTGTTCCTGGGTGGGTGGAGAGTGGAGAGTGGAACTTTCAGAGAAGGGAGGTAATCTGAGCACCTCTCCAAACAGGAAGTCCCATCCCCTGATTCCAGTACACACTGGCCCTGCAAATTGACATTTCTGGAGAAGACTTACATGTGCAATTCTGGGCTCTCAATAGAGTTGGGGGATTCCTTAGAACATGCTGACTGGGGCATTTACTTCAACAAATTTCATTGATCATCTGCTCTCCGCCAGACACTGTGCTAGATAACGAGATGAAGGAGAAACTCACATACAGTGCTGGCTTTGTCTAGCTTGTGAGACTCCAGGATAAGGGAGAGGAAGCTGGGTGGCTAGACTTCATGAGCTAGATGTGTTCCCTGAATTCTAAACTCGCCATTCTTTTAAACGAACATTTACTAAGCCAAACCCTGCGTAAATGTTTACAAAAGCTATCCAATGTCATTGCTGCGTCCACCCTGAGATAGGTACTACTCCCACACCCCCTATTTGACAGATGAGAAAACTGAGGCACAGTGAGGTTGATAACTTGCCCCAAGTCATTTATCCAGAGATGGGGAACTGGGACTTGAATCCCAGATGGAGCATAGGGCTATATGCTATATATAGAAGCACAAGGAAGAGAATCTTGAGGTGAGAAGTCAGGCTATCACCTGAGGCACAGGTAGGGGTGCCCAGTGGGAGACATGGGAATAGCGAGCCAGGAGGGTGAGCCACTCAACTGGGGGCTCCAGCTAGGAAGCTGCAGAGCATAATCAGAACCCAGAACTTCGCCTCTAGGTCCACACTTCTGTCCCCTTTTTATGCCCTTGACCTCCTGAGTTCTGCTCTCTACCCAGCTAAGCTAAACCAGGGCTCAGTGGAGGCTTGAAATAGCTACGGCTTCCAGGCAAAATTAGTATTGAGTCAATCTTGCGGCATTCATTTCTCTGACTCCAACCTTATTATTTTCAGGCAACTCAGCTTTTGGAATGAATTGGGCGGTTTTGGGGGGGGGCGGTACAGGGAGGTACTCCTTTAATCTTGTTGCATGGCTAGGTTTCTACTGGAAAACCTGTCATTTTTTTTTTTTTTTGAGAAAGATGTCAAGCCATTCGTTGATTGCTGCTCCACTATCCTTGTAGACCTCATTCTCTTCTGCCAGCATGAGCGCTCTGCACACATTTCTCCCCCACCAGTATGGTATGAATAGGGGCTGACCCCACATTCAGCTCCAAAAACGGGTCCAGTTGGCTTGAGCACAACTCATCTACCTCTCCCGCCACAGTGGTCGGTTAGGTGGATAAACTAACCAGACCAATGAGACCGTCTAGATGAGAATGTTTCCAGTTTCTTACAGAATGGGACATTGAGAGGAATGAACTTGTGTTCCTGGGGGTAACATGCTACTAAGGACAGCCAAATACCAGAGAAAGGTGGAGATGGAGGAACTAAGAGTTGATGGTCTGTCTTTGAACCTGGATCAAGCCACACCTGAAGCAAGATACTGTGGATCTTGATGTTAATTATTTTATTCTTTTTAGAAAGTCCATTTGAGTTGTGTTTTTGCCATTTTCAACATAAAAAGTTTTATCTGCATTCGAGGACTCCCACTGAAGTTTGTGCAAACTGGCAGTATGGATTGTGTAAGACTTAAATTGGGTGCAGGAGGCTTTCTGAGATTGAGATTTGGGATGATCATGAGCCCAAGAGGCAGAATCAGCTCTGCAGAGAATTCAAAGGCACCCCATGACTTCTTCAAGAAAGAACAACTATACTAACATTTTCTGTCTATTAATATCTGATATATTACAGGCATTATATAATCAGATAATTGATACCACCTGATCAAGTGGGGGGTACATATATTCCTATTTACAAATGAGCAAAGTGAGACCCAGAGGGATGTCTTATATCCAAGAGAGAGTGAGGAATCAGCAAAACTGCATTCAAATCCAGGAAGATCTACCAGAGGAACCCCCTGCCCTAATATATCTGTGATAGCAGGTACATTGGGGCAATTCTCTTTTCCCTCCAGTGGATGGGATTTAATGTCTGTGCCTATAAGCAAATGACAAAATATGTGAATTTCACCAGGGCCATGTTATCTGCTTAACTTTGGCAGGACCCCACAGACAGTAAATATTTCCCCTAAATGGTGGGGGACTCTACTGAAGCTAACAGATGATTTTGCTTAGGAGTAGAAGCCCTAATACAATCACAATTTGGCAGAAATGCCCCAGGTATTGATTCCTACCTCAAGCCACAAGATTCATAATAACGCCAAGGTCAGAGTCATTTAGTAGAGCCTCATGGGCTCTGATACAAACACTATGATGATCCCATTGTCCAAAGATGGTGTGGAGGCACAGAGAGGGGAGGCATCAATTCAGTCATACAGAGCTCCCTCAAAATTCTCCAGAGCAGTATTCTAATGTTTCCCAAAGTTTAAGACCAGCCCTTGCATGAGAGAAAATTCCCACTTTCCATAACAATTGGTCACTAAGTGAGAAGGTTATTCCTCTAATTTTCTCAGTCCTTCTGATCACATCAAGAAGAAAGTCCCTCTTTGGTGCTAAAAGATTTTCAATGCCTTCCTAATGCTTGCCAATCTGCCTTCATGTCAGAAAGAGACCTTGTTGCCAGCTTGGTAACAGTGTAAGGCTACAACTGGTTGCCCTTTCACTTTTATATTGCTTATAGTGATTACCATTGATTGAGGAAATTCATATTGCTTTTATATTCACAGATCAATTGGCTTTTAAAACATTTTCCAGTTAAAAAAAAAAGAAAGAAAAGTAAGTCAATTCAAAGAAAAATAAGTGAATGTGTCCAAAAATCATGAAGGTGGTGTGTTGATGAATTTGGCTTAGGACCTGTCTTCACCAGAACTCAGTTGATGAGTTCTGCCTCATCGATTCAGCAAGTGGGAAGGTCCAACATAGAAAGAATAGGGCCCACGTGAAAGGAGCAGGAGCTCCCTCTCATATCCATCTTTTCTTATGTCCCACTGGCTCCAAACCACAAGACTTGATGATGCTTTCATGGGCTGGATGTGAGGGAATCTTGGGCTTCCTTGTCTCATATTCTGGTTACCAATGCAGTCTGGAGACAGAAACTGGATCTCTGGAAGCCAGTCTGAAACTTTCCTTCTTGGTGCTTTCCCTTGTGAACAAGTCTAATAAAGCCTTGTCTGCAATAAGCATATTCTGGAAAGAAAGCTGACCCAAAGTGGGAAGACATTCCCAAAGTTAGCTCCAGACCTCAGAACTAGCATTGTCTACTGAAACTGGACATCCACTTACCCCATAACCCTGAATTCCATTCCCAGGCACTTAGCTAAGGGAAATGAGTGCTTATATCTACCACAAGATTGTACAAGTGAAACAGAGCAAATCCAGGAGAAGCTGCTGACCCATTTGTAAGTCTTCACCAGCTCACTTATGAATACAGGACACAACCCAAAAGCAAGCACAGGGTGTGAAACAGCAACAACAGGATTTATTCACACACACACACACACACACACACACACCAAGTAAGAGAAATCGAGAGAGAAATTACAGGCTGGCATGTGATCAGATGCTGTCTCTCCCCAGATCGCATCCACTGAGCAGAAATCAAGGTCCAAACCATATGTGGCAAGATGGCACCTACTCCACAGACACCCTTTCACACCATGGCTTAACTGCTGTAAGTCCCAACAGCTGAACTGCCCCAAAACCCAGTGGTTTTAACTCCCCACAGTCCAACAGGTTACTACAGGAAGGCTCTTCCTTCCACCATCCAGTTGGCCATGAGCGCCCCCCACTGGCTTGGAGGTCACTCCTCATTGTTACTCCTAAACAAGAACCTTCCCAACAACTCTGTATCCTATGGCCCCAAGCTGCAGCAACAAGAATATGTCCTTCAACTGGAAAGTGGATGAACCCTGAAGGAAAGAAATAAACTGCTGACATGCAACGGCAGGGGTAAATCTCACAGACAAGTTGTACGCTGCATGATTTCATTTATATGAAGTTCCAGGGAAAACAAACAAATCTTTGATGCCAGAAATCAGAGCAGTGGCTACCAATTAGGAGGGGTGTGAAGAAACTTTCTGGATTGATGGAAATGGTATATATCTTGACCTTGGTAATGGTTCCATGGTTTTTACATGTCTAAATATTTATTGATTTTTTTTGCAAATTTGACTGCATATAAATTGTACCTCAATAAAAAGATTTTCAATCCCTTCCCCAAAGATGTGGGATTCAACAGTACTATGGATCAAAGAAGGACATATCCCTCCCTCATTGGGCGCTGGGCTATAGGGGTCTGTAGCCCCACCAGGACGTCACCCACACGCCTCCCTCCTCCATTCCCAGCCCCTCCAGTCATGCACTTATCCTTTGAGTGTCTATTCTTTCCTAAGCCTCGCCCCTCTCTCCAGCGAAGAATAAACACCTTCGTTTTTCTGGTGGCTGGCTGTTGTTTATCAGAGATGAAATTTCCATGGCTCTTGAGGGAAAACAGATGCTGAGATGCAGAACAAAATAGAGTTAATTTTTTTTCTTTTCCCCAAAGCAGAACTCTGCTCATACATGTGCAGGGCAAGTTGATAAAGTAGGAATGAAAAGGTTTTGTGAGTCCTGGGACCAAGGATGAGAAGCAGGAAGGGGTGAGGGGGGAGCAGGGTCCATTTTCCAAGGTGCATGCTTATCCCCTCAGTGGATAGGAAGTGGGGGTGTGTGACACCCCCCGAGGTCCCCCTTCCCTTCCTTTCTGTCTGTGAATGGGCAGGATTCCAAGACCTCTGGGAGTGACGTGGGTCTACAGGGAGAGGTTGGATCAGCCCAAAAAAGGAAACAAGAAAAGCTGCTCATGTCATCTTCTGCCTGGAGGGGAATCCAAGACCAGCAGACTCCCTGCCCTCTTTTTCTCCTTTTGCGCCCAGAGCTCCAAGGCCAAGGGCAGGCTGCGCCTGGACAGGCTGTGAATGACCCCAGCTCTACACCTCAGCCTTTGCATAACCTTAGGGCAGCGACTTCTTCCCTCTGTGAGCCTCAGTATCCCCATCTGCCAAATATGGAAGACGGTGGCCTCAGGAGTCTTGTGAGGGTGCAAGTCCGGACAGCACTGTGGAGGCCGGAGCAAGCTGGGCGTGGCGTCCAGGGTCTGACTATTCTGGTCAGGTTCCGTGTTCATTCCACAGATGAGGGGACTGAGAGGCCCAGGGTGGACTTACCCCAGTCACACAGCCCTGCTCGTGAGAGGCTGTCTCCTGCTCTGACCAGCCTCAGCACAACACAAGCCTCCTGGGGACACGGGGCTGGGAGAGGAGAGCCAGAGAGGGGACCCCTGAATATGCCAACACCCTCTGTTCTCCTTTGAGACAAGCACGATCAGCAGCTTCACTTTGCCCTCTCTGAGTCTGTTCCAGAGATGGAAATGGAGACCCAGAGAGACAAGCAACACAGCACGAAAGGGGCAGAAACTGGACTCTACTGTTGCTCTTGGGGCCACTGCTTAGCCTGCCCCATCCCTGGAACACAAGAGCCTCCCAGGGGCTGCTTGGGGAAGGCGGCTGAGGCACGGTCGCTACCCCGTCTTGCTGCACTGCTTAGAGACCTGGGTTCCCCCTCACCCCCCGAAGCGAACCCGCAGCCAAGTGAAAGGGCTGTGTTCATCTGGGCGAGTCTCACCAGGCTCTGGTCTTGGTCCTCCCACCGCCTCCGTACCCCGACACTCCACCGCCCGGCCTCCCCACTCTGGAAGCAACTTAATCTCTGGTGTCCAGTTTCCTGACATGCTCTAGGAAGGAGGTCAGCAGGGTGCGTTACAGCATTAGCATAAATTATTGACCTGGAGCTGTGGCAGCCAATGAAGAGTCTCATGCAGCCCCCACCCAGGCCCAAGTCCTCAGAGAGCCCAAGACTCAGGCTGCGAGGCCGGCCGGAAGCTGACCCTTGCTCCAGCCTGAGACAGCCACACGGCCCAGGGTCTGCGTGACCCCCGTGAGCCTCCCCTGGGCACAGGTTAATTTTCAGAGTTTATCTATGCTTCATTTCTCTCGGCCCCATTTGGAGCCAGTGTGTAGTCTTGGGGTGACACCCGCCTCAGGGAGACACCCCACAGCTGAGGGCTGCTCTGGTCTTCACAGGAGGCCGGAGCAAGGTCCCAAACTCAGTGCCTTCAGGAGCCAAGGAAAGGGGAGGGGTTGGGGGGTGCACATAGTTGACAAGGAAACAAGACGGGGAGCCAGCCCCTCTGGGAGCGCAGTCCTGGTGACCTGACAGAGCCCAGTTTTTTGAGAGATCGGGATATCAGGGGCTTTATATAAAATATTCCATTTTCTAAATCTTAGAAGCTAAATTAGTTGATGTTAAAAACATGGAAAAGGCTAAACTCTGAGGCCAGGAAAAAGACCAGTGATTGCCCGGGGTTGGGAGGAGAGAGGGCCGGGTGCATGCGAGGGGGCTGGGGCGAGGGAGCTGTTAAAAGCAGCAAAGCTGTTCCCCACCGGGCCTGATGGGGATCCCCGCCATTACACTACACTTCGTCAAAGCCACAGAAAGAACCACACAGAGTGAAGGCTAATGTAAACCATGGGCTTTAAGTAATAATAACGATACCGGCTCATCAGTTGGGACAAATAACCACACTAATTCAAGATGTTAATCACAGGGAAGAGAGGGAGGAGGGGCTGAGAGCATCTGCAGGAAGCCTTGGGGCTTTCTGCTCAATTTGTTTGCAAGTCTGAAAAGCCCCCCCTCCAAAGAGAGATAGATAATATATAAATACATAAAAGTAGAGGCATTATGTTTTTTCTTTATTTTTTTAAAGATTTATTTATTTGTGCATACAGAACTGGGGTACAGCTTAGAGGCTCAGGGGCGGCGAGAGGCTTCACCAGAGACAGAGCAGGGAACAGAACAGGCAGATCTATGAAGTACACTGCTGAGGGGAGCAGCGGGCGGGTCAGGAGAGGTCTGCCACACCATGTGGTCACCCCCCGGGGCAGGCGGGAATTGAACTCATGCGGAAGTGGCTTAAGCTTCTCTCTCAGTGCTGTGCTTTAACCCGCTTTGCCACCAGGGAGGGCCGAGGCATTATGTTTTAATGTTATCATTTTAATAACATTTACTATGATATATTATACTTAGATTCAAAGTATATATTACCTATAAATATATATTGAAATAGACATACATTTATAATAAAGCCTCTTAATGAAACAAAAATCAAACAAATTGGCTAAGTCAATGGGTCTTTATTCACTCAGTCTGTTGGCAAAACACTGTTTGTTGAAGGTACATTGAGAAGCCTACAGAGTGGCCGGGGGTGTGGGCTGGATGAAGCTGTTTTTTAAAATTTATTTATTTATGCATACATAACTGGGGTACAGGGCAGAGGTGTGAGGGGTGAGACAGTCCACCAGAAACAGTGCAGAGCAGAACAGGCAGATCTACTGAAATGCACTGCTGAGGGGAGCTCAAGCCAGACAGGAGAGGTCTGCTGCGCCATGTGGTTCAGTTCCCTGGCCGGGGATCGAACTCATCCTGCAGTAGCTGCGGACAGCTTCATAGCACTGCGCTTTAACCTGTTGCACAACCAGGGAGGGCCTGGGTGAAGCTATTTCTCCACTGCAGGGAACAGGCCAGAGGTCCAAGCAGGTCCAGGCAGTACCTAAGGGGTGCAAGGGGCCTTGATGCCAGAGTCCCCCTGTTCCAAGCTGGGTGCACGAGCACAGAGTTGCCTGACTTGGAGGACAGCTGCAGGATGGGGAGGGGGTGAACTAACGGTGATCAGGGACCAGGGTGCAGGCTAACCCCTAGGGCTGTCTGTCCCTGCTGGGGAGGGTGACCTGGGGAGGTGCCCCAGGAAAGATGAGAATTTAGTTTCCTGCAACCCAGTAGAGACTCTAGGTCTGATCTGACTTCATTTTAAGAGATTTAAGAAAGTTGCTATTTCTGGTTCATCTGAGTTTGTGGACGTCAATAGAGTCCTTGATATCTTTCAGCCACCACCCACACCTGTCTACCTCTGCATAACCCAGTGATCTGTCCAGCCAGATCCTCAATGTGCTGGCTCCTGAAATACACAGAGACGGGGCTGGGTCTTAACACATTCTTGGAAAGGCTCTGCTCAAATCTGACCAAAATTCACCCACTGATCCCTCCACAATCATGAAGCTCCGACTGTGTGCTGCTTCACAAGTAACAACTATCAGTTGGTCAGGCTTATGAGACCTCAAGTTAACCTGACGGCTTAACCTGCCTCTCAGGGGAGGAAACAGCTCAGAGACAGTAAGTGGCTGCTCCGAGGTCCCTGGTTGTGAGTGGCAGAGCTGGGGTGCCCCCAGCATGGGCTCGCCTCCTCTTCTCTGTGATAAATTCTGCTGCCTTCACTCTCTCTCCATCTGACACTCCAACCACATACTGCGAAGGCAATTAACAATTATACTTTTTGTTCACATGGGATTTTTAGAGTTTTGGCAAGCATTTAGGAAACATCTTAAAAACACTTTCAAAATATTACATTCAAATGGTATTTGAGCTGCACCAGATGGCTTGTTGGTACAGAGTGATGGGGGAGGGGTCTGTCAATGTATATTTCAAAGAACCCAACATGCCTGCTCATAATGAGGTTTCTGCCCATTCTCTATAGTCTCTGAGCAGCCTGGGAGAAGATGGGCCTTATCAGATCACACACATCTTCCCAAACAACACAGGAGGTAGGACACTAATCATCACAACAGTTGTGGTTGTTCGTGCTAAGAGGTAGGCTATTTCTGGCACAGATATTCTCATGTCAATCTCTTTGCAAACTGGTGAACCCACTCTATGATTACCCTCATTGTACAGATAAGAAGATCAAGGCTCAGAGAGGCAAAGTAACTCCCCCAGGTCACAGAGCTCCTACATGGTAGCTCTAGGACTTGAACCCTGGGCTGCGTGACAGAAGCTGGATGTTCACCACTATGCATTCTGGAGGCTTCTATCCTACAAATGGGCATTTGGAATGTGTTGCTCTTCTGGGACTCAGGCATTCTATCAGTCATTCAACAACCAGACAATATACCAAATCCCTCCACCCCCATCAAAAGCCTCAAATATCTAAGTGCATGTAACACTAGGTGAGGCTGGGAAGAACAAAGTAATGCTAGTTCCTGTGATGGTAACTAGTAATGCCAGTGGGTGCCCCCAGTAGCAATCCATTCTCTAGTTCTCCATCTCAAACTTTGTCTATCTGATTTCGGTATCTCATTAGCAAAATACCAGTCACAGCATATCTGAGCTCCAGGGGAGCCTAGGAATCTCTGAGGTCCCATGAGAGAGTGAGACTTGGCCAGTATCCCAGAGCAGACCCAGAACCCAAACCGAGGTCTCCACTCTCGTCTCGGAGTCATTTCCAAACATCGCCACGGTAGCTAACGTCAGTCATCAGCACAACTGAGACACCAGGGGCCCAGATGTTCGATCAAACATTCCTGTGGTTGTGTCTCTGAGGGTGTCTGTGCGTGAAATTCACCCTCAAATTGGTAGAAAAGGAAGGTGGATTGCCCTCCCCAGGGAGGATGGACCTCAACCAATCCTTTGGAGACCTGGATAGAGCAAAGAGGAATATTCACTGTACTCGGCCATGTTCAAGCTGCAATACTGGCCTTCTGCTTTCAGCCTGGAACTTACACATCATCTTCTCGGTCAACAGCTTACCAAGTGCAGATCTTAGGGCTTCTCCACTTCCATGACTTATAATGAATGAATCTCTCACTAGCTATAAATACATGTATCCATCCATCTCTCCACACAGACAGACATATGTACAGACATCTTTGGATGGGCACCTATATTAAAAGAGAGACTGATATTTCTATCTATCTCCCACTATCCATGCTGTTGGTTCAACTTCTCTGGAGAATTCTAAGGCAGCAGCAGGCTGGGGCTCAGGCCATATTTAGCATGCAGACAACGTACTCGCCTTTAGTGAGATGGTTCTCCCTGTGTGGTGTACACACGCTCTTAGAATTCCTCGAGACATTTCTGGGTGGTTTACATGTCAACTTTTCTTAAAATAGCAATAGTTAGGCAAATAGCTAAATAGGAATATTTAGAAAATTATAAGGGAACATTGAGCCATGGGTTTCCATATATTATCACATAGAATAAGCTGAGTAAAACCATGAGTCGACTTAAAGGCAAACACCCAGCTCTGGGAAAATTCCTGAAGACCAAGCAGTGGTTGAGTTGAGGACACGATTAATCTCAAAAAGTCATGGTACAGAGAGTGGTTGGGATTCTCAGGCATATCAGCGCCCGGTGATGCCCCATCCTCATCCCCTGACCCGTGACTCTGTCATTTCACATGTGAAAGGTGGACAAAGTTGAGACGCTTGATCTGGAAGGGTTATCCCGGGTTATCCAGGGTCATGGCATCACCACGAGGGTCCTTGTAAGGGCAAGGTGGGAAAGTCAGCGCCCGGGCGGTGACAGCAAGCAGCGCCCTGAGCAATACAAGTGCTGGCTGAAGATGGAAGGAAGGTCAGGAGCCGAGGGGTGTGGGCGGCAGCTGGGCCCTGGAGAGACGGGGGGGACTGTGTCCCCGGGAGTTCCAGAAAGAACCTTGCCACTGCTGCAAGAGACCCACCTTTGGACAATAACAATATAAACATTCTGCAGTTTTAAGTCATCACTTGGGGGTCACTTGTTACAACAACAACAGGAAACTTATACAGTCTGTACATCTCCAAGGAGCCATCAGCGTTCTCTGGGCTGCCTGGGGCACCCTCCACCCTCCTTTCTTCATGGAAAGGAAAATGCCTTCCACTAATTGCACAATGTGTATCCAGCTCCGCTCCTTAGCTAGACTAAAGAATGTCTACCACAGCATGGAGGCAGGCAGAAGAGCTTCCCTGCTTACTCACATTTTTGACTGTCTTCATGTGTTCCCACTCTTAAGCCCTCCCCTCCTCTGCCCTGCTCTCTGGGGGGTGGTCCCTGGGGACCAAGTTAGTGAGCTCTTGTTCTCTGGCTTCCACTTGAGCTTGGCCAACGAGAGTCACTGCTAGGAGATGGGGAAGAAGTAAACACGGTCAGGGCATTCCTTCCCCAGGATCTCTTGCTGAGGCCACGGGTGTTGGCTAAGCGCATGCTACCCCACAGCAGCCACGGCCTCCTCTGCACAGCCAGTTTCCAAGTCAGTCGCCGTCTCCAGGGTCGTTGCCTTTTCAGGACCAGCAGTGGTGACAGCTCCCCTCTGCCACTAAGCCCTGCAAAGCTGCTCTTTGTCCACTGGGATTTCCCCAGCACCCGCTCCCCCCTACCCCGTGGCTCTAACACTCAAACCAAGGGTGAGTGGAACATGTGCATATGTGGAGGTGCAAAACCATGACCCAAAATTGCAATTCAAGACAAAACACCTCTCTTTGCTGGCCGATGTGAGCGTGTCACTGCTTCCTGCCAGGCTTTCAGCAAAGACGAGACAATGCAAACACCATACAGACAAGGTAAGTCTCTTATTTGAGGTGGAGAGCCAGGCAGCGGCAGGCCAGCACGGGAGCCCTCATGTGTCCAGAGCCCTTGGCCAGAGGCTGTCAGGGTGGCCCGTGGGCTGTGGGTACAGAGGGCCAGGGGGCAGGTTGCATTTATTTATTTTTCGACTCAAATTCACGACCAACTGTTGATGGTTTGGAGCTTTTTGATTTGGGGCTTTTAAATACAAGTCCAGAGTTCAAGGTTGTCTTGAGAGATACAAACGCCAGCCTTAGTCTAAGAGCTTTAGTGTATTAACTCATTTCATCTTTGCAATAACCCCACAAAGTACTAGCAACACCCTAATTTTCAATTGGGGAAAGTGGAGACATTGAAATGAAATCACTGGTCTGAGGTTACCCAGACGGCAAGTGGACAAGCTGGGATCTGACCCTGGCTTCCTTGATTGACAGTGGGAAGCTCAGTCTTTGAGGGTGGTGTGAGCGCCCCACATTTCCAAGGTCAGTAATAAACCCTCCTTAGGT
The DNA here is from genome assembly GCF_000260355.1 of Condylura cristata. Taxonomy (NCBI): domain Eukaryota; kingdom Metazoa; phylum Chordata; class Mammalia; order Eulipotyphla; family Talpidae; genus Condylura; species Condylura cristata. Next base: position 12,002,666 of record NW_004567130.1, read on the forward strand.
CACCTGCCTGGCCTCCAAATGCATGCAAGCTTGCACCCCTTTTCGCTGGGCAATTCTGTGTCTCCAGGGCTAGGAAACTTCAGCCACCCCCCCACCCCCGCTGGGGCTCCCAGGGAGGACACTGGCTGTCATCTTCATCCCAGAGCAGGCTGGACACCGAGAAGTGAACGATGTCCCACCCAAATGCAGCTATGGTGACACTGTGCTCCCCACTGGCTCACTCAGCACTGGGGCCCCCCCCGGCTCTCCAGCCACGTCACGGGTTTCTGATGCAGAGCCAGTGGGAGCCAATGGCCGCCACCCCTGGGTCCAGGAACACAGAGCCCTTGTTCCCTTGCTCTGCCCCTGCCTCGGCGTGCCTGAATGGGGACTCCACGACTCCACGCCCCGTCAGCCGCCAGTGTGGAAAACAAGCCACACAGAGGCACCTTCTGAAAAATCTCTGCCATCAGAACGGGCTGCTCTCCCCTCCCAGCACCTCGCTCAGCTTCTCTCTGTGCACCGGTTTCTGTCTCTGAGTGCCCCTGGGGAGCAGAGGCCACTAAATGCTCTCTTTGTGAGGAGACTGTTGTGCCCTAGAGCCTTGAGATGGTCCAGGAGGGTGGTGACGCCTGTGAAAGGGGGGGTCAATGGCCTCTTATCACCAGGCCGCTCCCTGTGGGGCCCCAGGGCGGGCAGGGGGAGGGGGAGCCCATGAAGGGGCCTATTTATTGGAAAGAGCTGGTCGGATCTCAGGGGAGGCCGGCGATTTCAGAATAAAAAAGATGAGAAGTGTAATCTAGCCAGAGAGCGCAATTAACTGGCCATTAGCCTACAGAGTAGGTTTTCATCTCAAAAACTCGCAGGGATTAGGAGGGGACTGGAGGGGACCCAGAGAGTGGCTCAAGGTGTCCCCAGTGACCCCAGTCACTAAGTATTTGTGTGCTTCCTTTGTGCACAAGGCATTCTGGGAGGTGCCTGGGCCGTCAGAATGGACGGGGCACCGGGGCTCCAGTGCTGACCCTCACTGTGATGCTGCTTGTTTACCTTGGTGAGCTCCTTTCTCTCTGGGCGTCAGTCTCCCCAAAGACTCGTGGGCGGCCTCTCTGGTGGCTCAGGGGTTAAAGTCTCAGCAGCCACTGTGGCTCAAGTTCGATCCCCGCCCAGGGAGCTGACCCACATGGCGTGGCAGACCTCTCCTGACTGCCCGTTGCTCCCCTCAGCAGTCGCCCTGCTCTGATCCCCGCTCTGTCTCTGGGGAAGCCTCTCACCCACCACACCTCTGGCCTGTATCTCCGATCTGTATGCATAAATAAATCTTTAAAAAAAAAAAAAAGAGGCCAGGCCTCATGTTACATGTCTTTTATCAAGATATAAAAAGTGGAGGAAACTTTTAAAAGGATGGATTTATTAGCTATTGTGTGCATAACCCTAGCCAAAGAAGATGACAAATATGTCTGCTCTGTTTTAAGAGGAGCACTTTCCTTCAGGCAAGAAAGTTTTTTTTTTTTTTTTTTTTTAAAGATTTTATTTATTTATTCATATAGAACTGGGGTATGGGCCAGAGATGCGGAGGGTGAGAGGCTTCACCAGAGACAGAGTGGGGAGCAGAACAGGCAGATCGACGAAGTACACTGCTGAGGGGAGCAGCGGGCGGGCCAGGAGAGGTCTGCCGCGCCATGTGGTCACCTCCAGGGCAGGCGGGGATCGAACTCATGCAGAAGTGGCTTAAGCTTCTTAGTGCAGTGCTTTTACCTGCTGTGCCACCAGGGAGGGCCCAAGAAAGGTATTTTCTAATTCCAAGGGTCTGGACGCTACACGCAGAGGCCAAACCCCACATCTGGCTACCTGTTTTTATGAATAATACAAAAGAAATTTTACTGCAATGTTAAAAATAAAAAAGCCACATTGTGGGGCTGATAGAGTTTGCTACTACTTTCTCACCACCTGCTCTCATTAGCGGGCAGGACCCCCTCTTATTCTTTGGGAAGGGCTGCTACTTTAACCAACTCCAGAGAAAGTATTAACATCGGTCCAGACCAGGGGTCTTAACTGGGGGTGGTGTGGGACACGTGGCAACATTGGCCTGCAGAACCTTGCTGGTCACAGTTGAGAGGAGCGGTGCCCCAGATACCACTACAGCCTGCAAGACACACACAGGACAGCCCCGCAAAGAACTGCCCAACCCCCAGTGTGGAAGGCGCTGAGGCCGAGAAGCCCTGCAGCAGAGGGAAGTGGGGGTCAGCCAGAGGACTTCATCAGAGTGAGCACCCAGGGAGCTGCATGTGAAGACAGTGCAGGACAGCAGGGGAAACTTGAAGGGGAACAACAGGGGCCTCAGAAGAGCAGGGCCCGCACCCTGGGGCCAGGGGGAGAGAAGCTACAGTCAGGAACCTCTGCTCTCTGGGCCACTCAAAGGTGGTTTGAGAAGCAGGAGCCAAGGGCAAGTCTGCAAAGCTTCAGCAGCTGCTTTGGGAGTCAAGGTGCCAACAAGGAGTTCCACCCAGAGGGCCTGCTGGGCCTGGCCACCGCAGGCTTTGGACACCGCAAACCAGCCTTGGGCTGGCACTTCTGAGCAGGGACAACTGTCCTGTATTGCTTCTGAACCCATATTCAGGACAGGATTGGCAGAGCAAGGAAGGGCATAAAAGAAAGGCCGAAGTGAGGACCCAGGTCATTCCCAAGCACGCACTGAGAAGCTTCTGTAACATTCTTCACCGCTGCCTGACCCTATTTTTCTTGAAGGGCTCAGCTCAGATGCCACTTCCTCCAGGAAGTCTTCCTGGACTCCCTCTGTTGATTCAGGGACATCCTCTGGGCTTTCACATACCCTGTAGCTTCAATGTGCTGACCTACTGCTTTGCAATTTCCTGTGTTTCCCACAGGGCAGTGAGCTCCATGAGGGCAGGCGTCAGAAGAGTCTTATTTACCAAGGACTAATGATGCAGGTTTGTCTGGGAGTAAGAAGTTCCCCGGATGTTAGGCTTTCAGTGCTAAAACTAAGGAAGTCACAGTGCAACTGAAACCACTCAAATTGTAGGTAATGTTTGGCAGGGTCTAGTCCAAGGTAAGCTCAATTAGTATTTGTTGAATGAATGCTAAATAGATTGACAAATGTGTCTTAAATGAATGGAAGGATGAAGTTCATCATCAGGGAGTTCATAATCCAAAGCCCCTGGACGATCTGGCCCAGGCTCACCTGATTCGAGCTCCAAGGGCCTCAGTGTTTCTGCTCTCAGCTAAGACACAAGTTCTACAGCAGTCACCTTCCTGTCCATACAGAGAGGTCAAGGCCACAGGAAAAGAACTGGGGCAGAGCCCGAAACCTGGTTCTCCTGGACAAGGAGGTCAGCCCCCCACAGCCTGGCACTTGCTGCCCCACCCTGTCATCTGACCCTCTATCACAACAGCTCATCTACCTGTCCTTGGTAGCCTGCAAAATGAGCACCTCGCAAACACTTCTCAGGTTTTATTTTTCTCTTTCTTTCACATTTGCTTTTTTCATGGGCAATCAACCCTCCATCCTTATCACCTCCTGAAAAAAAGAGGCTAATCATGTCCTCTGGCTAGGTGGCCTCATGCCAAGACCTAAGATGCTCAGGTGTTGATTCCACACAGATAAGTATAGACGTCAGGGAGACTCTCGCAAGACAGAGCCGGGGGCAGCCCAAGCCTAGTTCTCTAGTTTGTCACGCTAAACTAGGGAACAAGTTGGCTTAAAACAGGGTGGTGGAAGGGATTTTCCATGCACAGGCCAAAGCAATGTGGTCCAGCTAGGGTCCCCCAGGGAAATTGTCTAGGAGGACACAGGGGATCTATTCATGGAAGAAGGAGAAAACACAAAATAAAACTTACAACTTGAAGGATGATTACACAAAGCACACACAGACACAAGTAACCATAACAACACACAGAAGCTCCTTCTCTCTCCCGACTCATCCGGACCCTGCCTCCTGAGGTCACCATCATGTTGACCATAAGGTCAGTTTTTACCTTCCTTGTTTTTCTTTATGTTTCTATTTAAGCATGTAGCTTAACATTATCATGTAGCTAAACTCTATTTCAAATTTTGTAATTAGAATTATGCCATGCAGTCTCTTTTGTGTCTATCTCTCATACTCAGCTCTTTCATGATATTATTCCTTCATGATAGATCCTTTTTAGAGCACCTCCTTTTTCATTTTTCACTGCTATGTACTATTCCAAGGTGTGACTAAACCTCATTTTATTTGCCCATTTTACTGTAATAGGTATCCTGAATAGTTTCTGGGTTTTCATGGCTATGAGTATAATTTTAAAAAAGAGCACATACTCTCATTTCTGGAGGTGTGTATCTTGACATAGCAGAGTCCTAGGAAACGCATCTTGCCACTTTAGTAAATATTGCCAAGCAGTTGTACCAATTCACACTTCCACCAGCAGTGTGAGGGTCCTCAGGCTTCCTTTCAAATTTCAGTGAGTAGCTCCATGTTTTGCTGTATGCAGGTGGCAGGCTTGGAGTGAAGGTGCTAACAGTTTCCTATCACCCTCCACTCCAAGCAGAGTCTGATAGAGGTGACAAAGACTAGCTATGTTATCACATAGTGCTGTCATCACACATCTTAAAGAAAGGAGACAGAGCTTGGAGAGCATGTGGCTGGGTCCAGCATCCAACCTGGTCCAGGGAGCCTGAGAGATTCTCGGGTGTAATGCTTCACCTAAGATCTGGAGGAGGAATTTCAATGAACCAACTGAAAGAGGTGCAGGTGGGAAGGAAACGTGTTGGGCAGATGGCACAATCCATGCAAAGGCTGTGAGACGGAAGACAGCAAGGTGAGCTTAAGGATTCAGAGAGGTCAAGGAAGTCTCCTGAAGTCACACAGCAAATCTGTAGCAAAGCTGGATCTAGACTCCACAGCTAAGGGGTCCTGGGTGCTCCCGGGTGCAGCCATGAACTAGGCAGGGCCTCTGGATTCAGGCTGGCTGGCGTTCACATCTCAGCTCTGCCCCTTGTTAGCAGGGCGGGCCACCCCGCTGTTTCCTCATCTATAAAAACAAGGACAGATCTGGCAAAGCCACCAGCCTCAGAGTGCAGTGCATGAGCAGGCCTCACACAGGAGGGAAAAGCAACATCTACCTCCCCCCAATCTGCTGGGTCGGAGTGTTACAGGAGAGACCGCATTGTTGAGCACCTACTATGTGCAGGCGACCTCCTGAGGGGGCAGATAAGAAAGCCAAGGCTCAGAGAGGTGAAGCGACTTGCTCTCAGTCACACAGCAGGCAGGGGGAGAGCGGCTTGGAACCCTCCGTCACATGGGGACAGCGGCTGAATCACCTTCTCAACCTCTGCAGAGGAAGTTTTATCCCAGGAAATCAATAGTGTGGAGCAGGAAATCAGAGAGAGCATTAATAATCTCAGGCAGCAAAATGAACTGCTTCAAAGCAGCTCTTCTCGCTGAATCCCCTCCTCGGAGCGGGTGGGGGCTTAGAGTAAAAAGGTTCTCCAGTGACCATCCATGGGGACGGGGGAGCGTACAGAGGGCGGCCCAGGCTTCTAGAACAAGGGCTATGGGCCTCATGGGGTCATCCGCAGCACGAGATCTCTATGGTTTAGACAGAACAGGCTCTGTGTCCCCCCTCCATAGCGTGGCTTTACCAGAGGGGTCCCGCAAGCCCACGTGCCTGTTGGTTGTGTCCTGTGCTTGAACAGCGCCTGAACCAGTGGCCAGCGTGTGCAATTAGATCTGGGAGAACACCTTGGAGTTCCCTTGGAAACACGGGGTGTCCCTCTCTGGGCTCACTTTTTCATGGGGTGCCGGTGGGCCTGGGCTGGGAACTGGTGCCCACGCATAGCTTCTGATTTTCCATCCTCTGCCCCTCTGCTCTGTCTCCCTCCTGCCTGTCACCTGCCTGTCCCTGGAGGTGTCTGGACCTTTGCCCTTGGACCATTGTGGTTTTAGCTGGTGGAAGGCCCCAGGGAGCGGGGGAAGGGCTTGCTAGGGGACAGTGCTTCAGGCAGCCAAAGCTGGAGGGCAAGTGACAGGTCCAAGCTTCAAGGGGGTTCTCCAGGTCGAATCTTCTGGGGTGCCTCCCAGCATTCTGGATGCCTCTGGAGCCCCTGCTGGCCTGCACTGTCACCAAGGCAATAGCAAACAGCAGCAGCAGGATTTGTTAGCAGCTGTGTATGTTGCCTGCTGGGCTTGTGCAGAGTCCTCGCGTGTTTGATCTCACTTCACCCTCACAAGCACCCTCTGAGGTCGAAAAGAAGGCCTGCCAAAAGGTGATTTTTGTGTGATTGGCCTTCCTGCCCTTTCTTCATTGACTGGGTCCTGGGTTTCCTCTAGGGGCCCATTCTTCTCCCACTGCTGGACTTGTGCCTCAGGAAATCCCAAGGGTGATTGACCCCACCTCCTCCCACCCCAAGTTGATGTCATGAATCTACTCTGGCCAGACATCTTTTCCTGGCCATGCATTTCCAGTTGAGTTCCAGGCTCCTGTGATTGATTCGAAGACATTGTGGGCATCAATTCCAGAACTGGCTGGAACAATGTAAGCATGGAGCTGCTGATGGGTTCTTGGTGCCCAGCATGTAACAGCTAGAGGCGGCCTGAGAAGGAAGCCCACACAGAGAAAAGGAAAGTCAAAAACCTGGGCTAAGCAGAGAGAGAGAGAGACAGAAACAGCTCCTGGATCCAGCCAAGCCTGAAGCTGTTATTAGTTACATGATCCATTAGAGGCCCTTTTTTGGTCCGAGAATAAGAGAGTGACGCTATTTAAATTGGATTTTCTGTCACTTTGACCAAAGAATCCTGACAAATACTAACTACTATCATTATTTCCACCTTACATGAGTAATTGGAAGCTAAGGGGATTGAAGTAAATGCCCCAAGGTCACTCGGCTCTGACTGGGTAGCACTTGGGTTGAGTGAGGTGTGCCCCTAAAGCTCTAAGGTCAGCAACCCTGGCCTCTTAGAGGCTGTCCCCTGCCTCCAGGAACGGAGATTAGAGAAACAAGATCTGTTTGAAGCTGCTGGTGCTTTGTGGTGTGTTGAGTAGACCAGGAAGGAAGGAAGGGAGGCAGCACTGAGATAAATATATAATTATTATTTAAATCAGTTCAGATGCCATAAGGAGAAAAATCAAAGCTTCCTATGGCATTTCCCCAGTGCCATTTTTAATCTGTCTTATCAAAACACTGTGGGATTTGTTTTTCAGAAAGAAAAAAAATTCCTTTAATTAAAAAAATTCTCTAATAAAAGTTAAAAAAGCCCACAGGCCATCAGGTGACAATGGGTGGGAGACGGGCATTTCAGCAAGTTAAAGCAGATTAAAAAACTAATTTGTTGATTCTTTTTTCCCCCAAAGCGCACCTCTCCCTTGGAAGGCTGTGTGTTTTGCATAATAAGGCTGAAATCCTGAAATCACGGCTGTCTGCTGGGCTCCCTCTTTGTTGGGGTTTCAATGAGCTCCTTCCTCACGTGGGGGCCATTTCTTCTCACAGCTCTGGCCAGGGTTTAATGGAATCATTTCACTCTCCGTACTTAAATCTTTACAAGGCTTCCCACTGCTGGAAGGATAAAGAACCAGACACTTGCACAGCCCTCCAAGCCTAGAACTGTCCACTTTCATAATGCGCCAGCTCCCCCCACCCCGAAAGCCCTCGTGTCCACGTCCTGGCTCCAGCCTCTCTCCTTCCCTCCCCAGCCCTCATGTGCTGCTTCATCCTTCAGGTCCTTTTTCCTTTCTCAGAAAAGCCTCCTTCCAAAAGCCCTGAGAGGTGCCCTTCCAGCTTCAGCTACCTCCTTCCCTGGCAATACACCGAGGT
>NW_004567130.1:12011503-12045846 GCF_000260355.1 Condylura cristata
CTACAGCTGGGGTCCTGCCCTCTGCTGCCTTGGAAGCCCAGCCTGTCTCAAAATCTGCTCACACATCCACTTTTGGGTGTAGGTGGTACTCTGGGGATAAGACCATGCTGCGCAGGGAAGACAGCACAGGCTCCGGAGTGAGACCTGGGTTCAAGTCGCAGCTCTGCTACGTCACCACCCCTCCTTACAGCTCTCCTCATTCCTTCATTGGTTCATTTTGTTTGAGGTAGAACTCGTAACATTAAATTTACCATGTTGAGCCCTCCCTGGAGGCGCCAGGGGTTAAGGCACAGCACTATGAAGCTAGGCGCAGCCACTTCATCAGTTGATCCCCACCAGGGAGCTGATCCACATGGCGGGCAGACCTCTCCTGACCCGCCCGCTGCTCCCCTCAGCAATGTAATCTGTCAACCAGCCTGTCCTGCTCCCCACTCTGTCTCTGGTGAATCCTCTCACAGCCCCTGCACCTCTGAACTGTACCCCAGTTCTGTATGCATAAATAAGTAAATCTTAAAAACTAAAATTTATCAATGTTGGCCATGTTTAAGGGTGCAGTTCATTAAATCCACATGGCTGTGTAACCATCGCTACCAGCATCTCCAGAGTGGTTTTGTCTTCCCAAACTGAAACTCAGTCTCTATTCAATACTTACCCCCCCACCCTCTCTTCCTCCCAACCTTGGCAACCACCACTCGACTGTCTGTCTCTAGGAATTTGACTACTCTAAGTATCTGTGTAAATCTGAAGTATCTGTTCTTTTAGCTGACATTTTCTTGGCAACGTCCTCAAGAGTCATCCTGGCTGTAGCAGATACCAGACTTTCCTTCCTTTTCCTGGCAGAATAATATTCCAATCTGGGATGGACCAGAGTCATTCACATGTGCACGCTTGGGCTGCTTCCAGCTTGGGCTATTGTGGGCACTGTATCTGTGCACGTGTCTGTGAATACCCTTTACTCTGAGAATGGGGTGATGGGGTGTCCTCCTCAGAAGGTGGTGGTCAGGATCAAGCATGGAGATAACCTTGTTGACACATCACACTTCTGGGCACTTGATGCCAGTGGGAGCCCCCAGAGGTGCAGCAATGAATGTGGGCAGGCCCTGCCCTCCAGGCCAGGTACCCACGCACCTCCTCCATTTTCCTACAGGGTCTCTTCACCCAGCCTCACACAGGTGGACTCACTTTCCCAGGCCAAGCAGGAACCAGGAAGCTCTGTTATGAAGTAGGCACTCAACAAAGGGGCAGGGTTCATGAAGGGAGGCATGGCCATGCATTGAATCCAGCAGATCACAGGAAAGAGGGTTCAAGTTCCAAGACCGAACTTACTGCAAATGACTGAGCTGGTTGGAAGAAGGTACTGAAATTGGAAGACTCATCTCCCTGCTGGTTCTGCACAGAGGCCCCTATATACCACTGGGACTGGGAATCAAGGAAGCTCAGCTATGCCCCTTCGGGAACTTGACTTCCGTTCTTGATGATCAGATGATGATGCCTACTGCACACCCGGCACTTCCCCTCCGGTCCCTGCAGCACCTCTTCAGTTAGGCCCTACAATTCCCATTTCAGAGGGGGGAATAATCTATGGATGATTAAACTTGATATTCTTGATAATAAGCAACTGGGTCCACATTGCACGGCCTGGAAATGACAGATGAATGAAGCCTGTTCAACGCCAGAGACCATGGTCCAAGACTCCCTCCTGAGCCAGGGGACTGCGTGGGCGTCATGTCTGTGCACGCACCTGAAGCCCTGCTGTTCTCTGACGCTGTGGCGTCCACTGCAAGCGGCCTCATCCGGCCGTTGCTCCCGGCCCCTCTTGGCCGTGGGCTTCCCTGCGTGCTCACCACCAGACGATTAGGACCTCACTTCTTAGGAACCTCTCCAACCTGGTGACTGCAGTGACTGCTCCCACATGACACAAGAATGATGGGAGCACACGTCATGAGCCAGAGGCTCAGCACAGACAGAAAGTGCTGTGGGTTTCAGCACCCCATTTGCAGCTGTGCATATGTCTAGGTGTGAACACTGAGGCCAGAGACTGGGCCGTGTGCTATTGCTTAGGCTCGCCACGAATGCTTCTTTCTTTCTTTTTTTAATATTTATTTTTATTTATGCATACAGAACTGGGGTACAGGCCAGAGGTGGTAATATAGGGGCCTCTCCAGCTCATTTGCAGGGGTGGTGAGAGGCCTCACCAGAGACAGAGCGGGTAGCAGAAGAGGCAGATCGACAAAGTACAAGGCTGAGGGGAGCAGCAGGCATGACAGGAGAGGTCTGCCGCGCCCTGTGGGTCAGCTCCCTGGCTGGGGATGGAACTCGTGTTGCAATGGCTGCGGCCAGCTTGCAGTGCTGTGCTCTAACCCTTTGCACCACCAGGGACGACCGAGAATCCAGATGCCAAGAACTCTTCTAGATGTAGGAAGTTATCACTTCTGAATACTGACAAGTGAAGGGTCCCACCCAGGTGGATTCCCGAGGCATCAAACAGAAACACTCAGCTTCATCATGATGGAAATATGTCATGCTTATGTGATGAATTAGTCTTTGTCCTTTGCCCAGGCCAGCACAGAGAACAGCGATTGTACCCCATTGTTATGCAATCCTTCAACAATCGGCTATATTGTTCTTCAATACTGAGATGAACACAGACTGCCCAGAAGAAGGGGGTCATCTGACCCCAGTGCTAAGCACCCCCAGCTGTGATGCTTTTGTTTTCCTGCTGCTTATGTTTACAGCCTCCCTCCCTGGACCTTTATTGTTAGGGGGTTCGCAGGGGCTTTCTCCACCAGCCTACGAATTCATTCGCATTCGCAATCCTACTTCTCTCTATGGGCCGTCTGGCTTGGACCTCAGGCCACTGACCCTAGCAGAACACAATGCAAATAGAGTAAACAAGCTCTGTGTGGCCGACTGTTGACTCCTTCCGAGGTAGACTCTAGGGCCATGGAAAAGATGACTTTTCTTTTGATTTTAGAGATCGGGGAGTTTGCAGGATGAACAGCCTGCCCTGTGAGTGATCCACCCCACAGCCGTGAAAGCGAAAGACAGTCTGACTGTGGCGAGACCCCGAAGTCGCCCCCGTCCCACCACACACAGCCCAGACCACTGGTCTGTCAACGGACACTCCAAGAAGGAGAAACCACGGACATCTGGCCAAAAGGGGCTCACCACGGGGCCACCCTAGAGAGGAAGAAGCAGCAGTCAGCTGCCCTCTCCAGAAACATCCACACGGTTCGCCACGGCAAATGGCACAAGGCCCCCACTTCCTAGACAGAGCCTGGTGCCCTCAGCCCTGGTGCCCCAGACCCACCAGAGCCGTGGGCCACTCATGCTCCCAGTGGACCTGCCCATCCCACACAGGCAGTGGCCCTGCCGACACACTTGTGTTTGCCCTGGTCGAGTTTGGGGGAACCTGGCCTGGCTCACGTGACCTCCACGTGAATAAATGAGAGGAAGGGGGACATCTTCAGTGGGGTTCCTGAAATAGCTCACCACCTGCAGCTGGGGAAGACAGGGACCACACAGCAGAGAGGAGAGGCAGGCCGGAGGGGGTGTGGCTGGGCTCAAACCCCGGCTTACTGCTGTGTGACCCTGGACAAGTGAATGAACCTCTCTGGCTTCAGTCGCCAAATATACAATAGAGACGGGTTCCTCAACTCACAGGGCTGTCACGGGACTCAGGGAGAGAATGGAAGTGAAGTTCTGATTGAAGGTCCTGGCATTCTAAGCACCCTGAGTTTTAAGCACCCTGAGTTATAAGCACCCTGTGAAGGAGGAGAGAAGCTATGCATGTGCCATCCTCACCACCATCACCATCATCAGGAGGGTCTACAGGTCAAGAGCCTTTGGGGCCACCTTGGAGCAGAGGCCACCACCTATTAAGGCTTTGGGGGTGCTCTGATTAGAAAAGAAAAGAAGCTTAGAAAAGTCCAGGCTGGAAAAGTCCTTCCCAGTTTTTTATAATTCCTCTCCCAATCTACAGATAGAAAAAGCGAGGCCCCAAGTGGAAGGGTGCTGGCCCGAGGACACAGCACCCTGGGGACACGGGTGTCTTCACTCCCATCTAGGGACTCCTCACCCCGCGCTCGCAGGACAAGGCAGGATTTCAGGGAATCCGAAAAAAATAAAAGAAATTATTTAGAAGCTCAGCTAGAAGCGTAGCATCTAGGCAGAGACGTGAGCAGGGTCAGGCGCTCCTGCTGCCCGCGGCTTGGGATGTGATGGCTGGAGCTGGGCTGGGGGACAGGGGGCTGCCCTCCGCGACTTCCAGGTTTCACGGCACGGTCACTTGCCTCCCACTGGCTGGGCGGCCTTGGCTACCTCTTCCGTCTCTGGGTCTCCACCTCCCCATCCAGGAATCCCCCCAGTTCACAAGGTACCTGGACTGGCGGCCCCTCTCCTGACCCTCCAGATGCCCTTCTGTGAGTAGGTGTGAGCCCCGTATTTCCCGACCCAGGTGCACTGAATTCTTGTCTTGTTTGGTCAGTTCAGGACCCCATGGCGTGCTCTGGCTCAGGAGTCAGCAAACACTGTTCTTAAATGGCTGGAGAGCAAATATTCTTGGTTTTGCTACTCAACTCTGCAGTTACAGCTCAAAGCAGCTAGAGATGATATATAAATGAAGGGGTTGGGCCGTGTCCCCACAAACTTGACTTCCTGGAGCAGGCAGAGGGCTGGGTTTGGCCTGGGGCGTCGCTCACCAAGCCCTGATCCAATTCACTCCAGCTGGGTCAGCCAGCTCCTCTGGGGCTGGGGTTACCAGCTTCCCGGGTCTGCACGGGGCTCTCCCAGTTTTCGCAGTAAATACTGTGCCCTCTCTGGGTATAGACAAGCCAGATGGCTGGTCCCTCCCTCTGGGACCTGACCCTAGCTGGGCCCCCACTTTCCCCTATCTCAGAGTTACTCCCACTGTGACAGTCAACTGTCTCCTGCATGAGGGGGAGGAAGAGAAAAAGATAGGAGGAAGAAGGGCCACTGTTCACGGAGGCTTCTCGTGTGCCACGGCTTAGTCCACATGACTGTGGGTCCTCACCGCAGGAGGGGTCAGGCTGGGCTGGACTTCGCCTCCAGAACCCCGGTTCTCCTGCTCCCTTTCCAGGCTGTACACTCTTTAAAGACCGATTTGGGAACTCTGGCCCTATATCTTCTATACCCCACACCCAGTATAACGTTTGAAGATTCTGAGCAAATACTTAGCATCAACCGACGCTAGCTGAATGAATGAGTGAATGAGTGAGTGAGTGAGTGAGTGAATGAATAAGTGAATGAGTGAATGAAGCGTGCCCTCTCCAGACACTCCCTACTTCCGGGACGGGATTCATGCTAGCTACCCAATCTCCAGGCGAATTAAGAAGATGCCACGTTATACCATAATGTCACTTACATCACATGTGGCTGGGGACTCCGGGGAGGCGTGTGCAGCCTCTTGCGTGCAGACCCCAGATCTGCCTCTTCTGGGCTGTGTGACCTGGGGGGGCCAATTCACCTCTCCAAGCCTCAAGAGAGAAGTGGGTTCAGGGAGCACCTGATGGGATTATGGTAACACAAGATACTTGAAGCCCCCGGCTGGGTGAGTGCTGTCGGGGAAACACTCCGTAAACATCACCTGCCATCGCCTATTCATTTGTTACCGCTGATGCCGGGACAGGCACAGGCAAGACAGGGATGAGATGTCAGTGGCGAGGAGTACAGGTGCTCATTACACAGCCACGGAGCTGGGACTACAGGCGGCTGGCGGCCGCCTCGGTGAGCTACGCACAGTGGTGCGTGACAACCAACCACGCAACCCCAGCGACGTACCATAAAAAGCGTCCGTTGTGCTAACCTGTCTGTGGCCAACTGGAGCTCGGCTGAGCCAGCCTCTTGGCCGAGGTTCGGGCTCCGTGCGGCTTGACAGATGTTTGTTCAGGGGCTGAGCGGGCAGAGTTACCCGAAGGGAGTTCAACCCCCGCCACGGCAGAAACAGGCCAGGCCCCCGAGGCCTACGCTTGGGATGGGCCATCGCACACTGCTGCCCCAGGTGGTCCCCTGGACACATCCAAAGCTCAGGGGCTGTGGTCAGGCTGCTTACCCCTTGAGTGGGCCAGCTGCCTGCCCCCCCCCAGAGGGAACAACAGCAGCCGCGAAGCTAAAGGCAGGAAGGCGGGTGATTTACAGTTGCGATGCGTCTGTCCAATGCCCACCCAGCAGCCGGTCACGGGCGAGGTCCCCTCGCTGGCCCTGCTCTGCCCCCCTGGCTGCTTCCTCTCCCTCTCCTGCCACATTGGCTCTGGGTCAAAGCCTGGAAGAGGCTCCAGCAGCAGCGCCAGTCAGTTCGTGGGGACCTAGTCCCCATCTTCCCGACATCTGGACCTGCTCGGGGAGCCATTAATCTCGGGCAATTTCTTCCCTCACTTGATTTGTTTATTTAAGGAAAACAAGTTGCTCCTAATTAGAAGCACTGCTGTCAAGATGTCGGGTGCGTCGTAGGCTGCCTATTTTCAGACCTTCTGCCTAAAATTATACCTGTGCGCTCAACATCTGTGAGTTTGTTCCGCAACTATCCTAAGTGCAGGCTGCTGGTGGCAGAGACGAGGGCTGTGGCGGGGTTCGGGAGCCAGGGGCAGGGAACACGGGGCCTCGGAGCCCAGACCCCGGATGGGTGACCGCACGGTGTCCCGCGCCAGCCGGAGCAGCACTGTCACCAAATCAGCGCTCGGGAGGTGCGTGGCTCGGACCCAGGCCAGACCGAAGGGTGGCAGGGAGCTCTTTACCACGCACACGCCAGCACACACGTGCTCGGAGACACACAAGGGTTACACCGCCGCAGACGCGTTCCAGAGCACACGCGTGTGCCCCGAGACTGGCGCACAACCCCAGAGACACAGGCGTGCGCAGAAGTTGCAGTACAAACCCAGGAGCACACGTGGCAGGCACCGTGGGTACACGGACACACACGGGTGTGTACACGGAGACACACGGGTGTGTACACGGAGACACACGGGTGTGTACGCAGCACCACAGCCAGATCCTGCCACTCAGAAACACGGCAGGCGCACGGAGACACACCAGACATGCAACGCTGCACACAGGCACACACATTTGTGCACACGGGTGCACAGAAGTTTACACTGACACACGGCAACACACATGTAGACGCAAAATTGAGAGTGCCCTTTAACGCCACGCTAGGCACACGCCCAGCTCACGTTTACACAGGGCGTGCGCGGGAGGTGCCGGCGGGGGCCGCTGCAGTCACCATGAGGGGGACGAGCAGCGTGCACCGGGCACGGGCAAGGGCACGCACAGAGGCATGCCGAAAAGCACGCTGGGACACAGGCGTGCAACGCGTGCCACAGCCCACGCTCGCCACCACACCCCCACGGACACTGACACCCCGCAGGCAGGCCCCAGCGCCCACATGGACGCACACGGAAAAGCCCACTGAGCACGCGCCAGCAGACCTGCCTGGCCCTCGCGCCCGGGCACTCCCAGCTCCCAGCACAGGTGAGCGCCTGCAGTCAGGACCTGCCCCGCCACAGGCACACGCGCAACTCACACACGCACAACTGCGAACGCCCCCAGATGTCACACGCACGCACGTTCACACTGACCCGCCCAGGTACGCGCGCCTCTTACAGGGGCGATCGCACACGCATGCTCACCCGGGGCAGGCAGCCTCCCAGGTGCACACGCACACCGACACGATTCACGCATGTGTGCACACGCGCTGAAGGGTCACGTGTGACTCACACTCGTGTGAGCATGTGTGCACAAACTGGAATGAGAATGCACTAGTTCTACACATGTGTGTGACACACACACACACACACACACACACACACTCTGTTCCTCCAGGGAAGCAAACTGCGTTTTCTGAGTCCTAAACGTCAAGCCCGCAGATGGGGCTGCCCCAACCCTACCGCACATCACCAACCCAGCCCAGGTCAGCCAGTGAGAGCTGCCCTCTTGGCCAGCGGTTTCAGCTGGTCAGCTTGCCCCCAGGATCCCTCTTCAGAGAGGGATATTGATGCCCCAAGTCTTGAAACCACTCAGAAAGAAATAAGACTGCTCTATTTACTGTCTTCCCCGCAACTTATGGCCCTGCCTCCACCCACCTCCACACATGCCAGGAACTTTCCAGGAGCCTGTTCTTCACAGCTCAGCCAGCTGGGAGCCTGACACCCGGGCATGTGAACTTCTCTGCCCTGGGTCCCTGCACCGCTGCAAAGTTGAAGCCATGGCGACAGCTCACCTCCACCTCCAGTCGTCGTCATGGTGATGCGGCAGCTGGGTGCATCCAGACCTCGGGGCTCCCCACTCACAATGCTGGTGTGTCTATGAGGAAGCCCGAGGGGCGGAGACTCCAGGTGTCAGTTGACTGGAGAGAACAAGGGCTCTACCCCCAGTCAAGGACCACCTGGTGCTCAGGTGGGAGAGCGTCAGACTCCCTGGGGATCGCAGCACCCAAACTCCCACTCAGACAGCCCCCCTGATGTGTCCAGGTAGCTCCAGCTTTCTCGCGGCTTCTTCTCTGTATTAAACACAGTCCCTGCACCACCCAGTCCCCAAGCGGACAGTGAAATCTCCCCTTTCGGTGGAGGGATAGAGACTGGAGGGCTTAGTAACCGGTCAAACAGATGTGCCTGAGACCTGGGTGGTTTAGACACTGAGTTCCATCACCGCTTGGGCTTTTGAAAACCTCATCTGTGACTGGGTTGGCATACACAGGATCATAGAATGTCTGGGACCTCGAGGACATGTGAAATCTCTTCCTTTTGCAAAAGCAGTTACTGGGGCCCAGAGAAGTCTAGTGATTTGCCCAAAGTCACAGAGAAAATTGAGGGCAGACTTGAAACTCAACAGCCTGACTTAGAGAATGGTCTTTCCAGACACCATCTCTCAAGCATGGGCCTCCAGACACCCCGGAGGAATTTCTGGGCCTCAGCAGCCTCGGGAAGCAGTTCCTAGTCTGGTGCCAGGTCAGAATCCCAAGCCAGAGCAGGAGAGCCTCAGATCTCCAGCTCCCGTCGCAAGAACTGTCTGGGAGCCACAGAGTAACGCGACTACCCAGAGCAGAGGCCCAGGACAAGCAGGGACAGGGGGTCTTCGAGCTTCACCTCCCTGTCTATCCCACTGACCCACCAGCCCATGGCAACAACCCCAGCTCTTCCAGCAAGGAAGCATGACACCATTAGAGGGCTATGATGACAGGAGGGGATCAAAACGGTCCTTGGAGGCCTAGTGGCCTCTTCGAAGTGTGATTTTCATTAGGAAGAAAAATGGCCTGGCCAAACTCATGAGCTATGCACTGAGCTCAGCTGAGCCTCTGGGCCTAGAGTCTGGCGGATCGCCCACATTCCCTGGGCTGGCTGTGGGGCAGCCCGGGGCGCCTACCTAGTTTCTGGTCCCAGCCCCTTTTCAGCACAAAGTTCCTACCTGCCCAGGTTCCCTTCTGCAGGGTCCGATCCAGCAGCCCCAGAAACTTCCCCTAAAGCCCGTGTTCACGTACAGAACTGCAAGGAAATGCAAGTGATCCTTGCCTTCGCTAGTGTCTCTGCCAAGGAGGTGAGTCGGCTCCAAAGATACTTGGGGCTGCTGGATTGGATGGACACCTTCCGGCTGAGCACAGCCCTGTCTGTCTCCAGTTCTCACCCTCTCCTTACACACACACACACACACACACACACACACACACACACACACACACACACACACCAGAATTGGCGCAGACCAGCCTGCAAAGCCTTGGACATGAAGCCCATCACTCTGGCAGCCCTGGGTGCTGGTTCCAGATGACAGCAAACCTCCTTCCCCAGAGTCTTACCTCCAACAGCCCCTTGTGAAGCCAACTTGGATTTTCTGTCCAGCTCATTCTCCCTCAGACTCTGAACTGGCCAAGAAGGGGGTGACTCATGAAGCGAATTAAAGGGGCCCACTACCTCCGCCCTGGGCTCAACCTGACAGGCACTCCAGCGCCTGCCTTTGGGAGCCCAACAGGATGCCAGGGAGGAAGGGAGGACTCCGAAGGACTCCCAGATGAGCAGGGGAGGCCGAACGTCTCACCCTCTGCCAAGGGGAGAAAGTTTGTCATTTACCAGCGCTGGCTGTCACCAACCACTCTTGGTTCTCACTCACCTGGCTCTGAGCGCTGAACCCCCAGTCGGCAGGGAGCAACTGGAACCAGGAGCCCAGATGGGGGGCAGAAATCGCTCCCCAGCAGCTCCCCGCAGGCTTCTTCATGGACTCTTTATGGAGCCCTTTTGCCCAGTCCAGGCCGGCAGGCAGCCCTTCCCTGAAGGGTTTCGGCCACTTGCAAACTCTGCTTGGAGCCCAGCCTGTGCCGAGGGTCTTTCTCTGCGACTCCAGCGTCCCGCTTGGCGAGCCCGCTCTGTGGGTGCCTTCCCAGCACCCAGATGCTGCAGTGGCATCAAAGAAAACGGAGTCCGGATTTCCTTTTTCGCAGGCGAGGCTTCTCCAGCCGGGCCCTGGCTATTTCCCCAGGGCTGGTCCGAGGGGCATCCTCCGCGCCTCCAGCGGGAAAGTGGAAGAGCGTGTGTCCTGGATTGCAGCAGCAGCAGCGACAGCGGCGGCCAGAGACGTGGAGGCGGTGGCGACGCCAGCCGGCAAGCTGGGGAGGCGGGCGGAGGCGAAAGGAAGAGAAAGCCCGGCTTCTGCGAGCCTGGCGCTCGGGCGGGCTGACCGGCGGGCGCCTCTGCGGGTGCCCCGCGCCACAGCGAGGCCCGCGCAGACACCCACCCCGGGGATGCCCAGGCCCCTTGCGCGCCGGGCACCCGCTGCGGCTGAGCACCGGGCTCCGGCCGCCTCGCCTCCGGCTCGCTGCTTCCCTCACTGGCTTGCTCCCCGGACTTCACGTCTCCAGCCCCAGCTCCCCGCGCCGCCGCTGCCGCCGCCGCTGCCAGCAGCGCGCCTCAGCCCAGCGCGCTCCTCACACAGAACCACAGCACTGCCTACTGCTTAACTCCTTGCATGCCACCTGGATCTCCCGCAGCCTCCCGGGGAGCGGGGCGCCCCGGGTGCCCGCCCTGCTGCAAGCTTCAGCAAGGGCCTGGGGCTCTGAGCCTCAGCCTCCTCATCTGTGAAATGGGCTCAAGAGACCCACGTCATAGTTATTTGGAGAATCGACTCATACGTTTGTGCAAAGTGCCAAGCCGCCTGGCATTGAGAAGGCGCTCAACAAATGGCAGCGTGGTTATGATTGCTGCTGCTGTTGCTAAAGAAGCTTAGCACAGTCTCGCAGATAGCAAACACCCAACAAAGGGTGGTTTGGCATTTGGGTGTTGGGTTTGTTGTCTTAACAGGCAGCAGCTTTCCGCTGGCTTCTGGCTTATCACTTACCTTCTCCGAGCCTGTTTCAGAGGTTCCCTCAGACCTCCCTGACCTTGGGCAAGTCTTAACCACCCTTCCAACCCCTGTGCCCTCACTTGCAAAGGACAGAGTTTCCAGGGAATCTAAACCACCTTCAAAGGCTCTCCAGGGGAAGAGTCCATCCCATGAGGTAGCAGGTGACAAGAGTCTCTGTTGAGTGAGACCCTCGCAGAGCCAGACACCTGGTCATCTTCTCACCAAGTCATGGAAGCAGCCCAGGAAGCAGCTAGTTCCCTCTGTGTTCAGAGAACAGAGGCAGAGAGTTAAGGGGCTCCCAGGGGATGGCAAGTAGGAAACAGCAGAACCAGGATCTGAACCTCCATTTTCTGCCTCCCCACAACCAGTCTCTGTTAAGCTTGAAACCCAAAGAGTGACTCTCAAGTAGCCATGTAGTGGGGTTAGCAGCAAGAATTCATCTGTGTTCCTTTTCTTAGAGCACAGTTTTCCCCCAACTATAACATTCATTCTTTTCTAGTGTGGATCGCTTAGAAAATTCTGAAAGTATGAGAGAAAAGTACATCAACCCTATTCCCACCACCCACAGATACTGATTGTTATATCATGATATAGTTTGCCCTCTACCTACATGTAAAAACAGCAAGCACAGAGAGAACCATCCCATACACCCTCTTCTCTATCAGAAAAGGTGGCAAAGGTGGCTCTAAATCCTTCCCTAAGGCTAAATCTCCAACTTACCACACTCCGACACCCCCAGATGTAATTACCTTACAAGCCCAAGACAAATCCTACCAGCTTGGGGATTTGTGCATTTCACCCAGTTCCCAATGGGCAGCTCTGCTTCCATCCTTCCCCTCCCGCACCCCACCTTGTGCCTTCTTGGAAGACCTAGACATTCCATTCCCTGGGATAGGGGACAATTGGTACCACACCCCTCTCGCTCCTGCCATCATGAACAGAGCAGGCCCAGGCGCCAGCCCCAAAGACACAGAGCAATGGAAAGTAGACCCTAAAGGTCCAGGCCACTTGGGTTTGAATCCTGGTTCTGTCTCTGGCAGCACCTTCCCGAGCCTGTTCTGCATCCATAACTTGGGGATATAGAAGACAGCAGGTCCCTCACAGTTGTTCTGAGGACTGAGAGATAAAGATAAGTGAATGCTCAATTAAAGGCAGCTGTTCCTTTATATTAGCAAAAAGTGATCTGAATGAAACGAACATTGATTGCTACAATTGTTGAGTCTGTACAAAGTGACAGGCACAACTTCCATTAATTCTTCACAATCACCTTAAAGGGTAGGTATTAGAACCGGCCCATTGAAAGATGAGGAAACCGAGGCCCCTTGCTGTGGCCCAGGGGCACACAGCAAGTTCCTGGCAGAGCTCAGATCAGATCTCAGCTTTTCTGCCCCCCACCCACTCGCCAGCACCGCTCCAACCGGCAGCCTGTACACCTCTTCGCACCCCAGCTCATAATCACAGCTCTGCGTTTTGGTGACATACCTCTTTCTGGGAGAGAACAAGGGTCTAGTACCTGGCTAGGAGCCCTCTGCAGGTCAGAAGGAGTCTAGGAGGGTAGTTAACTGACCTACCTCCCAGTCCTCTCTTACCACATCCTATTTACCCCTGCCCTTCGCCAGTCGCCCCTCCCCCGAGAAAGGCAGTGGAAAGGGCTCCAAGCTTGGGTTCAAGCAGGTGAATCCTCTCTGAAAGCCTATCAAGTCTTCCCGGCCTCTTCTTATGGTGGTTGGGATAAATAATAGCTTGCCCCTTCAGAGTAGTAAAATCTGTAAAATTAAATTTGTGACGTGATAATTACTCTCGTCACACAAGCATATGAGAACATCACATCCTGGAGTGGTTAGAAGTGGGAACGGGCCCTCCCTGGTGGTGCAAGGGGTTAAAGCTCAGCACTGCGAAGCTATCAGCAGTCACTGCAGCATGAGTTTAATCCCCAGCGGGAGAGCTGACCCACATGGCGCAGATGGCCTCTCCTGACCCACCTGCTGCTCCCCGAAGCAGTGTATTTCACTTAATCTGCCTGTTCTGTTTCCCATTCTGTCTCTGGTGAAACCTCTCACTGCCCCCTCACCACTGGCCTACACCCAGTTCTGGATGCATAAATAAATAAATCTTAAAAAAAAAAGTGGGAACTCTATAGACATGTTTGCATCTCCCCATATGGATGTCCCATTGACCCAAAACCACTGATTGAAAGAACTGTCTTTCCCCCACTGCTCTGGGGGGCCTCCTTTGTCACAAAGCATATGGCTCTTGTTGTATGTGCAGGCTGGAGAGGATTATTTAGGACTTTTGACTTCTATCTCGTTAGTCAATTTTGTCATCTTTATGGTCAACATTACATGGTGTCCATTACTATAATTTTATAAAAGTCCTAATATCAGTAAAAATACATTTTCTTTTTCCCAACAAGATTATCTTGGCCATTCTTAGCATCTGATTTGCATATTAATTTTGGAATCCATTTATGAGGTCCTTCATATAACAACAAAAGACCTCTGGATTGGGTGATACCGAGTCTGTAGGTCAATTTAGGGAGACTTTCCAATGTTACGATAATGAGTTTTCCAATCCAGTTACCTTATAGTATACACAAACCTACCCGCTAGGGTTACAGATCTAATGCAAACAGCAAAACAGCAAAGCTTCCCGAAGCCCATAGTGGAGACAATCTTTATAACCTTGGGGTAAGAAAGATTTCTTTTGAAAAGGGAAAAACACTGATATATTGCATTAAAATTATAATAATGTCTCACTAAAATACACGATTAAGAGAGTGAAAAGTCAAGTCACAGAGGGGGAGCAGATATTTTCAGCATCCATTATTATAGACCCCTATCTAGAATTTACAAAAAAAAATTGTACATATCAATAAGCAAAAGACAGGCAACCCCACCAAATGGTCAAGAAAGTGGGACAGATGCTTCACAAAAGGGGATTTTTCAGAGAACCAATTAACTTGTTAAAAGAACCAATGAACTAATTAGAAATCAGGAACATATCTATTAAAATGAGAGGAGCTATTACAAAGACTGCCAATCCCAAGTGCTGGTGAGAATGTGGAACAACTGGAAATTGAATATTCTGCTGATAGGAGTGTAAGTTGTTACACTTTGGAAACATGTGTGACATTATCTACTAAGGCAGGATACCTACCCCATGATTAGCATTTCTACTCTTAGGTGTCTGTCCCACAGAAATGTGTGCTTATGTCCACCAATAAACATGAAAAAGAATGTATACAATAGGAAATTTTGCTCCTTACGATAGTAACTTTTTAAGTAATTCCAAACCTAGAGTGGGTTCGCTGGGTATGGTCACGTGATGGTGGAATACTATACAGCAATGAATGTGAATGAAGTCCAGCTAAACACATTCATGGGGGAATGCAGAAAGTACAATGTTAAGTAATAGAAACTAGACTCTAAGAGGACTTACTGTACAAGTTCACTTCCTAACATTCAAATAGGCAACTCAGCATGTTGGAGGATGATAAGAATTGGACTTGGGAGGAAGCACATGAGGTGTCTGGAATGCTGGGCAATTTTTCTTTCTTGACCTGATTGGTATTTGTGATATCTTTTTGATCCATACTTTATATATCAAGTACTTTTCTGTACACGTGCTGAAACTTAACTTTTGAAGAAGCTGTTGTTTAGTGATTTTTCTTAAGTAAAATAAAACAGGGTTCAAACCTAGGTTTAGCTACTTTCTGGCTACATAACCATGATTGAGTTATTTTATCTCACTGAGCCTCACCCACAAAGAGGGAATAATATTATGCCTATGTGATAGGGTGGTATAAGAGTGAAAACGTGCCCAGTGAAATAACAGGTGCAAAGCAAGTCACCTGTGCTCAGCTAATATCAATGGGTGATGATCACAAATCTTCTAGGGCCTGGTCTATGTTTCAGAGTAAAAGCTCATCTGAGGAACAATGGTGAGGACTGAATTTAAACCTCAGCAAGGGATTCCCAGTTGAGTACAGGTTAAATTTTTAGAATAAATCTGTGTCTTTCCAGACACATACATATGTCAAAACTTCCCTCTAGAATTCCAATTTCACTGTGTGCCCTCTGCTTTTTTGTTGTTGTTGTTGTTGTTTAAGATTTATTTATTTATGCATATAGAACTGGGGTACAGGCAGAGGTACAGGGGCGGTGAGAGGATTCACCAGAGACAGAGTGGGGAGCAGAACAGGCAGATCGACGAAGTACACTGCCGAGGGGAGCAGCGGGCGGGTCAGGGGAAGTCTGCGGCGCCATGTGGGTCACCTCCGAGCCTGGGGATCGAACTTGCACTGAAGCGATTGCGGCCAGCTTGCAGTGCTGCGTCCTAACCCGTTGCGCCACCAGGGAGGCCCCTTGTGTGTCCTCTGCGTTTATTTGTTGAACCTTGCAGTCCTAGCCCTCTGTTACCAACTGCACGCCCTAGTTGCCTGAACGCTTTGGTGTTGGTTGCTTAACCTGCGAAACAGGAATAAATTGTTCCTTCCAGTGTTGACAAGTGAATTAAATTGATGAAGGTGGGTGGGCAGATTTGTTTCTCTGTATTTGTTTCTTTTATTTCCTCTCCTCTCCCTTTTCTTTTGTTCTTTCTTGGCCCAATTCTTGGGATTGCCAGGGGTCCCCACAAGTACCCTTTCTTCTACCATGGCTGGCCTTTGAAACTAAGAGGTTGTAATTAACGATAAAATAAGTCACAAAGCTGTAGGACTTTTGTCTAAGACACGACCAAGGGGATGAAGAAAGTGCTTCTTCTAAACTGTTGGGAATTAAATTTTTTAGAGGACTTGTTCCTCTCTCCACTGATCTCGGCCATCATTTGTGTCTCAGGTTTCTGAGGGCCTCTCTCTCATTCCAGGCTTTCTATTTCAGCTCAGGATTATATGGTTTTTGGTCAAAATCTGCTGCCAGACGCATGGAGTAGAGTAAAAAAGCAAAGTGATCTTTGAAATAAATTACACAAATCAAAACAGGGTGATATAAGTAAGAGAGTTTCTGATATCAGGTAACACCTCCCAGCCATGTTCATAAAATGAGTCTCTAACCCATACATTACTGTCATTTGAACCACAGCATCTGAAAATAGGATTTGTTCTAATTTCCTGAGTAGCTGACGCAAATGGAGAGGCCGTGAAGAGTGGTGAGTGGGCTGCGTCAGTGTCACTCGGTAAGTAACCCTCCTGGAGTGGTATTTTCCCAAAATGGAAAGGAGGGAATTTACCTCCAGATGCCTGGGAAATCCTGGCAGACTCAGTGGTTGAAGTGGGGGTCCTGGACTCAGCCGGACCTAGACAGGAGCCCCCAGCTCTGCCTCCTGCTCAGAGAGTGGCCTTGGGTAATGTAACTGTCCTTCTAGGCTTCCTCTTGGACATATGGAGAATGACAGTTCCAGTCTTAGGAAGACTTCATGTAGCTCAAGTGACAGGCATGCAGAGACCGTCCACTGCCGTGCCGGAAGTGCGTGAGTTACTCACGAGCCATGACCTGTTATTACAGGATGGCAGGCAGACAGCATGATTCCAAGGCAGAGCGAGCATGCCATTCATCCAGGGCTCTGGACAGAGTTCCACCCCTGGAGTCTGAGTATGCCTAGGCTTCCCAGAGTCAGATCTTTTTCCAGCACTAAAGGTGATCCACACACTTTTATGTTTCATCATTAATGTGCAAGAGAGACAAAGATTGAGAAGAGGGAATTGCAAACGTTCCTGTGACTTTGCCCTGGGTGCAGGTACACATGGAAGAGGTTTTCTAATTGCAGGGTTTGGGCACAACTCCCAGGGTGGGTGGACCATTCCCTCTACAACCCAGCATTTCTGCTTCCACTGTGGGCTGAGGATCTCTGAGTTCCCTGGCCCCCCGATGAGGGCCCCGCATGCCCCCCAAATCCATAAGAGCAGTTATTGCTTGACTTGCCATGCAAACTGCAGAGACGAACCACTTCTCTACCCGGCACCCAACACAGCCAGTCACCTGTGCTTGGTACAGGTGACTAGCCCGTGTGGGCATCTCTGTAAAATAACATAGACAGGGTGGCCTAGAAACAACAGGAATTTGTTTCTCACCACTCCGGAGGCTGGAAAGTTCAAGACCAAGGTGACAGCAGACTCAGTGTCAGGGCTGGGACCCTGGATCCCAGAGGGCGGTCTTCTTGTATTGTCAGATTGCAGGGATTTCTCTGGGGCCTCCTTTACAAGGGTACTAATTCCATTCATGAAAGCCCACCTCCTCACACCATCACATGGGGGATCAGGTTTCAACAGATGAGTATCAGGGAGACACAAACATTCAGTCGATAGCCTAGGCACTCAGGGAAAAATACTAATGGATGAATAAAGTGGTCAGTATCAAGACAGATCCATTCAGATGGAAAAAAGCCCCATATGATCAGAAGCGTTGACCATTGACATCTTGGTGAAGTGGACAAGGTGCACAGACATGAACATGGTAGCACCTTTTAGTAGCAAAAAGCCAGGAAGAATCTAAATACCCACCAGGAGAATAATGGGTCAATTCCACTCAATTCTCAAAGGGGGCAGCAGGAAAGATGAATGAGCCAGAACACTATGTACCGTTACACTGCAGTGTTGAGTGGAAAAGAAGCTCGTTGCCAAAGGTCACATACAGAATACCGTTTAATAAAATTCAAACATCTAAAACAATGCAGTATAATTTCGAGTGAATTGTGTATAGTAAAGGCAGAGAAATATACGAGAGATTTGGTGCATGCTGTTGAGAGAAGCTAGGGGCCAGAGAACTATTTGAGAAAGTTTTAACTGTGTTCTCAATGCTCTATTTCTGAAAAGGCTTGGTAGAAACATGAAGTTATTTTGTTCTCCTCTTTTGTGTACCTGAAATCTTTCATTTAAGAAAAAAGAAACAAATGCGGTAGCAGTGATGGCTAGTGTGGCTTCATAGTCTGACTTCATTCCTTTCCCTGTTCTAAAATTTGCTGTGTGTCTCGAGGAAGGGATTCGACTTCTCTGAGCTTCAGTTCCCAACATTACAACTCCTGGAAGAATTAAATGACATAATGTAGAAAAACTGTTTAATGTAAGCATTCAACGAATGATCATTGTTAAAATCATAGCACTTCACTTTAAATTACTCAACAGTGGAAACAGCTAGGAAGATCATCTAATTCTAACTTTTGTTTTTTTTTTTAACAGGCGAAGAAACCCTTGAGGCTGGAGAAGTGAAGTCTCATAGAGTACACGGGAGACAGAGTTGAGGCTCGGAGGACTCCCGTGAATAAGGGCTGAAAGGGGGCCTCCCTGGTGGCCTAGGGCTTGAGTCTCAGTGCTATCACTAGCTATTGCATGAGTTCGATCCCCGGCCAGGGAGCTGACCCACATGGCGCGGCAGACCTCTCCTGACCCACTCGCTGCTCCCCTCAGCAGTGTGTTTCAGTAGATCTGCCTGTTCTGCTCCCCACTCTGACTCTGGTGAATCTTCTCACCTCCGAACACCTCTACATTTGACCTACACCCCAGTTCTGTGCAAAAGAAAGATTTAAAAAAAAAAAAGGATAAAAAAGGATGCTGAACATGGCTTCTGCTCCAAAGCTTTTGTCCAAAAACCTACAGAAACCCTCACTCCCTTCCAGGAACCAGAGGAAGGAGCTGCCGAACCAGGTCCCAGGCAGAAGGATCTGTCCGGATGCACCACTGTCCATCCTGAAGCACATTCACTTCATCATGAAAAAACTGAGAAGAATATTATAAGTTCGTCTCTGTCTAATTTATATTTCCCAAACTGTAAAAAAAAAAAAAAGCTGATTCCTACATAAATATGAATATATTTTCCCAAAAATACACATACTAGAACAAACCACTTGTCATAGTCCAAAACTGGAGACGAAGCAAATGTCCGTCAAGGGAAGAACAGACAGATAGTGCTGTATTCATTCCCCAGCAAGAAGGAGTGGAGTCTTCCACAGCCATGTGGGTGGATGTCACCGGTGTGAACAAAGAAACCAGAACAAAAGACGCTGTCTGCTGCCCTTTATATAAAGTGCAAAAATTGCAAAAATTGCAGCAAGCGTCTAGAAGTCAAAGTCTTGGTTCCATGGGGTAGGAAGTTGTTGCTGGGACAGGACGGGGGGCGTCTGGGGGTTGATACTGATCCTTTGTCCGTCTGGTTACTCAGATGCATTCTTTGTGCACATGTCTGAACCGCCTGGTGGTCACTGGTCCACTTTTGCACATGTATTACACTTCAATTCAAATGTGCTTTAATGGAAACATGTGCGTGCCCACGAGTTTAACCTTGATTAGTTACCACTGAGGTGCTTCGGTAGCATCGCCGATGGAGCCACGTGATAAAGGGGTAAGTGCCGTCCGCTCCTGCGCACCTTCTGGGGCCGACCGTGGGCACGGCAGCTGGGAACGGCTTTCATTTCAGGCTCACTGTAAGGGGGAGCGTCTCCATGGGACCCGGCCCGGTGAAGACAAGGGCCATTACTCAGGACATCCGATCCAGAGACACAGGCAAACCACCCAAATTATCTGATTTGGCAGTTTCCTGGGATCAAATGACCCCGATAATGGCTGGGCCGCCACAGTGACAGCATCCAAAATACCCAGAGGTACTGCCTAGTCCTCTGCCCAGGGCCATATTTGTGAGCAGAGAGGACACACAGGCCTGAGCCATCCCCAGCTCTAGTTTCTGAAACAGGAGCTGTGGGAGCCCACCCCCAGGGTCTGCAGAGGTCAGAGAGACAAGTCCATTCTGCAGCCTTGGGGGGCAGGCCCCCCACTCCACCCTGCACTGAGTCTCAGCCAAGCCTCCCCAGGGAGGGAATCTCATTGCACCCGACAGCCCTGAGAAGATGCTATTTTTATGACTGTTTCCATTTCGCCGGGCAGGAAACTGAGGTACAATGGGGTCCATGAGTCACCCAAGAGCAGAGCCATTTAGTTTTTAACTGACTGTCTCACCATCACTCTCTCTCCCCGCTTACCTTAGTCACTCACATGATGGGCGAGAAGGTGCAGGATTTACTGGAGACCTCTGCAGAAGTTAAAAAGAGGGCCCTCCCTGGTGGCGCAGCGGGTTCAAGCACAGCACTGAGAGGCTAAAGCCACTTCCGCATGGGTTGGATCCCCGGCTGACCCACATGGCCCGGCAGACCTCTCCTGACCCGCCCGCTGCTCCCCTCAGCAGTGTACTTTGTCGATCTGCCTGTTCTGCTCCCCGCTCTGTCTCGGTGAATCCTCTCACCCCCCACACCTCTGGCCTGTACCCCAGTTCTGTATGCATAAATAAATAAATCTTTATAAGAAAAGAAAGAAAGGGGACGGGGGTGGGGGGGGGCGGCTTTCCGACTGTGATGTGGGTCTGACGCCTGAGAAAGGAGAGGGGGATGGAGGGGACGGTGCAGGGGCAGCCTCACACTAGGCACAGGGCGAGGAAGGCTCAGCCAGCCCAGCAGGAGACCTGGAGCAAAGATGTTCCCAGGGCGCAGCCTCAAAGTACCATGTACTTTGCTAATGAGTAGGGAGAGTGTCTCTTCAGAGCACCCATGTAGCTGTTACTGGATGGTGGCATTTCTCTCTGGACTGTAAGTCCCACCAGGGCAGGGGTCATTCTGTCCAGGAAGCAAGACTGGCATGTACCAGATGCTTATTTAGTGGCTGCGGCCAGACAAGCTTCCCAAGCAACCCCTCGGTGCTTGTCTATTGCCACACATTTCCTGAGGATGTTCCACGCAGTGTGTTTTAGTGACAAGGATGAGGGGTCAGATATGGGATCTGGGTTCAGTCCTGGACTCAGCCCCTCCTCTATGTGTGAACTGAAGAGAGTCATCTTGCTTGCTTTAAATTCTGTTTATGTATGTCTGTTATTAATAACTGCCCATGGAGTTGTTGGCAATGAACCCTCACAGTATTATTACCATTACTATTACAACAAGTAGATATACGTATGGATGGTTACAATGTGTCCACAATCATACTTATAGGGCCTCAGCTTCCAAGACATGAGTATAGTCAGGTGTCGCTTAACCATGGGCATCAATTCTGTGAACTGCCTGGCTGGCTTCTTCACTGTGCAAACATCATGGGGTCTGCTACCCAGCTTAGAGGGTCCAGCCATCTATGGGACCTGCCATCACATAGACGGTCCAACATGCATTGTTACTTCCATGTAAATATCATGATTCACTTCACTGACCTACCTCTGATAGAAAGGAACCAACCATGCTAAGCAGACACTGTCCACATCATCCTTTGTGATGCGTTCACTTGTCTTACCCCAAGTCTGTCCTTGAGCCAGCAACCATCTCTGGTTAATGCATCACTAGCAC
Organism: Condylura cristata; assembly: GCF_000260355.1. NCBI lineage: Eukaryota > Metazoa > Chordata > Mammalia > Eulipotyphla > Talpidae > Condylura > Condylura cristata. Next base: position 12,033,155 of record NW_004567130.1, read on the forward strand.
TTAGCCTACCCATCCCAGGGACCAATCAATGCACAGACCTGGTCTCACACTGCAGGCTCAGCCCTGTGGCCTCGACCATCTGCATTAGCTGACTGAGTCCCCCCAGCAGCCCCTCTGCAGGCACTGCTGTTGGCCTCCTCTCAAGGATCCCCTGGCTCGGCACTGGGGTTTTTCCATGGGGGCACTTGGCTGCCAGTCCTGGCGAAAAGGCCAGTCCAAGGTGCAGTCTAAGACACAGCAACTCCACTCTCCCTGGAGACTCTAGCCTGGCCTCTGGGGAAGCGCTCTTGGAAACCACGCTCTCCTGGCATGTTCCAACTTAGACACCTGAGTCGCCTGGGAGGAGGAGAGTTATGGGCTTGTGTGCTGGAGGATTTTTCTTTGATACTCAGGAGAAGTCAGCTCCAATTTTTGGAATGTCATTTCCCTCCACGTCCCCAGTAGTCAACTTTTTTTCCATGCAAATGCACTCGGGAGCCACCAACCAGCAGCAGCAGCTTGTGTGAGTAGGTCTGGCATCGACATGGTCCAGGTTTCATATTCACTTTGGTTTTGCAACCTCATATCTGCCAGGCAAGGTAGTTATGCCCCCATTTTCCAGATGGGGAAGCTGGGGCCTCAGGGTAATAAGGAAACTTGCCCAGTGTCACAGAGCTGACTGAGGCCCTGATACAGCCTGGACAAGGTCAGATGGGAGATGGGAGATTAGACACCAGCCGCCAGAACAGAGCTCTGTGTTCTGCCACCCACAAGGGCTCCTTAAAGACATGCTGGGACAGCCCTGTCCTTGGCTCTCTGCCTTTCACCGCCAGCTTGTCCATCCTCCAAACCAGCTACAGCAGTAAGAGCTTCTAAGAAGAACACACTCAGCTCTCACTATACCACCCCCCTGCTTAGGACCTCCCAACGGCTTCCTGTTTTCCATAGCCGGGAGCCCACCCGCTCTCTCAGCACACAGGGCTCCTGCAGTCTGCCCTTATCCCCACCCCACCCTCTGGAGGGTGAGAGACTCCACGCGCCTCCCCACAGAGTCTGCTAGTGCCTCACCTTGACTTGCCTGTGTTATTTCTCTCCTGCCTTCCACCGCTCCATCCAACAAACACCTGCTTGTCTTTTTATTTCAAATGGTGCCTTCCCTAGGAAATCCTTGGTTTCTAGAACCTCACTTACATAGCAGGATTAGGGAGAGTAAAAGAAAACCATTTTGGCCAGTAGAGTCTTATTCTCATTGCACCTTTTGACATAGTCAGAGAAAGCAATTCCATGTTCTCAGTCTAGCTCAAATTTCAACATTTTACAGAAGCCAGAACCCCTCCCCCCACCCCTCTGACTGCATTGTTTATTTGTTTGTTTTGCCCAGAAGAAGACACAGCTCCTCATCTCTAAATGTAGAGGGGCCACCCTTGAGTCTAGTTGGGCCACGTCCTACAATCCTATTGTCCCAGCCACACTGATTGGTCCAGCAATTGGCACGTGACCAAAAATCAGCCAATCAGAGAACTGACCGGGTCAATAGGGTCCAGCCCTATTTCATGAGGTCGGGAGGCTCTTAAGTTCGGAGCTCCAGAGTTGCTGTGATAATTGGTTTGAGCCCAGAGAAGACAACTAGTTTCAGAGACTGAACTAACTAACAAGCAGAAAAAAAGCTTAGCGAAACACTGTGTCATTGAATTAGTGTCAAAATCAGTTCCACCCGGAGGCTCTATAGCTGGACCATTAGAAACAATAAATTTGGGGTCAGTTGGTTCAAGATCAAGGTAAGATTTGGTCATCAGAAGGGTCTAACAAACATGTTTCAAACTCTTTTTCCAATTATATTCTGGCATATCACAGTACACACCCTGTGTAACAGCTGGCAAATTTTATTAAGAGCCTTTTGGAGACCAGGCACTCTGCAAAATGATGGGGTCCCAAGGGTGAGATTAAAATAGGGTGTCTGCCTGATCTCGCATCTTTTTTCAGTGGCGAAAGCAGGACTTAGCATATGGACAAAGCATAGCGTTGTCTACTATGCCTTCCCCAGTAAACACCCTAGCTGGCCTGTCTTACTTTCTCCAGTTTTGATTTTGTTTTTTTAAGATTTATTTATCTATTCATGGATACAAGAGCTGGGGTGTAGTGAGAGGTGCGGGAGCTGAGAGGATTCACCAGAGTCAGAGTGGGGAGCAGAACAGGCAGATTGACTGAGATACATTGCTGAGGGGAGCAGCGGGGAGACAGGAAAGTTCTGCTGTGCCATGTGGGTCAGCTCCCTGGTTGGGGATCGAACTCACGCTGGGGTGGTGACAGTGCTGCCACTTAAACTCTAGGCCACCAGGAAGGCCCAAGCGTCCTTTATCTTAACTGAGTCTCTCCCATGTATACAAGAGGTATACTTGGTATTATCAAAAATTTTAATGTTTTTTTTCTCTTAAAGATACCTAACTCTGCCCATACAGAGTTTATCATCTGCTGTCCACCCCAGTACCCACTAGCCACGTGTGGCTGCTTAAATTTAAAGAATAATTAAAATTAATTATTTATTCTCATGTGCCACCTTTCAAGCACAGGTCATCACTGTGCCTGGTGGCTGCCCTCTTAGGCAGCGGAGACACAGACGCCCCATGGCCTCCTTGTCAGCTCTTGTCCCCGCCAGCAGCACCTGCTCTCTGGGGACCTGCTTGCAAGTGCAGAATCTCAAGTTCCTCCACAGCCTGACTGAGTCAGAATCTGCATTTCAACAGATTGGTGTGACTTTGCTAATTTAAATTTTGTTAAAAGGGAAGAGGGGGCCCTCCCTGGTGGCGCAGCGGTTCAAGCACAGCACTAAGAAGCTAAAGCCACTTCAGCATGAGTTCGATCCCCGCCCTGGAGGTGACCACATGGCGCGGCAGACCTCTCCTGACCCACCCACTGCTCCCCTCAGCAGTGTACTTCGTTAGTCTGCCTGTTCTGCTCCCCACTCTGTCTCTGGTGAATCCTCTCACCGCCCCTGCACCTCTGGCCTGTACCCCACTTCCCTATGCACAAATAAATAGATCTTTAAAAAAAAAAAGGGAAGAGGGAGTTGTTGATTGTTGGCCAAGGTGACACACAGGCTGAAAGGCAGAGCAAAAGCGAAGTTCATTGCTCACAGTTCCAGGAGGAGGAAGCAGCCGCTGCACTGGTGGAGGCCACGGCAAGATGTGGGCAGAGAGGGTGCACCCCTGGGACACGCACCCTTTGTAGGGTCTGAGGCGGGAGTGCTTTGTCCAGGCCCAGGCCAGGTGGGTTCATTCAAATAAAAGAGCAGGATGCGTGTAAGACTGGTAAGTTCTCGGAGGTCCTGTGTCGGGGACAGACAGGGGAAGGCCCCGGGAGCAGGGGTGAGAGTTGATCAGCTCCCCACAGGGACCCTCGTGAGCTCGCCATTACTGTGACTCTGCGGGCTATGTCCAGGTGTGTGCTGCAGGCACGGGCCTGCGCGGGGGCTGGTGTGAGGTCAAGGCCCCTGCAGACCGCTTGGTGGCCCAGACTGATGCTGAAGCCAAGGCACCGTAGGCGGGGCCCTGTCGCTGAGCTGGCCCTGCATAGCCCCTCCAGGTTGGTGCCCCCTGGCCCTGTGCCCTGCCACTTCACCCTGGTTTGGGGGGTCTCCAGGAAAGGGAAGGCTCCAGGTGTCCTGCCTCACCCAAAGGAGAGTGGAGCTGAGTAGGGAAGAGAAGAATCTGGGGACTGAAGAGAGTGGAAGCTGGGAGGAGACCCGATGGAGGCGCCTGGACCGGGGCGTGTGAAGAAGCTGTGTCGTGCTTCTTGGCCCTGGACGGGTGAGAGAGACGCGGGTGAGAGACCCGCGGGGAGGTTGGCTGGCAGCGTTTATCTTGATTTTGGTTTTGCTCTTTTCCTCCCGGACTTGGTTGGCCATGTCTGATCCTCTTGTACGGGAAGGTGCTTTAGACTCGTGGCGGGCTTTCAGGCCTCGCTGTGGGCCAGTCCCTGCTGGGGGGATGTTTGCTCATGAGGAGATGGGTATTTTCGGGTGCTGTACTTAGAAACTATATTTTTCGTCTTTTCTGTTTTGCACTCATTGTATTGAAGTTCCTTTCCATTAAAGGTCTTATATGTTTTGTCTTGATGCAACAGATGGAGATGGCAGAACCTATTTAAAGTGAGCAGGTTTAGGGGTTCTGGGGTGCCTCCCTCCCTGCCCTGTAACAGATCCCATCTTGAAAAGGACATGTAGGCCCACCTGGCAATGAGCCCCTGAATGCTCCCCACCCCACAAAATGAACTCCACATGTCTGTCCACAGAGCAGAGGCTTCAAGGAACGGCCCCAGCATAAGCTTCAGCAGAACCAACTCCCCCGGTGGAATTTGCAGGACTCGAGTTCCTGACGAGCCCTGGGCCAGATGGGAGCTTGATGGCAATCCCACCCGCTCGATGATTTTGTAATGATTCATCTTTGGCATAAAACCACCGCAGAGAGCAAGAGTGACCGAGGGCTTGTGTCGCATTATATTTTTACTATTCCAGAAAGAGAGAGAAGGCCCTCGCTGTGTATCTCAAGAGTCCTGCCTGTTCCTTGGCTGTAAAGGATTTGCTGGTTCCAGAGTGGGCTTAGGGCTGTCAACCAGCCCAGCCTGATGAGAAAGCTCAATGCACTCCTTGAAAAATGAAATCCGTGAGGGCCAGCACACACCACACCCCAGACCCCCTCCTAGGCACTTCAAACTAATTGGTGGCACCCAACCATAACCAGGAGCAAAGGCAACAAGCTATCCATTTAAATTGCAGCTGTGACCTTTATGCTTGAAATCCTTTCAAACATCCTGTTTATAGCTTTGGGGTTCTGGCACTCAATAATCCTCCAAATTATTTTCCTCAGTTGTTGTTTTTTCTATCAATAGTTATTATGCATGGCAGCCCCCCATTTTCTGGGCCTCACCTCCAGTTGGCTTCCCCTTTAGAGTCTAGATAATTTGAAAATGCCCCAAGCAGGGCTCCTTCCCTTAATGTCACCCCTTCATCCTATGCAGCTGAACCCCACCCGCTCAGAGACCCAGGGGAGAAGGTTTTGAAAAGGCTGGGGTCTGTGGTGGGGTCACAGAGACAAGGCCTGGGTCTAAACCAGTGTGCCCCGAAGCGTAGTAAGTTACAAGGGCAGAAGAAGAAGGTTGCAAGGTGACTGTGTTAAGCAGAGGTGGGAGGCGATTTCGCAGCAATTTTGAAATAAACTCGGTCCAAGTGTGTTGCATCAAGGTGCGCCTGTTTACCTGGGCCACCTCGAAAATAAGCAGAGAGGAGAGACGTGGCTGTTCCGGTTACTATGACAATGAGGCCGCTCCAGGCCTGCGCAGGGGAGCGCTGTATTGTCTGAGCAGGTCAACAAGGCCGCTGGGAGGGGACTGGCAGAGGCCTGTCGGTGGGGTGTGTCGCCCGCCCATCTCTGCCCTGCTCTAGGTTTCCCAAATAGCAAGGTCAGAAAGCCCAGCATGAGCCCTGACGCCTGGCATCCTGCGCTTGTCACTGCCAGTGCCAACCCAGAAGTCAGGGTGCGTGTCATCCTTGCCACCTCTCATTGTCCTTTCCCCATTTTTCTGGAAACAAAGCGCCCCCTTTCCGCAGGAACACAGATGCTTAGAGCTCGTCTGCTGAGGGTGAATTGGATTCCTCTGAGAGCTGGTGTCAGGTGCACACAATGAGTGTGTGATGACTGAGCAGGTGGACGGATGGTGCTTCTAGCAACAATAGTAGGTAGTAGCAAGACTAAATAAGGATTGTGTGCTGGGCACGGTATAAGCAGTTTCTATTCACTTACGATTTCAACCTCATTCCAACTCTATGAAGTAACTATTGCAATTATTCCCCTTTCACAGATGAGGAAACTGAGTCAGTGGCCACATAGGAATCAGGAATAAATAGTAGACTCCTTCACATCTGGTCGTCTAAGCTGCTTTACAACAGTAAGTGCACAATGTAAGGAGAATCAGCCAGTACCGTGAAAGCTACTTATTCGTGTCCAGAATGGTTTCTATGACCCAGGCATGTGGGTAACTATTTACCTAGTCCTTTCTGTGTGCCAGGCTCTGTTCTATTAACTGTGTTGATTCATTTAATCTTTGTAGCAACCCCATGTGTAAGGTTTATTACTAGTTGGAAGTTGAGAATGACCCTTAGTTGGGGAAACTGAGTCACAGCAATGTTTAAAAACCAGTGCATTGTCAAGCGGTTAGTAACAGGGTTGGAATTTGAACTCAGGACTCCAAGTGGAAATCCTGTGCTCTGACACACTCAGCCGCCTTTTGAAAGCCCTGTGTCCGTGACCTGGAGGATACCAATAGCTTAGACCAACAGGTCAAGTTCAGTTGCACTCAGCTTTTCCTGAACCTTCCAAAGCCGAAGCTTCAGCAAAGCTGTGACAGTGACCCCTGTTTCCTGCCTTGGTTTTGAGGACGTGGACTTTTTCCGCTTCTCCTGCCTTCACTGGGCTGGCCCCTGGTGAATCAAAGCATTCAGGCAGGAGAAGGAAAATGACAGCAGGGCCAGGAGCCCAGAATTGGGGGTCCTATTTGCCTTGTCTGGCTGCCTAAAGGGCTCCCACTATGCCTGGCCACCGCTCTGATAGCAGAGCTGAGAAATTCTAGTTAAAAGGGTCTGCAGGTCCAGGCAGACCCATCCCACATTCCCTGCATTCCCCACCGCTTGGGGTGGAAAGAATTTCCGACCAAGCTTGGCAAGTCAGAAAGGACTGTGGTCTGGCTGCTCCCTCTGGAAGGTGCTATGCAGCCCTGGCTGCCCAAAGAAACTCTTTCCTCCCCTGAGTCACTGCTAAGAATAACCAGGCCACTCCTCACCCTCCCGGGAGGCTGCAGTCGTCGCTAGGTCTACCTTTGTCTAGTTAGTGTCCATCCCCTTTGGCGGGAGAGAAAATGGCCCATGAAGCCCAACAGCTGGATCTGCACCCAGCTTTTGACTGGCCCCACACTCTCTTGCTGTGTTGAAGGAGCACCTATGGGCAGGGTACTTCCGGAGAGAGAGCTGCTTTTGTTAGGACACATTCATAGGGAGGAGGCCTTTCCAGTCTCCACATGGTGCTGTCCTGCTCTATCTGCATCCTCTTGCCCTCACCCTATGGGCAGCAAATCGGGGCCAGTCCCCAATCTCCACCACGGCCCTGGGATCCATCACAGAAGTGCTTTGACTACAGGTGCTTTCCTTTCTCGGAAGGTCCTAAATCATGTGTAGTTCAGGAGCCCACCCAGGCAGATGGTCATTCACCTTGAAGCCTACACTGAGGGTTGACTATGTGCCTGACACGGTCTGGGCCCAGAGGTGAAGCTGCTAGAGCCATTTATGAGAGGGAATCAGTTGATACAGAAGGAATCTGGGGAGACTTCCTGGAGAAGGAGATTCTGGCACCTGGGCCCCATCCCCAGAGATCCTGATTTGTTAGGTCTGGGGGCGGGCTGAACTTTGGTATGTTTAAACTGCCCCTAGGTGCTCCAACTAGCTGATTTAAGAACTTCTAGAAGCGCATTTCCACAAACACATACACACACATTACGGAATGAGGCACATTGGAGGTGCTCACTAAATGCCGGATGAATAAGTGACTGGATGAGTGAATATGTGAATTGCTAATGCTAGTAATAATAGTGTCAACTCATTGTGCAGTGCAACTTGTATTCATTATATTTCTATTCCTTGTGACCATCTAAATAGGTTGCTGGTTGCACTATCCCTAGTTTAAGATGGAGGCAAGGAAGGCTAAGAGCTGTTAAGTGACTTGTCCAAGATCAGGGCACAACAGCTGAGATCAGAACCCCTCAGATCTGTGCTGAAGCTCAGGTAGGCTGACCCATTACAGAAACTCCTGTGTGTCAAGTGGGCCAATGGGTGTACTGCTGAACGTTTCAATGGCTGACTAGACGAATGCGTGCATTCATGAGGGAGTGGAGGCATTACTGGTTGGCAACCTTTTCATCCATCCAATGCCCTCCTTTCTCTCATCAGTGATTTCCAAGTCGTCCTTAAGCCCTGGTGATAATCTCATTGCTAATAAACTTCCAGAGCACAAACGCTGTGAGCACCCCAGTCTTTGTCCTCCTCAGATGGGCAGCCCTTTCCCCGTGAGCCGGGCCTGAGGCAGGGTGCTATGCTGCCTATGTCCAAACCACCATTCACGATGCAACAGGGTGGAGACCCCTGCAGTGGAAGCTCTAGGGAGATCCGTGGCCCCTACAGTTGTTCAACATGGTGACCTTGCTAACAACACAAGCATGCAGTGTGATTCAGCCCTGCCACCCACACCCTCCCCACCCCAAGATGATTCTACTCAACCTGAGTCTATCACTGCTCGTTTGGTTTTCAGCAGCGTCTCCTGCTCTGGGCTGTGATAAAGGTCATAATGTTGAAGCACAATGTCCAAGGAGTGGAGCAGAAATTCTGCGTTTTCCTGTACATGCTGAAACAGTCATGGGAGTCCCAAGATGCGAGGTCTGACCCCATCTTGCCCACTGCTGAGCTGTGTGATCTGCGTGAGAGACCTCCCCTCTCTGTGCTTCAGCTTCCTCGTGGACTGCTGGGAATGTGAGGGATCCCCCAACAAAGATGTGGGGATGCAAAGGATTCAAAGGAATAATTGACATCACTGCTTCCCAACGGGGGCCAGGGAACTTTTTGCAATGCCTGGAGACATTTTTGGTCGTCACAACTGTGGGTAGAACTGTCCTCTAGTTGACATTGCCAAATACCCTGCAATGCACAGGGACCTCTCTCTGCCACCCTAGCAGCAGAGAATTATCCAGGACAAAATGTCAATCGTGTCACCATTGGGGAAAGCTGGTCTAAGTAACCACACAGCACTGAGCTAGGCACAGTGATTGCCCAAGGGCAGCAGCTCCTTTCCATTTTAGTTATCTGTCACCAAAATGTCAACCTGGGATGGCAAACGCAGTGACATCCTGGGATGAGAACAAGGAGCTCTCTGGCAGGCGACAAGTAATTTTAAACTTCCTCTAGTGACCACAATCAGAGGGGAAAAGGAAGCAGGTGAAATATTATCATATGCAATCACATTTTATTTAGCCCACCTCGCAGAGAGATTATCATTTTAACAGGAAATACACATAAAATGTATTATTCATGAGATGTTTGCAACATTGGTGTTTTTAGGGTGCAGGGGGGGTCGGCACTAAGACTGTAACACCCACCCATCTCAAGGTGGACTCACCACCTGGAGGTGCCCCATAGACTCGCGACTGGTGGCTCCTGTACCAGACACTTAAGATTAAAATTTTCCACTCATAGATGCTTGGTGATGAGCAGGTCAGTCTGGGGAAGACAAAAAATGAAGAGAAATAGGAAGAAAAGAAGATGGGAAGGGAATTTTGGAGAACATACAAGCGTACGAGCAGATCCAAAAAGGGCGGGGAGCCCTGTTCTTGGCTTTTACCCACTGACAGTGGGGGACAACTCGGGGAGCCTGATTGCTCTTCCCAGGTTGCCTTGCTCGCTGGTACAGAGCCAAAGAGGCGCGTGTGGTGAACACTGCCGCGCAGCTGAGGGAGCGCCTGCCTCCCCACCTGCTGCCTCCTGTGGGAAGCCAAGGACCCGGGGTGGGGGGCACAAGACCCCCCCAGTCAAATCAGAGAGACTGCGTCCGCCTCTTCCCACGCCAGCTCCTGCAGTACTTTGAAGCCACCTCTGGCTTAGGGAGGTAGAGTGCCTGCTTGTTCCATCAAGTGACGACTCCCTGGACAGGACAAAGCCCATTTCCACAGCTAATATGACGGAGCATTTGGAGAGTGCTGAATCCATTAGGAACCAAAGTGGTTTCCCACTGTCATCGGCTGAAATCCAATGACGATGCCGCTCCAGGCCCAGGGTGGAGGCCCGGGATCAGTGAGTGAATTTCCAGACCAGCTGTGAAGTCAGGGCGGCCCCTCTAAAGCCGTCCACATAGATAGTTAAGAGGAAGTCACCAGGGTCAGGCTACCCGGGGCTCAGTCCCAGCCCGGCCTTTTGCCATCTGACAACGGGCAAGCAATTGAATCCCTCTGCGCCCCTTTCTTCATCCATCAAATGGATTAGTAACTTATTCCCTTGGATGGTCTCCCCCAGACCTCTACTTGAATCTCACACTCACCCTTCTGCACACTTTGCTCGAACGGCCCTCTCCCTCATCACCTTGTTAGAAGTCACAACTCTGCCCTGGGCACACTCCGTCTCTTTCCCAGCTTTGATTTTATTTTTTCAAGACATTTCTTGCTCAACATATGAAATCATGGATTTATGTATTGTGTGGAGCTCGCTGTGTCTCTCCCTCCAGTAGAATGTCAGCTCTGATATGGCCATTGTATTCGCTTCTGGGTTCCTAGCACTTAAAATAACTAACGCCTGGAATGAAATAGATGTTGACGGGAGGGGTTGGGGAGGGCGTTCATCAATTAGGCGAGGGAGCGCACTGGTCTCTGGTGGTGGACTATGGGTGATGACCAGGTCAGGCTGGGAAAGGAAGATGGAAAGGGGACTTTGGAGAACATACAAGCAGGATGAACCCTCCAAAAAGAGTGGGGAGACCTGTTCTTGGCTTCCAAACCAAGAGTGGTAAGTGTGTGGCAGGTGCATTAAGGTGGTAATACATGATGGGGGGTATCCAAATATTACCTCCATTAAAAAGAAATAAATAATAAAATACTATCACTTCCTAAAAAGATAAATTGATACTTGATAAACATTTATTCAACAAATCTCTTAATAAACACCTAATGGTGCCTGGCACTTGGCAGTTCATATCATTACTCTGTTGTTGGTCACAAAGTAGGTAAGTGCCACCTGGGTCTACCTAGATAAATGACTACATTGATCATTATTTACCTATCTGGAGATACTGATGGTGTCTGCACCAGGCAGCGTGCTGGGCTCTGTGATGCGGGTGGCAGGTCAGCTGAGGGTTGAACGGTGCCTCCCTCAAAGCCTCCGGTGAGGACTGAACGGGCTGACGGCAGGGAAATGCTTTGTGGGGTTGAGGAACAGAGCGCACTAGTCAGCTTTTGTTGTGATAGAGCCGTGTGACAAGCACCATTGCCCAATCTCTGTGGCCTCAAGCAAAGCCACTTCTCACTCACGTGTCCAAAAGTAGCACAATTCAGAGTTGGGTCCACCCCACATGTCTTCTCATTTGGGGGCCCAGGCTAAAGCTGAGCTCCTAACTGTGTATGCTGTTCTCCGAGGAGAGAGCAAGAACCAGCAGAAACCACCCTGCCTGAAGGCCAGGGCCTGGAACTGGCTCATCTGCCCTTCTGCCCTCAATCAGGTGGCCAAGCCCCAGCTTCATGAGTAGCAAACATACTCTCCTCGCTGACCAGGAAAGGGAGGGCAGACAGTGGAAAACACCCCCTGCTTAATAAAACTTCTTTATTATTATAAGGAAGAAAAATGTTTCTTCCGTAAAACTGCTTACAGCTGGTAGTTGACAGTTATATGTTACCCAAGACAATCGCCAAGGGTGCAGTCTGTCTGGGGGGACAGAGCTGGAGGTTGGAAACCCCCTGATATGTGTAGCAGGCCCCAGCTGGAAATCCAAGTAGACCTGGGACTGACTGAAGTCCCAGCCCTAAGAATGCACCAGAAGGCCCTCGGTGTGTCCTTTACTTCTTCAGGATTCATCCATAAATGAAGATGCCAAAAATTCTTGGGGGTGCTACAAGGCTCAGAGGACAAATGTGGGGGCCTTGGTGGGCCATGAACACCCCACCGTGGCTGGTTATTACTCGGAGCCACTAATGCGGGAATGCCCCAGAGCTGGTGAAGCGACCTCCCTGGCTCATGGGCATCCAGCTGAGCTTCGGGCCATTCCTGATGGAAATCTGCCCAAAGCCACCCTTGGAGGTGACACTAACGCTTCTGCTCTGGTTCCTTTTCCTGTGTTTACCCGGAGTTCCAGCTCCAGCAAATAAGGCATCGGCAAACATTCGCTGGGCCGTGGTGAGTGTGGAGTTCTGCTCAGGGCGGGCTTACAGCAGGAGCGAGGCAGCGATCGCGTAACACCTGCTATCATGACAATCGTGTCTGGGGGACTCGGGTGAGTAATTCCAAGTGTAGGAAGAGCAACGGGCAAGAAAGAGAATGACAGCATGAAGTGAGAAGTGAAATCTTATCAAGGAGAAGGCCGTGATAAGTCACGGTGATGGGGTATCTCTGGAGGGAGGCTGTCCTGTAACAAGCCACGTCCGGGGCTAGGAAAACCAGCGAAGACGCTCATCAGCCTGGGAAGTCCAGGGCGGCTCCCTCGGGGAGCTGGGTCATGGCCAGGGGGCTTAAACAGCCACATCAGAGATGCCTGGGTGTGTCAGCGTAATGAGAGCAACACAGGCCTCCACTTGCCTGAGCAGCTCAGGTGAGGTCACAGGACCCGGTCCGGGCCAACGAGCCCAGAAGGAAAGTGCCCAGAGGCTTCACGGAAAGGACATCTTGATTCCAGAAAGAGATACGGGCCCTCCCTGGTGGTGCAGGGGGTTAAAACGCAGCACTACAAAGCTGGCCACAGCCTCCAGTTCGATCCCCCGCCAGGGAGCTGACCCACACGGTGTGCAGACCTCTCCTGTCTCCCCGCTGCTCCCCTCAGCAGTGTGTTTCAGTCCATCTGCCTATTCTGCTCCCCACTCTGTCTCTGATGAAGCCTCTCACTGCCCCTGCACCTCTGGCCTGTACCCCAGTTCTGCATGCATAA
>NW_004567130.1:12045946-12061863 GCF_000260355.1 Condylura cristata
TCTGTCTCTGATGAAGCCTCTCACTGCCCCTGCACCTCTGGCCTGTACCCCAGTTCTGCATGCATAAGTAAATAAATCTTTTTTAAAAATAAAATAAATAGAGACACAAGGAGGAAAAAACATCTCTGATCTTCCTGGAGATGGCTGGGACTGTGCGATGCCAGGTCCATGTAGGCCGCCCTGCCATCTGCCGGGCTCCTGTGGAACAAAATGAGAGGGTGGGATCCATGAGGATGCTGGGAACTGCTGCCCAGGCAGATACTCTGTCTGCCTTCACCCTGGAGCGCCGATCGTGGGGCTATTAAATCGTATTATATGTTGTATCACTAATTATTTGAAAAAGGGATTTCTTATTCTAGAGCTTATTAATAAGAATTTCTTATTATTCTAGAAGCTAATGGGGCAAAACCTGGCCTGGGTTTTGAAGGATGCATAAGAGTTTTCCAGGCAAAGGTGGAAAGCTTGACCTGGGGAAAGGCTTGGGTGTTTCCAGAAAGGGCTGAAAAGAGGAAATCAGGGGGTGGGAGGGTCTACTGAGCCAGTCCAGATTCAAAGGCCTTTTGGGGAAACAGGTCATTTAATTTTGAGTATAGGAGAGCTGGGGTGCAGGCCAGAGGTGCAGGGGTGAGAGGATTCACCAGACACAGAGGGGAGCAGAACAGGCAGATCGAGTGAAACACACTGCTGAGGGGAGCAGTGGGCAGCACAGGAGAGGTCACTCCCTGGCTGGGGATTGAACTCAGGCCAAGGCAGTGATAGTGCTGAGACTTCACCCCGAGGCCCCCAGGAAGCCCTGAAACAGATCGTGTCTAAGGGGGACCATCACACTGAAAGCGGAGTGGAGAGAGAGGAGGGAGGGATCTGCAGCCAGTCTGCACCCTTCGTGATCACGAGGCTGTGGTCAGTGTTAGGCACAAGCCACCTCCCTCAGGACTGGCCTGGGTGAGAGGCCCAGCCCGCATGCATGCAGAAAGGCCCTGGCCTTTGCCCAGTCTCTTCCTCAGCTGGATTTGCATATTTTGATTGGTTGCCCGACTTATCATCCACCCCAGCAAGAAGAGCCTTTCCTGTGGCCAGTCCCTGGGGAATGATGTAAATCCCCTATGTCCAGACCTTAATATGAGATTCCTGGAGGCGGAAACCTGACTGCCCTAATTTTCCATAATTAACTCGTCAAGACACCTGGTGTGACCATGGCTCTCCTGTGGACGCTGGCTTTTCCCCAGAGTGCCCCGGGAGTCCCTGCTCCCCTCATCTCGTGAGGGAAGGAAGCTATGTTTACGGGACACCCACCAGGATCCAACCCAGACTGCATGCCAGGTGTGGATGCGGCGTTTCCACTCAGCAGCCCTGCTGCGGGGTAGTTAGGAGCTGGCGAGGGCACCTGCCTGGGGACACAAGGCTGGAAAGTTCCAGAATGGTTAATACTTCCTTGGTTATTTAAGGGGCCCTACCTAGGCAGATGCTGCAGATGTTGCAGCTTCAAGCCAAGGCTGGATCCTTTCTCTGGGCCAGGTTGGGCACCCCCTTGCCTGCCACAGGGTCTGGAACCCCTCTTCCACCCCTCCCCCCACTTGTCACAGGGCCTGGAACCCCTCCGCCCTCCTGCCTGCCACAGGGCCTGGAACCCCTCTGCCCCCACCCCCATCTGCCACAGGGCCTGGAACCTCTCTGCCCCCTGCTTGTCACAGGGCCTGGAACCCCTCTGCCCATCATTCCCTTCATTCGGTATTTCTGTCTCCACCACCACAACTCAACACAACATTAGCACCAGTCGGAAAGACACTGCACATCTACAATAACTTAAAAATGGCACATTTTTTGACTCTGCTTTGGGACTTTTATAAAGCCCCTAAGAACAAGGTCCAGGAATGTGCATGTTGGTCTCCTTGCTAGAGGACGCTGACACTCAAGCTGCGGAACACACTCTGCACTTGTGGCTGCATGTGAAGATCGTCCAGGCACACCCGGCTGATGTCCTCCACAGAGGCTGCACTTTCCACAAAGTGAAGGTTGGGACAGCCCAGACGGCACCTTTTCCTGCAGCACATGCTCACTCGTTTCTTATTTTTAAGCCATCAAGTATTTTTCACTTATTATACACTTTAGACTATGGTACAAGGAAACACAACTTGATGTGTCCTGGGGGACCAGACTCTTAGGGTGACTTGTTTTACCGTGATGTTCCAGTTACTGTAGGGGACGGGAGCTGGCCAACCCGCAGAGCGTTCAGGGTGTACCGGGACTCGGGATACAGCTCAACCCCACAGTTGACCAAAGGGAGCTCTCCAGAAAATACATCTGGAAGGCGATGTTAACAGCAGAGCTCCCGCTGAGAGGGGTGTACAGCGAGGAATGTGGTTACCTATATTGCTCCGGCATTATTCAGTGAGCCTCTGTTCCTTTTTAATCAGAGAGCAATAAGGCCCTTTTAATGCAAATATCCTTGAAAGAAAGAGCGGGCACTAGCAGCTGGAAGGCAACATTGAAAGGAGACTTCTGGCTGGCCAGAACAGAAAGAACAAAGCTTTCAAAGCTTTGTGGGGAAAAAGGCTTTGGCGCAGGTGTAGGGGCTTTGTTGGTGGGGATGTGAAAATCCCAGCAGTGAGAGGCGCCAGCGTCTTTCTGTTTCCGTAACCTGCCATCTTGTCTCTGTGCTCGGCTAGGTGGCAGATTGCAGCGATGCCTCAATTCCTTGCCTGTGCCCTTGACCGTGGGACTGCCCTGCTCAATCACGTGACTTGCTTTGGTCAATGGGATTTCTGCACACCCGACATTCAGATAACTCCAGAACCATGGACCACAGCAAGACTTGTAAATAGCGAAAGTCACTCAGGGAACTGCGCACCAGAAATCTGTGCTTGTGGTTCAGCACCCAAAAAAGTAGAGTGGGTGTTACTAGCATGAGATTTTTCAAAAGCACAAAAAAAGTGTGCTGGGAAAAAAGAGTCAAAATATAGGTTTTTTTTTTAACCGTAGCCACATCCATACTATATTATTAAAGCGTTCTCACACAGCGAGAAGAAAATGACAATGATTCAACAGAAAAGTGAGCAGAGGATAAGAATTCATGGGGAAAATATGAGCAGTCAATTAATTTAAAAAGATGCTCACGTTCTCTAGAAGCTAGGAAGTCAAAATTAAAGCAATCATGAAATACCACTTTACACAAAAACGAAGAGGCAATACAATAAAAAGAAAGAAACAAACAAAAAGAAATAACCACTTCAGGCCCACTGAACTGGCAAACATTAAAAAGAGCTCTACCACCTCCTGCTGGTGGGGCTGAGGGCAGGCAGACGCGCATGAGTGACTGGTACAAACTGAGGCCCAGGAACTTCCTCGAGTTGAATTAACAAACATCACCAAGGTCAGAACCAGCCTTGATTTCCTTGTGGATGGTTGAGTGCAACGTTTGTGTTCTCAAAAATTAAATAGCTGGAAGACACATGGTGATCTGATCCAGTGGTTTTCAAGTTTTTGGAGACAATTATTATATTTCATTAAAGCAAAGAACATTTTATAGAAAATGAAAGAAAGCACAGTTACTGTGATTGAAGCTGGAAATGCAGACGCCTGTTTCCCATGAAGGGTTTGAAAACGATGGGTCAAGCCCAACCCCACCATTTTGTAGTTGGGAGGCAACTGAATAGCCCAGAGAGGGTAGGAATAGCTGGAGGTCACACAGCTTGTTGAGACAGAGGTGGGGCTGGGTATGGGTCTTCCTGCCGTCAGAGCAGCGTTCTTTCTGCTCTAGGACTCGAAGTTCCCAATAACCACAGAACTGTCATTCTCATCCTCATGGTTATCTCCTTCTAAGTTTCCAACGCTGTGCATGCATCATGTCTACTTGCAGAAAATCAAGCAAGAGGTAACTAAGACTTGGAGAGAACATACTCTGGCACATAGCTAGGAAGTAGCAGAGACGAGATCTGAAAGCAGGTCTACCTGAATTCAAAACAAGAGTCTTTCTGCTGTACCTAGTTGCCCTAGGTAAAGCAGCTGTTGGCTATGGTGAAAGTAACTTAGGCCCCCACTTTCAGGTGTGCCATTTGGAAGGATCCTCATCTCTCTCTTTAAAAGTCGGTGCCCTCCCCCCTCAACACCAGTGCAGAAAGTCTTGGATCCACAAGCTAATTCAGACATTTCCAAGCTGTGTGATCCTGGACAAGTTCATCGATTCCTCTGTGCCTGCTCCTTTGTAAATAGCCAGTTTTCTACAATGATAGTGCAACATTGATTACGATGCTTTGGGTGGTGGATAACAGAAACCTCAACCTATGCTGGCTAAAATAATGAGGCCATCTGTCACTCTGTGGAGCAGGAAGCCCAAAGGTGGAATGGTTTTTGGAACTAGAGACTTGGCAGCCCAGTGAGGTGCAGGAGGATGTAGTTCCTCTAGTCTCTCCACTCTGTCATCGCCGCAGTTAGCTACATCATCT
The DNA here is from genome assembly GCF_000260355.1 of Condylura cristata. Classification (NCBI taxonomy): domain Eukaryota; kingdom Metazoa; phylum Chordata; class Mammalia; order Eulipotyphla; family Talpidae; genus Condylura; species Condylura cristata. The sequence goes on from NW_004567130.1 coordinate 12,050,389, forward strand.
GTCTTCTGGCACAGAGCACGTGTCTTATTCACACAGAGCTACAAGCAGTGCAGAAACACGTTCATCCTGTCCTATGGCTCCTCCTTATTAATGGGGAAAATTTCTCAAAGCCACTCTTGGACTTTCCCTCATTTCTCATTGGGCAGAACTGGGTCACATGCAAACCCCTAAGCTAAACATTGGCAAGAGGACCATCTTGAGTTTAGCTTACACCAGCCATCTACAGAGCCATGGCTAATGGAAAACCAACTACCTGTCTTAAGAAGATACATTAGGGTGGCCTAGGGGTTAAGTCTTAAAATTGTCACTGCCACGGCCTGCGTTTGATCCCCAGTCAGGGGACTTACTAGCCCATGTATGGCACAGCAGACCTCTCCTGTCTCGCCGGCTGCTCCCTTCAGCAGTAGATCTACCTGTTCTGCTCCCCACTCTGTCTCTGGTGAATCCTATTACCCCCATACCTCTGGCCTACACCCCAGCTCTTATATGCATAAATTTAAAAAAAAAAAGGAAGATACAATGAATTAGGATTGGGTATGCTGAGTACTGAGTGTCCAACACAGTGGAACTTTTGCTTCTGTCAGCTTTGACTCCCCAAACTATGGTACACTAGAGGTGCTTAGCACCTGGCATGCTGACCTGTGTGGGTGAGTGAAGGAGGGACTTCTTTCCCCTTTATATGTTCTCCATTGCTCATCTCAATCATCTCTTGGTGGCTTCAGTACCCAAATGAAGCCATAATTGATTACGAATCTGGAGTAAATTAGGAAATAAGCTGAACTCTCTGGAAAGTTCTACTGAGGAAAGGAGTGGACAAGGGCCAGACACAAGTTATCTGTATCCACAAATACCGGTCCATTCATCACCAAGCTCCCTGGGGTGAGGGTGGACACCACATAGCTAGCTTGTTGATTGTGTTGCTATTGCTATTGTTTTGAATGAACTGTTGCTGGAACTGAGATAGTTTGGAACCTCAGTAATCAGTAAGGTCAACAGCAGACATCAATGTCCAGAACAGAGTCAACCTGGTTTGGACAATGGAAGAACCAGAACTTTAGCCAGAGGAAATAAAATGGGCAGAGCGCTGAGCACTGATGCAGTCCAGTGAGCTGCTCAGCAAATGCTGTTTGGTTCTTTTGCCTCACCTGGGAGCAGCGTGGGCGTGAGAGGGCGGCTGCCTTCCCATTCCAGCAGTAGATTATACTTCCCCTGAGAATTCACACTGGAGGCTACCGATTAAAACCCACTGGGAAATAGATTCCGCCTCCCAGTGCCCCAGGAAGGGACTTCTTGCCTGGGGAAGGGACTCAAACTCAGCTTCTCTGGTAGTGGGTGGGTTTCTCGATTAACCCGAGAAACAGAGGGCCATGTGGGTAGATGAGGAGTCTATGCATGCTATGAATTTGGCACATGTGGCCATGGTACAATTTGCTCACAGCTCTCCCTTCGTTATCCACACTGGGAATAGTTCACTGTGGGGGTGTGCCTTCCTACTCCATTGCCGTTGAGCCGGGCCACATGACTTCATCTGAGCCACAGGATATGTTGAAATAACTGGGTGAGTTCTGAGCTCAAGCCCTAAGTGGTAACTGTGTTCTCGCTGACTCCCTGAAACGTCTGTTCCCAGCCTTTAGATGGGCATGTACTGCCCACCAGACCAGCTGTGATGCCAGGCACCGGGTGGACAATCTATTTGGAAATTATGCCTGAAAGTTCTAAAGGACACGACCGTTTATGAAGTGTTTGCCATCAGCACCAGGACTGAGTCCCAGACCCCCTACTTTCAAGCCCTGCGGCTGTGGGGAGCTGCTCACCAATCTGAACACCTGCCTTATAACAGTGCCAGAGAATTCCAGGACATCATGCATGGAAAGAAACTGGCTGTGTCTGAGACACCACCAGCACTCAACGAGTGCAATCTTTTCATAGGACTGTTCTGGTCTCTTGTGAAATAAGAGACCATTACTCCAGATTCTGGAAGCCAAAAAACTTTTTCTCTAGGGCCACAAAGTAAATACTGTAGGCATGCGTCATGTGTCACATTACTTTGCTGCGCTTTTGTAGCACAAACACTCCCTTAGGCCTTGTGTAATTGAATGAGCATGGCTGTGTGCCAATAAAACTTTATTTACATCAACTGGCAGTGGGCCGGATTTAGAGCAGAAGCTGTAGTGTGCTGACCTCTCTTTTACAGAATCAGAGGGAACTAGATAGGGAATCTGCACCTATTCGGGGTTACAGTTCTTCAGCTTGTATCTGAGGCCATTGAACTCAGTTCTAGAACTCACTCAAAAGGGAAGCTCGGGCCAAAGAAGGAGTTTTCTTGTCCTGCTAAGGGCAAGGAGAAATCTTGGGTCCAGCTCTATTAATTGCTGTGTTTGTGGTTGGGCAAAAGATCCCTCTCTGTTTAAGTCTTAATTTCCTCATCTCTAAAAAGGAAATAATCCTCATTTCACAGGCTTTGGGGAGGATAAGTTAGAGCCATTGCGTAAGTACCTCACCAGAATTTGTAGGAATGTCTTCAAAATGCCGAAAGGTGCACTCCTGCTGGGCAGCAGGAAGGGAAAAAAATCGAAATGGAAAATGCTGACCTTCTATTAGCTTCTAGTACATGGAATTTCTCAGCAAGACCTTGTAAACCGCTTAACTTTCAGCAAGGCTGACATTTGGGGGATGATAAGCTCGGTGTTGCTTGTAGCCAAGAAGCTTTTTAAGGCGGACATGAGGGTCTCAGAGTGACAATTCCAACACCATAAATCTCACCTCCCAAAAGATTGCAAGCAGAGGACAGGGACTGGGCACCCCAAAACCCCGTGCTGTGGGAGGTGCAGATGGAAGCCCCATGGGATGATATTGGTCTCCCGACGATCCCCTGATGGTCCAAAGTGGAGAAAAATTCAGGAGGAATAGCAAGATTAATGCTGAAAAGCAAACGGATTAAAGAAGAGTAGAGGTGAAAAAGAAGCGAATCCTGATCTAGGGGAGAATTTTGTACGCAGCACGCCAGGTTTTCCCCTGATTCCAATAAGCTCTTTAAAAAATTCATGAGGTTTTTGTTTCTCTGCTTATTTATTTGGGTCCCCAGGATAAACTCAAGGAAAGCAGCTTCTCACTGTGGGTGAGTCCTGGGGGGAGAATAATGTGTACGGCTCAGGCTAATACATTACACAATGTCAACACGTCCCAGCACCCACGCCCCTGGCAGCCCAGGCCTGCTCATGGGGGGTGGCCGGAAAAGAGGAGAGCTGCCATCTCCTGCTTCTTTGTCTCCTCGCCTGCATTCTGAGGGGCTTCCCTGCAGCTGGGAACAGGGAAGCAACCAGAGGCCAGCTGGGAGACCTGTGGCTTCAAGGAGAGCTCGCAGGCAGGTGCTGGGCAAGGGCAGAGGCCGGGCGGGCGTCCTCAGGCTGCATTCACAAACAGGTGCATGTGATCACAGCTGCGCTGGGGACATGCAGGGGGCAGGGTGACATCCAGATGTTCTCTGCGCCATGTAAGCCCCCTCCTCTGCCCCCCCCCATTTCTTTTTGTTTAAGATTTATTTACTATTATGCATGCAAGAACTGAGGTGCAGGGAGTGAGAGAATTCACCAGAGTGAGAGTGAGGAGAGAACAGGCGGATCTACTGGAATCCACTGCTGAGGGGAGCAGTGGGGAGACAGGAGAGGTCTGCTGCGCCATGTGGGTCGCTCCCTGGCTAGGGATCGAACTCGCGCTGCAGTGGCTGCTGACAGCTTCATAGTGCTGAGACTTAACCCCTTGCACCACCCTCTTCTGCATCTCTCAAAAGGAACCCACAGTTCCCCACCAAGGGCATGCCCTAAAAAGCTAATACTTCTACCGATAGAGGTGGGAAAAAACCTAGAAACTAGTTAGTGTCCAACAGTGCAGGGCCAGTTGTGCAGATGAGGCCATTTAGTGGCATTTATGCAGCCATTAAAGTAATAAGGATGGAAACTGCGTAGCAACTTGGAAAAAATGTTTGCAAAATAACACCAGCAGTGAAAGGTGAAAAAAGCTTCATTTTACAAAATGAGAAAATGAAAGAAATCACCCCAGGATCTGGCTGTCCTGGAGAGCTGAAACTAGAGGGAAAATATTCTGGAAAGGAAAAGCAAGAAGGAGAAAATGGGAGAAAGAGAGAAGAGGGGAAAAAAGAAGGGAAGGAGGGAAAAGGCCAATTCTGCCTTCATCCAACTCATATATTTGAGAAGTTCACTGCTGGGATCCGGCTAGAATCCTACATCTAGCAACTGACTTTCATTTTTTTTTTAAAGATTTATTTATTTATCCATACAGAACTGGGGTACAGGCCAGATGTGCAGGGGCGGTGAGAGGATTGACCAGAGACAGAGTGGGGAGCAGAACAGGCAGATCGACGAAGCACACTGCTGAGGGGAGCAGCGGGCAGGTCAGCAGAGGTCTGCCGCACCATGTGGTCAGCTCCGGGGCCGGGGATCAAACTGGCACTGAAGCGGTTGCAGCCAGCTTGCAGTGCTGCGTCCTAACCCGTTGCGCCACCAGGGAGGGCTTGCAACTGACTTTCTTAAAAAAAAAAACAAAAAACTACTATCCTTGGTGGCCCCAAAGCCAGCATTTCTGGAAACCACAGTCTGAGGATCCCTTGGGACAATGAGCCCAGGATGCTGAGTGTCCACTCTGTGACCAGTCTCAGTCTGTCCACTCCCAAAGCAAAGCAGGATGCAGCTCTGAAGGTGTTGACCAAACGCCCAGGGATTTTATTGAAGATTCATAGAGGCAGAGGATGGGGACGAGGAAGCCCGGCTGAGAGCAAAGGTCGCTGGAGAGCCCCTTCCGGTGGTCCTGTCCTCCCACGCTTCCACTGCTTTGGGCAGGAGACACCTTTCTGCCAGGTATCTCCGGTCAAGTGTGTTCTCTCTGCATCCGGCTTCTCCAAACCCTCTCTGCTGGCCCACCCAGTGACAAACACCCGCTCCAGCTCTTAGCCACACTCGTGTCTGGCTTCCCGGCCTGCCCCTAACTTCACCCCGCCCCAGCAGCCTGCAGCTGCTCCCCGCGTTCCTTCCCACTAGCATCACATTGAAATGTGGTGAGTGACCCAACTCCCGGGGACGTGATGGGGCTCTCGATGCCGACTTACTCTGCTGTCAGGGTGACCTCAGACAAGTGACATCACGCCTCTGGACCTGTTTTCCCCTCTAAAATGAGGATAAGATGAGCACTAAGATTGCTAAGAGATCTAAACAAGATGAGGCATGCAAAAAATGTGGGTTTGGGGGGTGTGCTGTAACAGTTAACCATCAGTACTATTATTTATCCTCTGGAAAAATTCTATGAAGTCACCTGGGGAGGAACTGTGCTTCCTATTTTGCTTCCTTAAGGACTTGTTTCCCGCATCCAAGACCAGAGTGGCGAGTAGAGCCGTCTGGGGTTGCAGAGAGCCTAGCAGTCAGCCAGAGGTCGAACCCCATTTGCTGAGTCCAGAGCCTGTGGGTGTCAGTCCAACACTAAGGGTGAAGTTCTGAGAAGGCAGATGGCAGTGAGTGGGGTTACCACAGCGTCCGGGGAGGTTCTCTTTCCTGGCTTCGGTGTGCAGAGCCTGGACATTAAATGATGACACTATCTGATATAGGCTTGTGCCACGTGCTAGCCCCTGACAATGACCTTTCTTCCAGAGAACCCATTTCCTGTTCTCAGCAGAATCTGCAGTGACTACTCTACGCCCTCCGCTTGGGACAGGAAGTTGATGCCCTGGAGAACCATTCTCCCGTGGCCACTTGGGCATTTCCCATAGAAGACTCCAAGTGGGCTTGTCTTTGATGGGTCATCAATACCTTACAGCCCAGCATTCCAGGGTTATCACTAGACACCCCTGGGTCCAGGATTCCCTCCCCTCCCTGTGCTAATGTCACACCTGGTACTTCAACATGGTGGTTAGGGAATTATCCAGTCAGACAGGTAAAAGTGGGTTCAGGGCTCTCCCTGGTGGCGATACGGGTTAAAACACCGCATTATGAAGCTCCTGAAGCCACTGCAGCATGAGTTCCATCCGCAGCCAGGGAGGTGACCCACATGGCGCCGCAGACCTCTCCTGACCCGCCCGCTGCTCCCCTCAGCAGTGTACTTTGTCAGTCTGCCTGTTCTGCTCCCCACTCTGTCTCTGATGAACCCTCTCATCCACCACACCTCTGGCCTGTACCCCAGTTCTGTAAGCATAAATAAATAAATCTTTTTTAAAAATGGGTTCAAAACATAAATGTGACTATAAATTTGGGTGAATTTCTTAGCCTCTCTAAGTGTCCAATTTTTCAATGAACACTGGACAATGAAAAGTGGATAAATAATACTTTGTATGGGTGTGCTTGTTCCATGAGGTTGTATCAGTCAGCAAGGACTACATTTATGCTGCTTAACAAGTAACCTTATTGGCACATGACAATCGTCCATCCACAGGAAAAATATTAAACATAAATGCATTAAAAGGATTTCCCTGTACTAGTAAACAAAGAAAGTCAGAGCAAACCCAAGATATCATTTTCATCCATGTCTAACGACTTGCAAAAAAGATTTTAAAATCTAACCATTTTTTAAAAGGTAAGCTTTACATTCTAGAATAAATTTGGCAGTAAATTTGAGAGGTATTACGGAGTTCCCATACACCTCCCTTCTTCTGCCATCCACCAGTAGCATCTCACCCTAACATGGTGTATTTGCTACAGCTACGGATTCTGAAATAGAATCCATATTTTATTTGCATTTCTTTCGTTTTTACCTAATATCTGTTCTTGGATTCAGAATCTTATCCAAGTGGCACATGGCCCAGGACGTGAAAGGGCAGCTCCCAGATCAGAAGCAGTGAACCGGGACTCAAGCACTGTGGCAGCCAGCCAGCCATCAGACTGTTGGTGACTGGAGGGCGACTGAAGGCAGGGCAGCAGAGGTCAGCAGCTGGATGTGATCTCAGGCAGCACTGCTAGGATCTGAGTGAGGGCAAAGGCAGATCGTGCCTTCGAGCAGATATTTGCTATGAGGCTGTTTATGGCAGCATTTTTTTTTATCATAGTGACATCATCCATTCATTCAACATATGTGCATAGCACTTCCTGTGAGCTGGTCCTGCTGTCGGGTGAGATCAGAACAAAACCAAAGCCTGCCCTGGTGGAGCTAATGCACTGATGTTCGAGCATGTGCATGAAGAGGAGTTGCACATGTGTGTGCACAAGTATGTACACGTGTCAACACAAGCACACACAAGCACTTACATTCACATGGTGTGGACGTATGAAAAAAGCAGGCAGAGGATTAGGAAGGCCAGTGGGGTGGTGGGGAGCTCAGCTTAGTGAAGACCTCGCTGAGTCGTTTTGGGGTCAGTGCAGAGCATGAGGGATAAGCAAGGCGACCTGGGCTACTCGGGGCGCTCGTGAGAAGGGGTAACGGGCAAGATGCAGTTGTTCCTCAGAGTCTGAAGGCAGAGAGAGGTAGTGAGGTTGGGGTTAGTGGTAAGTATGGGAATAGGAGGGGGTTATCGGGAGTAAAGATCCACTCCCCACACCTATCACGGGAATAGAGGGAAGAGGGTTTTATCCAGAGCACTCGAAACTCTGGGGATTCCTCTTGGCTGCAGGGAAACGCCATTCAGGCGTAAAAAATAATGTGCCCACATATACTTGATGATGTGAAAAAAAATGTTAATAATAGACTTAAGTGACGGAAAAGCAATTAAGGACTATGTATACAATCTGAGGATATTTGGTTACATAAAATATAAATACTTCTATACATATAAACATAAAAAGAAAATGAAATAGGATGTTGTCTCTGGGTGATGCGATTGAGCTTTAAGATGTTTTTATCTGACTGCAGAATTAAAGCTGTTTTCTTACGTTTCCACAATCCCATTGTATTACTTTTGTGATATTAAAGGGGGAGGGGTGGCGTAAGTAAGTCCTACTGTAAAGGATACAGAGAAGGACTTAGGAATTCTCTTCAAATGACTAAGAATTAATCATGGAACTTGGAAAGAGAAGTCACCCCCCTCCCCAAGAACGCTGCCCCAGGGATCTGCTCCCAGCCAGTCTAGAAGGGGTGCCTCGGCCCAGCGCATAGTGGGGACCACAGCGCATAATGTGATGCTGTGTTTGCTTCTCTAAACACTTTAGCTCTCCTTGGTGCTCAGTGGGGAGGAGCGTCCCCCACCCCCCACAAGCCCATTCACTGGGACGCCTTTAAGCTTCTCACTGAACTTAAATGCATCAGAGTGACAAGTTCCTCCAGTCCAAGCCTGGCATTAGGAGGCCACCTGCCCCCAGCAAATGGGAGGGACACAGACCCCCTCAGAGGAGGCGAGTAGAAAACACCCAGAATATAAGTCAGACCTTCGTGTTCAGTGTAGAAGCTGGCTGGGGTGATTTACATAAACACCTCTCGAACTAGAGACTTTACCACCCCATCACCCATCCCTGGGGAGCAGGGGCACATCAGTCCTAGATCTAACCGTGTCTGGGAAGGAGTGTCAGTCAGGGACAGTGTTCTCCAAACACCAGGCAGACAATGAGCCACCATACCCAGGAGCAGCTGAGAACAGAGCTTTTGCTTCCAGCAGAGCATAGAGCCCTAGGAAGATTGGAGAACTTTATGCAAAGTGAAATCCAGGAAACTGAACAGGAAGAACCTACTCTGAGGACAAAAACACAGGGATGGCGTTGACTAAGAAGCAATCCTGTGAATGGGAGGCTAGTTTCCTGACATTTCGTCCCACTTTTCAAAGAAGAACTAGAAAGAGCCTTATCATCTTTATGATTGGAAAGGGATGTTGTTCATTTTACACACACACACACACACACACACACACACACACACACACACACACACCAGTGTAAGTAGAATGTAATTTACTCTATGTCCCACAGCCAGATATTTGTGCTATTTTCAAGTTCTCACTTTTATAACTAATCTTCTAGTGAATATGACTATATATCTGCACTTCTCCAAATTTATCTCAGATAAATTCTTAGATGGAAATTGATCAAAGAGTATATACATTTCAAAGTTTTTGATAATGAAGGCTGAGTTCCCCCAAATGGACGTTTCAGCAAGGAGGCACCGAGTGGCCGTGGGCCCAAACGTCTTGTTACCTATTATTGTTAAGGGGAAGGATGTCCTAAAGGAACTCTGCAGAGTCACGTGGACTCCACCCCCTACTCCAGCTTTCTGGACTCTATCCCCTAACTCCAGTGATTGGAAACTACAACTCCCAGCAGTACCAGGGAAAGAACTGCGAGGACCCAAGGGCGGAGCTAGCAGGAATTCTGGGACATTTAGGCGATAAATAGGGCGCGATTGCATCTCTTGCTCTCTCGCTCAGGAACGGCTCTTCTGACCACGTGACTTGGTGTGTTTAGTCAGCCTAGCTGTAAGATACTCCACTTACTTTGTATCCCGCTCTTTCCCTGGGTTGTTTCCTATACCTTTCCCCTTTTGTAAATAAACCCGTTATTGACCCTTTCGTGTGTGCCTGCAGTATAACTGAATTGTGAGTGCGCAGGTGAGGCCCCCACAGACAGGCGGCCCAGTCCACTCTGCGCTACCCTGTAACCATTCTTTGGAATCAGCTTGCTCAGTGGGAAAATGCCTTAAAGCCTCATGCACTGTTCTGTTTTGTTGAGCTCTGGGGCTCAGATGAAGACCTCCAGCCCCCCACATGCCACACCTGGAAATTACCCTGGACTCTGTCTTTCCTGATTACTACTAGAGAGTAGCCAGCTTCTTAGCTCAGCCTAAATGCAATGTCTTCTTTGTCTCTCTCACGTCGGGCACTGAAATTCTGGGCTGGCGGTGGGAAGACTTGCCTTTGAGATTTTATGTGGGCTCCTGGTGTTTACCCATACATCTGCAGCTGCATCTGGGTTCCCCCTCACAGTTCTGAGTGTCCCTGTCACTCTGGGCATACACCCCATGTCCCTGCCATCTGTGAGCCAGTGTTCCACAACTGGGGTGGCAGGATGGTGGGAAGCTCTGGGATCTTGAGAGAAGAGGTTTGGGGTGGTGTTTAATAAGGGACACGTATACCATGTCTAGTTCCAAGTCTCCCTATGCATTGAGCAAACCAGTCCCATTAAGGAGGAAAAGTAAAGCACAGAGAAGGTGAGACATCTGCTTGGGCTCACACAGCAAATCCTCCTGCTTAACACCCTTATGACCCCAGTTCCTTTCAAACCTTGCTGCCTCCCCATGGCAGATTCCTGATTCTAAATCTCAGAACAGTGCATGCCTCGTGCTGAGAGCTGATGATATTTCATCGCCATGCTTTAAAGAGCCCAGATGGTTCTCGTTCTGGGGGGTCTGCAGGCCATAAAACTGTCATTTTTACAACTCAAGCCTCTCATAGAATGGTCTCATCTGTGTTCAGGAGAAGCCCCTGGCCCAGGCTGTCACCAGCACTCGCTGCCATGGGGCACAGTGGGGTGGGGACTATTCATGATGATTCTGAGGAATAACTTTCTTTAGTTCACAACCTACCAAGGCCGGAGCTGTTCAAGGCGAGAAGAATCAGACCTCGTTACCTGTTTCATCTCCTCCCCAAACAGACCTGCAGGCAACACCCTGGGCCTCTCCCAGCCCTGGAATCACTCAAGTGCCCACCCAGCCCCCCACGCTCGCATTGGCCACAGACACTCGGAGCAAGACTGAGGCTACAGACCTCACCTCAGAGGCCCAGAACAAGCACCGCAGCTGCCTGGCATGATGTTTTCCTCTAGTAAAAGTCACCCGAGGGGCTGAGGTTGATGAGGTCGCAGCTGTAACAAAACACATTCAGATGAACTGAAGAGAAACAAAGGAGAGTGAAGATTTACTCAAAATGAATAGAAACTTTTAAACCTGGGGTGCAAAAGCACCCTGTCACAGCTACATGTCACTGATCTCTGAAGACCCCCCACATGCAGGGAGTCCAACCCCTTGCCTTCACCCCACTCTGACTGTTGTGGAACAGTTCCAGGTTTCTAGGAGTAGGGCATTTACAGGAAACCTTCTCCACTGCAGACAGAGAGCCGGAGCCCCAACAGGGTGCCCTTGCCTGGTGCTGTGCCCCAACCCTGGCTGCTGTGAAGTTAGTGCTGACATGGTGGCAACACTGGGTCCAGATTCCCACATAGACCACTTGCCTGATGTCAGAGAGGATCACCGCACGACCAGGCACCAAGCTGAACCCCCAAATCACAACGCCCAGCCTTAAATTTTACAGTCACATTCTATTTCCTAAGAATACAGAGTAAAATCTGTGAGGTGAGGAGCCATGTCTGACCACTGTGTGGTCAGCGTCAGAATAAGGGCCTGGCACACATTAGCCATTATATGTTGAAGGGATGGATGGATGGATGGAAGGGTGGGTGGATGGGTGGATGGATGGATGGATGGATGGATGGATGGATGGATGGATGGATGGATGGATGGATGGATGGGTGGATGGATGGAAGGATGGATGGATGGATGGAT
>NW_004567130.1:12062268-12068599 GCF_000260355.1 Condylura cristata
TGGATGGATGGATGGATGGATGGATGGATGGATGGAAGGAGGACAAGGGTGGCAGGAAGGAAAGAAGAAAGAGGGTAAGGGTAATGGCAGGGAAGAAGGAAAGAGGAGGGAGGAGAATGGTACGATGTAAAGGTGAACGTATGCATGGAAGTATGGACAAATCATGGTTTGAATTATCAGCCCCCAGTTACGGTTAAGGAAATTTCAAGTTAATATCTTTGATAAGTTAGCATTTCACAGTAGCTAGATATATAATAGGACAAATGAGTCAACATATTAAAAATCATAGTCTAGGTGCTTGCAGACTCTGCCTGGATTTGCCACTTTGCATTATGTAATATCACAATTACACATGTAAATATACTTCCCAAGAAAAAAGCCTCATAGAGATATGATTCTATTTTTGCCTTTGGGAAAGAAGCTGGTCAAAAGTTACAAGAAAGAGAATGAAAACCAATGTGTATTGAGAATCTAGCAAGGGCCAAGTAGTTTATTCAAAGTTTGCCCTGTCAGTCTCCCTGCTCTGCACGGAGGGCAATTCTCTGTTGACTTTTCCGGTAAGCAAACACAAGCAGCAGGTCACAGTTCCCCCAAAGCCACACAGCAAGGGAGCTGCCGTGGAACTCAGCGGCACTTGGCCCCAAGCTGTGTAATTGGCCCTCCTCAGAGGCCTGCCTGGAGACAGTCTTGTGAGAGGGAAGGCACAAGCGACCGTTATTTGAGGACTGGGCTTAGCTCTGTTCCCTCATGTGACACAAGCTATGAAACTTCTGTCAACTGACTAATTCCGGGTAGAAGGGAAAAGCTCTGAAAAATCAGAATTTCCATTGGTAATTTATGTTAGACCTCCCTTTTTTGTATAATCATAATATCAAAATATTCTGAGCAACCATCAGTTTACAACTGGATTGCCTAGCCTGGCCCGGGGAATCTGCCTGGCCCAGGCAAGCTGCCCCAGGGAGGGAAATTCTTCTGTCTCTGGAGACAAAAAGGCAAGCCCCAGGAGAGAGAAGACCCCCAGAGCATAAGAACTCTTGGGAAGCTTCCTTGTTTTGTTTTTTTTTTTAATAAAAAAATCAAATCTCAGATAAGACTCCCAGGACATAAAGACTCATGGACAATTTTTTAACCTTGTTTACACAGGTGTTGCTTAACACACGACTACAACTTTTTCTTAATGTACTCCTTTTTAAAATAATCACTAACTACTCTCTGCTAGCTTAAATTACCCTTTTCTTAAACAAACACTACTCTCTGCTAGCCTTATATTATCCATTAGCTTCTCTTTAGGCAATCAGTGATAACTCTGCTAACACAATTTATTACTTCCCTAAGACCCCTAATAATCTTTTGCTAATAGCTCATCCTTTCCCAGACCCCTCTTCCCTTGAATTATAGTTAAACATCTGTATACATGACAATTATCACAAATATGTATAGTTTAGTATACCATAAAATGTTAGTAAAAAAACATATTGTACCCCTTGTCCTTGAGAACATTTATGACAATTTATGACAATCTCTCATTAACTTACCCTATACATTATCTAATTAACTACTTGCCACACAGTATAAATAAAGACCTTCTGAGGGAACGAGCAGGAAGACTTGCACCCAACTCTGACTCCCATGTCTTCTTCGTACCTGCTCCCCTTTCCCCTTCTTGGAGTCTCCACTAGCAGACGCCTTCCCACCTTAGGGCCCTGCCTGTCTCGCCTTCTGATAGCTTGATAGTTGGGGCCAGTCCCCAACACTCATGTGTCTCACAGCAGTCCTGTATGGAAGGAATTCTTACCCCCGTGGTAGCTGGGGAAACTGAGCCAGGTGTGAGGTCATTGGTTGAATCTCTCTCTCTTTTTTTTAAATAAATTTTTATTGATGCATACAGAACTGGCCAGAGGTGCAGGGGCAGTGAGAGGATTCACCAGAGTGGGGAGCAGAACAGGCAGATCGATGAAGTACACTGCTGAGGGGAGCAGTGGGCGGGTCAGGAGAGGTCTGCCATGCCATGTGGGTCACCTCCGGGGCTGGGGATCGAACAGTTGCTTTGTAGCGCTGTGCTTTAACTCATTGCATCACCAGAGATGGCCCTTTCTTTGTTTTTTAAGCTCGAATCTCCTTCCTCCCTCCCCCCACCTCTCCTTCCTTCCTTCTTTCCCATTGTCTGAATCTTCAGGAAAGTTCTTGGAGTTCATCTGTCGTTCACAGCAATATGGCCCCAGCAAAGGCAGACAATGGGCTAGAGGTCTCGAGGGCTTGTGTGTGGCCCTCAAGTTCCTCCATTACACTCACCCTGGAGCCGCAGCACTATGACTCCAGTTAAAGTACAAACCACACATGGCCCTCCCTGGTGGCACAGCGGGTTAGAGCACAGCACTGAGAATCTAAAGCCGCTTCCTCATGAGTTTGATTCCCCCCTGCCCCAGAGGTGACCACATGGTGTGGCAGACCTCTCCTGACCGGCCCGCTGCTCCCCTCAGCAGTGTACTTCCTCGATCTGCCTGTTCTGCTCCCCACTCTGTCTCTGGTGAAGCCTCTCGCCGCCCCTGAGCCTCTGGCCTGTACCCCAGTTCTGTATGCACAAATAAATAAATCTTTAAAAAAATAAAAAAATAAAAAAAAAATACAAACCACACCTGTAAGGGATCACACAGCAAGCCATTATCAGCCTGGAATAAAGCCAGGCCACATTCACATGCAAAGTCCATTCTCAAAATGTTGGGGTTTCTTTTGAACAACTTAAAAATGTTTTGTAAGTAATTCATGTTCATTGTATAAATTTAGAAAATGCAGAGAAACAAAAAGAAGAAAAGTTGGCTGAAAGCTCCGTAGGCAGCCATTTCTCCCATCATGTACAGTCACAGCACCCATGTGTTGCCTCCTTTGCCCCCTATTAATTAGGGGACAACCCCACCCCCAGGTTGGTGGGGGAAAGGGAGCATGTGACCCAGAAATGGCTAATCAGAGCCACAGAGCCCTGGCCCAGTGATACAGCACAGAAGAAAGCACAACCAAATTTAGGCAAGAAGAGCTCTGCCAAGAACTTTCTCTGGAATGACTGGGAAAGAAGCTCCTTTTGGACTCATCTGAACTTGCAGAGAAACTGGCGGTAGAGAGTGGCCACTCATGGAGAGCGTGCCTGCAGATGAGTAATTCCTCAGAGGAGAGTGCAAGCAATGAGGTAAGTGAGAGAGAGATTTCTGACATCACCTGAGCACCTGGACACAGCTACGCCGGAAGCCAGTACTTTAATCTATTTTTCATTAAAGTCATTAAATTGAACCATATGTAACTATAAATATTTGATAATTTTTTATATAAGTGATGATTTCATATGATTCAGTTTAATACTTGAAACAAGAAATTCCCTTTCTATTTATGCAAATTTAAATTGTGTTTCTGACTTTTATAATTGAAAGAATCCTGTCCAATAACCCATTATCTAAAGAAAATCAACATTCACGTTTTGGTATATTTTCTCCACTACTTATATATGTTGTAGAATATGATATGACATGATGTAATACAATACAGTAGACCACATTTTAAATTATTACCCGTGTAATTAGTTGTTCACAATCTGTCACCCCTATGAACTGAAAGTTTCTGGTTTCAGTTTTATTCCAGCTAACATAGAGTCAGAACTATAATAAATGCTCAATAAATACCAGGCCCTCCCTGGTGCCGCAGCGGGCTAGGACACAACACTCCAAGGTAGCCACAGCCACTTCAGTGTGAATTAGACCCCCAGCCCTGAAGGTGGCCCACATGGTTACAACAGACCTCTCCTGTCCCACCCGCTGCTCCCCTCAGCAGTGTTCTTCATCCATGTGCCTGTTCTGCTCCCCACTCTGTCTCTGGTGAATCCTCTCACCACCCCTGGACCTCTAGCCTGTATCCCAGTTCTGTATGTATAAATAACTAAATCCGTAAAAAACTATTTGTTGACTAGTCCAGAGCATATGCACCAAAAAGAAGAATCCTATTTTGAGCAGATGATTCTGGGGACATCCCACTTGCAGCAGGGCATACAGCTACTCCATAGCAGTTGCATTAGAGTGGAGCCCACAAACATAGCCCACAATGAAACTGAGAGCCTGAATTAAAATATAAATGGCAAGTTAGCAAAACCTGACCAGTTAGATGAAAGCCATTTTCCTCACGCGGAGGAAAATGTGTGGCTCATCTCCTCTGCCTTTAAAAAAGGTTGGCAGGGGACGGAGGGTGGGGAGGAGCGCACAAAAGAAGCGCAACAGCAAGATCCGTGGTTTGAAATCGTTGAAAAAGACTCCCCAGCAGGTTTTTGTTTGCTATCAGTGAAATACCCTCTCACGTTTTGTTAGTATTTGGAGAACACAGGCTTGCTCCCTCGGTGTGCTCATCAGCGCCCCCTGCCGCCCTGTGCCCAGCGGGCCCCTTACCTTCCGTCGCCAGCGCTCCCCACCCACTCCCACCTCCCCACAACTGCCCCTCCCCACACCTGCCCCTCCCCACACCTGCCCCTCCCCACTCCCACCTCCCCACAACTGCCCCTCCCCACACCTGCCCCTCCCCACACCTGCCCCTCCCCTTCCAGCCTGGATGCCTCAGACCCGCCTGGGTTTACAAGGGTTGGTTTTGTAATGTGCCTTTATCCACCCACGTGTTTGGTTTCTCTACCTTCCACGTATAAGCGATACCATCGGGATTTATCTTCTTCCTTCTGGTTTCTTTCACTTAGCTTCATCCCTTCTAGCAGCTCCAGTTTTGCTGTTGTTGTTTATATGTAATTTCTTTATGTGTGCACATTTTACATCAGGTAAAATTTTCTGAAATTCCACAGAATTTCCACCACCAATTCACCTCCGCACCATCACTTAATCGCCTGCGCTCTTCCCACCCTTGTTCTGATCCTTCTCCCTCATCCCTCCCATGCAGAAAGTCTCCATTTTATAGTTTTCTGGTTATTTTTGTTGCATTGTTTTTCTTTTAATTGTTATTATTTTTTCCCTGAGCCCTTATCTGGTTTCCTGCTATTCTTCCTATGAGTGAAATCATCCCATAGTTTTCTTTTTCTCTCTGACTTATTCCACTGAGCATGATCCCTTCTAACTCCATCCATGTTGCCACAGATGGGATGACTTTATCTTTTTTTTTTTCTGAATAGCATTCTATCGTGTATATACACCACATCATCTTGGTCCAGTCATTTATCTTTGGACATTTGGGTTGTTTCCAAGTCTTACCCATAGTGTGGCAATACACATAGACAGCATCAGTTCTTAAGACTCGGGAATGCTCAGCGCACAATGACTCACTACTGCCTCCTCAAGGTGGTATGACAAAATGCAGGGGCAGTACTAAAAGACAAGCAATCAAGCCCTCAATCAGACCACCACTATTGTCATAGGCTTATGATAATATTAGAACTTAGAAACATATTGTGTTCTTGTTGCTGCTGCTGCTGCTGCTATTGTTATGTAACCATCATCAATATCTATATTGGTAACAATGGAATAGCTGCTGGATATCGCCAGCAAGAGGCTAAGAGGTACTCATGCGTTAGCTCTTACAATAGCCTAAGTGATAGACTTCTTATGTGCCCATTTTTCAGGGGAGCTGAGGCTGAGGGAGGTGAAGACACTTGCCCCAGGGTACACAGTTAGAAAGGAACAGAGCTACGTTTTCATCCCTATGTCTTCCTACTTGTTCTGTTCTCTGAGGACGGAACTCTGTTCTCTGTCACTGGAACTCTGAAGTGAGAGTAGATACCAGACAACCATGAGGACCTTTACACACTTACACATAGATCTTGTACCTTTGCCTTTTCAGACAAAGCCCAGAGCAGAGGATGGAGAGAACTCAGGTGCCATGGGCCCCCAGGTGGGTCCTTCAGAAGATGATTTTGCCTTTGCATCTCACAAGGTGCTGATACTGCACAGGAATTCCCCTCAAGCCCAGGTGGGGGCGCACAGGGGGGTTGCCCTCCCATGCTGTCTGATGGGGCTGCAAGCCTCTAGTGTCAGCCCTAAATGAAGGTGTGAGTTAAAAATAGTGATCGCTAATAGTGATCGCACCCCAGGAGCTACCTTGTAGCAGTCTTGGATGTGGGTGTGACCATCCACATGGACCTGAAATCACAGTGCCATGAAGAAAATCACAAGCAGGGTGAAACCCACAGCACAGTATCACTACGGTAACTGAACAGCATGGTTCCTAGGAATCGATATAAATATCCACTGTGGGGGGGGGGTGTCCAAGGGTGGGGAAAGGACCGAGGGGGGCATGATCAACGGGAACGAATGGCATCTGGCAGATGCTGGCAGCTAAACATGCAGATGTGCCACGGGGC
>NW_004567130.1:12069312-12089140 GCF_000260355.1 Condylura cristata
TTAAAAAAAAATAAAATCTACATATTGATTACATAATATTTCATCTTTGTACAATGTGTGGTTTCCCCGTGAAATTCCCACCACAACTCACCCTGCACCATCACCGTGGTCCCTTGTGCGCTTCCCACTCCTGTCCTGGTCCTTCTCCCTCCTCCCCTACAGAATCTCTCTGATCTATAATTGCCTGATGATTTTAACTTTTACTTTATTATAGCTACTCTTCTCCTGATTCCTTCTTTGGCTCCTCTACATTCTTCCTATAAGTGAGACCATTTGATATTTTTCTTTCTGGCTCATTTCCCTGAGCATAGCCCTTCCAGCTCCATCCATGTTGCTGTAAAGGACAGCAGTTTATCCTTTTTGATTGCTGAGTAATATTCCATTGTGTAAATATACCACATCTTCTTGCTCAGTTGTCTATTTTGGGGGTATATGTGTTGCTTTCATAACTTACTTATTGTAAACTGTGCTGCAATAAACACAGGGGTGCAGGTCCAACACCAGGTTTTGTGGAAAAGAATCAGATATATCACAAATGGCAAGGAGGTAAATCAAATATGCCTCCCCTGTTAAGGAGGGGAGTGAGGTTATAGAAGTTTGGGGGATGAAGTTGAGAACATGGGAGTTACCTTTCATTAGCTAAAGGGAGAATTATGTGATGTGGACTTGGTAACGTTCATTGGCTAGTTACAAGCAGTTTGTACATGAAGAAGTTGTGAAGATGCTTTTCTTCAGATCACTGGAGTTTTGAATTTCTGTGGGTGGGCCCTGACCTCTGGGTACCCCCCTTCTGCCTTTACCTCTCCAGGTACTCAGCTCAGGGCTCAGGTTGTACTAGAAACCTCCAGGTATTGTGTCTCAGAAAGTAAATCTCAAGGGGAAGTTTAGATATGTTTTATCTTTTCCACTCAAGGGGCTAAAAACAATTTAATCATTTAGCCTCATTTACAACATCATGAGATGACATTAAGAGAAAAAAATTGTAACAGTTTTATAGGATAACCCCATTCTTTAAAAAAAAAAAGTGTGTGGTGTGAATTTGCATAGAAAATAGCTAGAAGCGAACAGGAAGTTTTGGGGAACAGGGGTGAGTCTGCTGGTTGCCCCTGTCTTTGGCACCCGGGGGGCAGCCTGTCCTGGGGGGACGGGTGTGCAGGTGGGGGGCACTGCTCAATCACCATCATCTGCCCGGATCTCTGGGTGGTCAAACGCAGGCTTTCCTCTCCACCTTTCTGCATCCTCAGCACGTGCCAGAAGAGCACACTGGCTCTCATATTCAAAAAGGAACAATAACGCATGTTCTATTCTGAAGCAAAAGAATGTTCTCTGAGAATGAGTACAGGGATTCTGAGGCCTGACTGAGATTCCGTCTCCAATGGCAACGACTGTGTGTGTCTTGGGGGAGTCTGGGGCTCGGGGTTTAGCCTTCACCCCAAGCACAGCTCCAGACCCGCTGTGAGGAGGAAACGGGCTGCTGCCAGCGAGGGCTGGTGGCTCCAGGCCCCGCTGCAGACCGGCGTGTGGTGTGGCCGGCGCATGTCCTTGGCCTCTCTGGGCTTCTGCTTCTGAGCCTGTAAAGTGGACACAACAGCCGGCGTCAGGATTCCGTCAGAGAAGGTGTGGGAGGAGCTTCGCCCCAAGCCCAGAGCCAACTGCACCCAACATGGCCCTGTGATGAGAGGGGGTGCGAGGTGCGCCAGGGGCGTCAGCGGGCAAAAACGGAACAGCGGCGCCCAGTGTGAACCGCGCCCGAGCCGTGGGCTCTTACTTCCAGAATTCTACTTTTCAAGAATCTGAAGTGCCCGACTCGTTCCCCAGCCACCACAGCTGCGCCAGGGGAGCCCTAACTCCTGGGCCATAAAGGATCACTTGGGCCAATTTTGTCAGTGGAGCACTCCCCGTGCTGGGGAAAACACAACCAGTCCCAGCCTGGGGGACTAGAAATACAGGAATCCGGCCCTCCCTGGTGGCACAACGAGTTGGGATGCAGCACTGCAAGCTGGCCGCAGCTGCTTCAGTGTGAGTTCGGTTCCCCACCCCGGAGGTGACCACATGGCACGGCAGACCTCTCCTGACCCGCCCGCTGCTCCCCTCAGCAGTGTACTTCGTTGATCTGCCTGCTCTGCTCCCCACTCTGTCTCTGGTGAAGCCTCTCACCCGCCACATCTCTGGCCTGTGCCCCAGTTCTGTATGCATAAATAAATCTTAAAAAGAAAGAAAGACAGGTTCCAGGTAAAGAAAGGGGAGCTCCTCCAAACCAAAACTCTGGACACACACACCAGCTCAGGAAGCTCTATTTAGAATTTCTTTCTTTCACCTAAACCAACTCAGAAATGGTGCAGCAGATCACCCACACGCAGGCACAATTCCCCATCTCTTTGGTTCTTGCCTCTAAAATAATACAAATACCTATAGCCTGCTGGGTGATAACTCTGCCAGGCACTATGCTCACATGTTTATAAGAATTAGGCCATCAGCCAGTGCCCACCAGGATTTGTTGCAAGGACAAGAAAGAAAATAATTGTTAAAGAAAGTGGCTTATTTCTCTCTCACGTGAAATGAGTTTGGAGAGGGCTGGCCTAGGACTCGAATTGATGACGGGGTGGAGGGGGGTGGGGGGCCTTCTTTGTTGGCCTCAGCCTGTGACCCTCCGCCTCGGGCATTGCAGCCACATCCAGCAGCAGGAAGGGAAAAGGGCGGGCTCACTCCCTCTTTGAGAGTCAGTCTGTTATAGGGCAGAATCTGTTATATGACAGGGAGAGAGGGAAAACCCTGAAACCCAAAACCGGCCTGCTCTAAGTGGGTTCTGCTATCCACCGCAACAAGACAAAACATATAAAACTTTAATGAAAAGGGACTTTAATACAGTGAATATACAATATAGAACACAAAGAATATAATTTCTAAATCAATCTCCTGAAGTTACCCATCCCCTCGTGGGCAAAAGTCAACCCAAAAGAGGTTGGCCCAAAGCAAGGCCTGAAAGCCTGCCATTAGACCTTCTGGCCGGCACCTTCTGGCCGAGACCCATGGAAAAGGGTCAGAAATGGCCAGACAAATCTGGAAGGAAGAGAGCAAAATCAAAATCAATATAAACACTGCCATAGTCGCCTCCCTGCAGGTCTCTCACCCACATCTGCCTTAACCAGTCCAGGGACAGGAAACAAGCCCGGTTTCTTTATCACATGCTTGCTGCTCCCTGTGGCTTCCTCAGGTCTCCTTCTGGCTCTCCATCCAGCTTCCTTCCCTTCTTCTCCCCTCTTTTTCTCTGCTCAGCTCCACCCTCCTTCTGGGTGGGGCAGGGAATCTGGAACTTTCCCTTTTCCTAGGGACCACCCTGTTACACTTCCAGGCCCTGCAGGCAGCATTTCTGCTTACCTCTCCCTCCCCAGAATTAGTCAAATGACCACCCTAGCAGCAGGTATAACAGGGGCATCCCCAGGGAAAGGGAAGTTTCCAGGTTCACTGCCCCACCCAAGGGAGGCTGGAGTTGGACATGGAAGAGAAACTGGAAAAGGAAGGAAGGGGATCAGGAAGGAGACTCAGAGGAGGCACAGGGGGCAGAGACAGGTGAAGAAGCCACACTTGCTTCTGGGCCTTGTACCAGACTTGTGAGGACACGTAAGGAGACACGTGCAAGAGACAGAGATAAGAGTGAGAGACCCATGGAAGGCTGACAGTGGCAGCCTTTATCTTGACTTGGATTTTGATTTTGTTCTTTTCCTCTGGGACCCACCTGGCCCCTTCTGCCCCTTTCCTGTGGGTCCTCAGTGACCCTGCGATTTAGGCCAACACTGTTTGGCTGGGCGTTTACCCATGACGGGTAGTTAACTTTGGGCGCTTCATTTAGCAACTGTATCTTTCCTCTTCTCTTCACGAAACACTGATTGTACTCAAGTTCTTTTTATTGAAAGTCTGACGCACTTAGAATATGTTTTGTCTTGATGCAATAGGTGACAGAATCCATTTAGGTTTGGGGGTCCTTGGGTGCTCCTTACCCTACCCTGTAGCACAGGAAGGGGTGGGAAATAAAGTGTTTACGTTACCATGAGTCAGGGAACGACGTGAGAGATGGGTGCGGGCGTGTCACCGAAATAACAATTCTGCTTCTCTGATGGGGAAACTGAGTCTCCGAGCAAGGTGCTGACTTGTCAGAGGTCACCAAGGTAGCACTGGGCAGAGCAGGATCAAGCCTCTGTCTGTCGACTTAGAACCACCAGCCCTTTTGAAATTCCATAAAAAGGACTTGAATTTTATATGTAGAAGTTCAAACCCAAGCCACTTTGACAACAGACTCCAAATCCCCAGGAAACTGTTGTAGAAGTAGGAACTGGACAGAGCCTTAGTCAGAGCTAAAGCCTGCAGGACTCGGACACCAGGCTGCAAATTCAAGGTAGAAGGTCCCTTCCTGGCCAGTTAAACAGGGAGGAAAGAGGTTTACATAATAATCCTGCTTAGTTGGTGAGCCATGCCTAAAGGCAGGGGTGCTGTGGGGACCATTGTCTTCCATCCCCTCTGACTCCAAGGATGTACAAATAATCCTGGTTATTTGAATTGCCTCCCAGAATGGGAAGATAATGCAATCCAGCTGAAGGATGGAGATGAAAGACACCTCCAAGATGACCCATTTCTTGTTCAGTGATGCTGAGTCCAGCATTCAGTGGGTAATGATTGGTTCCCAGTGACACCCTGCCTGCCCAACTGAGCCCTTGCCCTTCCCCCAACAGTTGCAAATGCCCCTGCAGAAGGGGAAATATATGAACAGGGATCCTAGCAAAGTCCCTTGGCAGGCAGGAGCCTGTCCTCTTCTTGCAATATCTCCATCCTTCTGCACATAGTTTCCATTCTAACAGCAGGGAAAACAGAGGCTTAAAGTCATCAAGTCATCTGGTTCAACCACTTCAGAAAACTGCATCCATTTCTAGCACAGTAATACATATTCTTACCTTAGGACCCAACAATTTTGCTTGAAACTATTGCCCCAGGAGAAAAGAAAGCAAAGACTTGGGCAGGAAATAACCCAAATGCTCACATACAAGACAATGAACTAAAAAAGTGAGTTTGTAACCATGTGATAGAATACTACACAGCAGTAAAGAGGAGCAGAGAACTTATGCATGCAACAGTGGATGAAGCCCCTATCTCTTAGGAGAGGAAAAGAAGCTGGACATGAGAGTGTATACAAGATTTTGTGCACCTGTAGTCAAGGGCAGGCAGAGTTCCTCTACGGTGATAGGAATAACAATAGTGCTTATCTCTAGAGGAAAAAGGTTATAAGTATGAAGGGGCAACAAGAAACTTCTGGAATTATTTTACAGGCTGACATTATATAAGTTAAGTTGGGTAAGGCAAGCACAGGGATTTTGACAAAATCAGTCAAGTTGTAGACTTATGATTTGTGCATTTAATTTTATGTAAATTATGCCTTGGTAACATACAGAATATAAAGAAAGGAAAGAATATAAAGAGAGGAAATGATTCATCCTATTACACAGCTGGAAAAGACCCAGTTGTGCTGTAACCCTGCAGCAGCTGAACCAGCTTCAGGGAAAGAAAGGATGGTCGCCGCCTCGCTCCCTGGGCTTGAGAAGCTCTCCGTTCAGTTCATACACCTCTCTGAGCTGTCTGCCTGAGCAGGGCAGTCAGGAAACCTCTGCCCCAGAGGACAAGCAGACACCCCAGTGCACACAGAGATGGGGGAGGACAAGGGCAGTGAATGATCCCCAAGGGGACTAAGTCCAGGTCTCCTAGGAGAAAGTGTGCAGAGCTAGAAAGGAAGACAGGAAGCCACAAGGAGGAAGAAAGAACAGGTCAGAATAAAGTCTGCAGTGAGGAGACAATAGAACAGAAGGTCTTCCTGGAGCTTGGAGAGGGGCATGGCAGTGACATGAGACGCTGCTGGTGAAAATAATTAAAGTGGCTACTCTCATAGGCGACTTCGTCCAAGCACGCCTCAATAATCTATTAACTCGCTGAATCCTCACAAGGACCCGAATCAGTTGTAGTCCAGGGTCATGGACGATGCGATTGAGGCTCAGAGTGGGAAAGTAACCTCCCCAACATCACCCAGCTGGTAAGTGGTAAAGATGAGATTGGAACCCAGGGCGGCTGGGGGTAGTTGTGAGCTCACACTCTCCTGCCCAGCTGCCCAGCTAGAGAGGGCCAGGTTACAAAGGCCCTCCTCCGCTGTTGAAGGTTCCATCCTGCAGACAATAGGAGCAATTACTCCGCCTCTAGTTTCCATGTCTGTGCCTATAAGATACAGGTGTTAATCGTTTCAAACGCTAAGTGTTACCAGGAGACGCAAGTGAATGGAGAGTGTCAAGAACCCACAGAGCATTACCCCACCTATGGCCAGCTGCTTTGAGCCTTTGACACAATGAGGGCCAGCGAACACCAGAGGTCCTGCTGGCTGAGCGGGCTGCAAGGAGGTTACATGAATTATCTCCCTTAACGCTCACAGCAGCCTTCGATGCACTATCCTCATATATCTACAGACAAAGGGAGTAAGGGAAGAGAGTCGCAAGTTTGCTAAGGACAAGCCAGTACAGGGCTGAGCCCAGAGCATTGGGCTCCACGATGCAACCTCCACCACCCATCCCCCTCTTGCTGCCCCCCAGAACCGCAGCCACCCTCCTCACTGAACACAGAAATGGCTGATCCGAATGAAGACGAATACTGTGAGCATAAAACACACCCCCGATTTCAAAGGCTGTGTTTGAAAGAGCTCATAAGCCATTTTTCATATTGACGGCATGTTGACATTATATTTAGAGGTGCTGGGTGAGAGCAAAGAAATTACAAAAATGCAATTGTGCTAGTTTCTTTTTCTTTTTTCTTTTTTTTTTTGGACGGGGCTACTAGAAAATGTAGAATTCCAGATGAAGCATGCATTTTATTTCTGCTGGGCAGTGCTTCCCTACGCACCGTGGCGGGGGTGCAGCTGAGCCTCAGGCATGCTGCCCAGCCTCTGCACACGTCCTTCTGACGCTGCTGCCCTTGCACTTGAGCTGACTCTAGCCTCACGCCTTAGTGAGTGTGTGTGTGTGTGTGTGTGTGTGTGTGCAGGCATGTGTGTGTCCCCTTCAAAGACATTTCCTGCTGGGAGAAGGCAGAGGGTCCCAGGCACACACAGCCTCACAGTTCCCCACCCCCCTCTCCTGCTGGTCGCTCCATCTGATGGCCCACAAGCCCTCAAGTTCCAGGTTCTGGCCCCTGGCAAGGTTACTGGAGCTGAGATCAGCTGTCCTTCCTCTCCTAGGGAAAATAAAAATATTCTAATTAAAGCTGGGAAGGCCCTGGGAACAATAGCGCTGGTGCCAGGTTGATGGATGTAATTCAATTTGGAGCATGAAGAGCAGGACTCCAGGCTCTCGGGCTGAGTGGGGGGCAAAAATGACCCAACAGTGGATTTAGTGAATGCGGTCAGCCCGCAGAGGGCAGAGGTGGTAGCGTGAGCCGAGGAGCAGAAAGCATCCCGCCTGACCTGCAGTCGGGAAACAGGCGGAGCCATGGACTTTGGGGGGCCCGGTACACCTGACTCCTCCAATTTTGTTTCTTGGGGTCATTTTGTCCCCCCTCTCCCAAGTCCTTGTGATGTCTGAATAAAGCAATGCAGGTACCTGACTTAGGCTTGTCACAGAGTATGCACCTGATTAAATGGGAGACATTCGTTTTGATTTTTGTCCCTTCCTCCACTGCGGTGACTCTGAACATCACTAGTTTGCATGTTCCCAGCAGATGTCTGGCTTTGCAAAGGATCCCTGGTTCTGGGGATGCTTCCTGGGAAGACAGTGAGGAGAGAGATAGGAGGAGTTCTTAGGCAGATCTGTGGTCTTAGCTAAAGAATTGTCACTGCAGTTAAGTGGGAAAATATTATACTGAAGTTGACAACCAAAGTCTGAGGGGAGGGAGTAGAAGGGAAGATACAAGGGTCGGGATGGCAAATCTCTGGAAGTTTTAGAGAAAAATCTGAACTCTATTAGACAACGAGAATGCTGCTTTTTCCAGGGGGGAAGATGAGAAAGGGGAAATAAAAAAAACTTGATGAGATGAGAAAAGAGGAAAATTAGCAAGATGGCAAGAGGCTGGAGCTAGAAAGAGGTGTTGAATCACCCCATTGCCACCACCAACCCCCCAAAAGTACCAGTTGTCCATTTTCATGACATTCTTGCTTATGAACAAATTTTTGTTCATGTTTTTGATCAACAAACAAGCAAAAACATATTGATACCGGATTAAGGGAAAAACTGGAAAGTTACTGAAAGCCACTAGAACTGAAATAAGAGCTAAACCTCAGAGCACAGACAAGCCAGTCACCAGGGATGTGCCAAGGACCTCGGCAGCAGGGATGAGGGTCTGTCTCGGGACAATGAGTTAGTTCTTTTTGTCCTTAGTGTCTTCTCTAGGTCCAGATCTCCAAGAAAGATTCTCTTTGACCTAATTTGAGTTACACAGTTACCCCAACAGTCAGAGAAGGGGTGAAGCATCCTTCAAATAAAAGGGGATGCTGTTGGTCCCAGAATAAGGGAAAAGGAAGCTCTAGTCTCTCTCTCCCCCTCTCTCTCTCTGTCTCTCTCTCTTTCTCTCTCTCACACACACACAGATACCACTACATTCCACCCCTGATTGTCCAGCACCTTCCTATTTACAAATGTAAAAGCTTCCCCACACCATGTAATACAATTATTCTGCACATAGTCACAGAAGCTCTCCTCAGTGCAAAAAGGCTAGGTGAGTCTTCATATTTATCTGGAACTAACACTATCAGAAATACGAGTAACAATTTCAGGAAGTTACGAGTGCCAGGTTGGTGGGGAGGGAGGCAGCTGGGGGCTCTCGGGTTAGAATAGCCCGCCCTCCCTCAGCAAATGGAAAGACCCCGCTCCAGAGAAGGTGAAGAAACTGAGGCCTGTGTGTCTGGCTCTCCCAGGGGCTGCACAGACAGGAGTAGATGCCTCTCGATGAGTGTGCCCACCTGGAAGTCACTGTCACAAGGTACTTGAAACTCCTGGGGTGGAGAGGAGTTTTCTCTGTGCATGTGAAATCCCTACTAGTTTACACATCCTGGCAAGCTCTTAGAGGCCCCTTAACAGGAAAGCATAGCAAGGTAGCAAAGAAAGTGGCTGCTGAGTGAGCTAGAACAAGGTTCAAGTCCTGGTCTTTGCCTATTCCTGGGTACTCAACTGGGGCAAGGCCTTTGCCCTTCCGAACCTCAGTTTCCTCAGCTGTGAAGTGGGTTGAGTTCCGCTTCATGGTGCTGAGAGCTAATGAGCTAATGCACAAATCACACTCGCAATGGAACCTAGTAGAGAATAGAGGCCCCAAAAATATAACCTATGGCTATGCTTTCCTCTGACAGGTGAGGAAACTTAGACTCTATGAAGAAGTGGTTTTATGAAGCAAATACAAACGATGAATTACATCTATAATTTCAACAGAAATATCATGAGTCACAATAACATCCCATTTCTTGTAGCCACCTTTTTAGTGGAAGTAAAAAGAAACAAGTGAAATTAACTTTAATAGCATCTTTTATTTAACCAATATATCCCAAATATTATCACTTCAACCTGTGATGAATGTAAAACATTATTGAGATAGTTTACATTCATTTTTTTTTCTTGGAGTCACATTTAGAAAATCAAAAGAAGCAGGTGAAATTAATTTGGATATTTGATGTAACCCAATATCTATCCAAAGTGGTATTACTTCACGGGGGATCACCAGGAATAAGCAGCACGGAGCTATTTTCCATTCCTTTCATCACATGCTGTTTACTGTGCACATCTCAATGCACACGTGCTGCATCCCAAGGTCCAGTAGCCGCACGTGGCCATCATAGTGGCAGGGCAGTGGCAGTGGCAGTAACCTTCCCAGTAACCCTCTGTTATTAAGAGCATCATGCTGTAGAAGAGGAAATGATCCCGACGAGGTTAAGTGACTTGCCCAAGGTCACACAGAGGGAGCAGAGCTGGGTTTGGGCTGTCTGGCTTGTTCTGATCATGCCCCTCTGGGACAGAGTTTCTGCCACCTCTTCTTGAGCCCCCACCTATTTCAGGATTATCCACCCCTCAAGTCATCGATTCCCACCATGATTTATGGTGCTGCCAGGCAGCCCTGGAGACATAATTAATTTGTTTCTACCAGTGGAAGACTGCCTGGACACCCTCACCTGCCAGTACCGTCTCTGCTACAAGCCCAATCGATCGGTTCCCAGCCCATCAATGGTGCCGAGGAGTAACCTCCAGCTACACTTAGACTCGCTTAATCAGGCACTTGCTCAGAACAACCCACCTGACAATTTTATTGGTCTGGAGCATCATATTTCAGCGTCTGTTTCTGCCCAGGACTCTTGTTACTAGATCAGCCAGCGTGGATATCGGATCCACTGCTTTATGCAGTATAGCAGGGCCACGCTCCAGCCCAGGCAAGGGGAACCCACTGATTGGAACATAATTGATTTTTCTAACCTGGAAGGGGTCACCTGCCAACCAGAGAGCATTTACAGAGCACGGTCCTTGAGCTCAGCCCTCAGTGGATGCTATCACTGGTAATAACGCTCAGAACTACAATAGTAACGGCTAATGTTTAGTCCATACTCTTTAGTTCATAAACTAAAATCCAGGCATTGTTCTAGCATGTTGCACACACGCCAGCAATATTGTAAAGCAGGTACCATTATTCTTCCCATTTTAGGGGAGAGAAAACTGAGCATCAGAAAGGTGAAGGGGCTTTCCCAAAGTTATACAGTTGGGTAAATTGGGGATCAGTTGATCCTAATCCTAATAGGCTTTTTTCAATGCTTTCCATTGAAAAGTGAAAGCCTCTTCTTCCTCCAAGCAACCCTGAAAAGCAATGGGTACACTTCTCGCCAGGATTATCTGCCCCTTCACTGGGATTACACAATCATGAACTCCGTCAAGCCACTTTACTGTTCCAAGTCAGTTTCCTCATCTGTAAACTAAGACGAACTTTTACCTATTTCTTCGGTTTTGTAGTCATTTAATGAGATATGGTATGTAAAGTTCTTCGAGCTGTCCCCAGAGCTCACTGCCTTGGTGAAGATACAAGATACACACTCAAGGAAAATGTGATGAATCATGGAAATGAGAAAGCCATAGGGTTATTGATTCTGGACTAACAATAACAAGATAGCAAATACTTATGGGGAAATTTAGAATACACCTGCCTCAGTTCTAAGACCTTTACATACCATATCTCATTAAATGGCTACAAAACCCAAGAAGTAGGTAAAAGTTCATTTAGTTTACAGATGAGAAAAATGACTTGGAGCAGTAAAGTGGCTTGACCGAGTTCATGATTGTGTAATCCAAGATGATCTGCCGAGATGTTTACCCATTGCTTTTCAGGGTTGTTTGGAGGAAGAAGAGACTTTCACTTTTCAATGGAAAGCATCGAAAAAAACAGTGACAGGGAAGCAGGGTGGGGGCGAGGAAGCCAAGTCTGGTTCCAGTGCTGATGCTGTCCCCAAATAGTCCCCAGCCTGGGGGCAGTGAGTTACCTCCCCTAGCCTGGGCCTCTCACCTCTCAGGTGGCCATCAACGTGTGCCTCTAACATGGGGTTGTTGTTGTGGGGGTGCTATGAACTGAATGTGTCCCCCCCTTCATATGTTGAAACTGACCTCTCCTCCCCCCTTTCCTTTCCCTTCCCCCTCCCCCATGATATTCGGAGGCGGGGCTTCTGGGGTAATCATTAAGTGGACCATCAGGGAGGGACTGGTGCACTTAAAGAGACAGGAGAGTGTTGGCCTCCCCTCTCTCCCTCTCTCCTCACCACGTGGGGACACAGCAGGAAGACAGGTCCACAAAAGCAGGAAACAGGTTCTCAGCAGACACCACATCTGCTGGCACCTTAACCCTAGACTCCCCAGCCTGCACAACTGCGAAAAACACGTTTGCTGTTGTCACTGCCCAGTCTATTCGTGTGTCCCAACAGCCTAAGTGGGTAAGACAGGATGAAATGAGAGGACAAGTTCTTAGAAAAATGCCTAGCACAGAGTAGGCCCTCAGGAAATGGCAGCTACTGTAACGTGGTGTCTACACTTGCCCACGCCACTTCTCCTAGCCCCAAACTGGGGTTCTCTGAAGTGTAAAATTAAAAGTCAAGACGTCTACTCTTCATGTGCTGTTATATCTAACCAGTTCAGGGCCAATGGGATACCATGAGAGACCCTGGTCCATTGCAAAATGGACATTCTCTAGAATAGTCTAGAACCTTCCCTCCAACTGGTCCCTGTCCTTGGCTGACATTTTCCAATCCCCTTGGTTTTTCTGAGCCAGCCCATCTCTTCTTCCCCCATCTGCAGCCAGTGGAAATGAAGGATACCTATGTGAATGCTGATCATTTCTTGGAAAACACCCAGGATAAACTTCAGACCCCAATTTAAGCATCTGCTTTTATGGATGCTGGGAACAGCCACACAGGCGGGCACTGGGCCACTTTCCCTGTATTTGCTCATTGAAGTCCTCACAGCGCCCCTCAGTGGTCGAGCTTATTATTACCCATCATTTTCTAATTTAAGAACCTAAGACTCAGAACAAAGAACTTGCTTGAAATCTCACCACTCTGAAATGGCAGAGACAAACCCCAGAATCCACATTCTTGGCCACAGGACTGATGCCTGTTCCCCCCCAAAGCTAGTGATCTGTTTGGTATGCAACAACCATTAAGTATGACTTTTAGGCAAACCCACAGAAAAATAGATCTTTGTCTAACCCCACATTTTATCATAAAAATAGAAAAATCCAGTGGGAAGAACTGGCAAAGAGGCTGATGCAGGAGGGGAAGGGGAAAATGTACCCCTAATTATAACAATCACAATGGGGTGTCTGCATAATGAGGACATGTAAATGGCAGGAAGGACACTAAGCAATGGCATCGCAGTCATTCTTTAAAAGGTTCACGTATTAGGATGAAGCCTTGTGCAAGTAGCAAAATGAAATATCAGTTGCATTTGTTTTCCACTGCATTTCTTTTTGGCTCATCCCTTCCTCCCATCCAGGCAGCAAGTGCCTGGCAGGGCCATTTCTCTGCTGAGAACGATTGACACAGAAAAGTGATAAGGTGGCCAGCTTCTTGGCTCACGAGCTTTGAAGCTGTTCTCCCGATACAGAATCCCTGGATTTTTGACCTGCGCAAAGCTTCAGGTTTATTACCTTCCCCAGGTGACACTGCTGAACGCCAAAGTCTAAGGAGCACCCTTGTGCGGCCGATAAAATATTTGGAAGAGTGTTTAACAAGGGCACGGTGTCCCTGTTCTGTGGAGGCTCCCATGGGATCAAGAAGAGAGAAAGAGAAGATTCCAGTATTAGGCTGATTCTAGGGAGCAGTGAGGGCCCCAGGGAGCCTGGGAGGTCAGAGAGTGTGGGAACCTGCACCAGGCCTCCCTTGAGGAAAATGGGGAGTTGAAAGAGTCCTTAGTGCCCAGGATGGAACAGGAGGGAAGCATGAGTGATTCAGGCCTCTGAGATTCCTGTGTAGTGGACCCAAGTGAGAGCAGAAGAACCATCAGGTGCCAAGTGGGTCCTTGAGACCGTTTCCTATACCCCAGAGTGGTGTGAAGAAAACACAAGGCTGCCACAGGGCGTCCACAGGGGTCTGGAGGACATAGTGGTCAGAAACACAGACTGACTTGGCAATGACCCAGGCAGCCTGACCAAGAGCAGATGGGTTGCAGTGAGAACGGCACATCTTCAAACAACTAGCAACAACAAATGTTGGGGAAGATGTGGAGAAAAAGGAACTCTCCTGCACTGCTGGTGGGAATGCAAGCTAGTACAACCACTATGGAAAACTGTTTGGAGGTTTCTCAAATTGTTTAACATGGAAGTTCCATATGACCCAGCAATCCCATCACTGTTTCAAAAAGACACTTGCACCCCCATGTTTATTGCTGTTTTATTTACAATTGGAAAGACATGGAAACAACCCAAATGCCCAAAAGTAGATGACTGGATTAAAAAGATGTGGTACATATACACAATGGAATATTACTCAGCAATTAAAAGAGATAAACCCGGCCCTCCCTGGTGGTGCAGCGGGTTAAAACACAGCACAAAGAAGCTTAAGCCACTTCCGCATGAGTTCGATCCCCGCCTGCCCTGCAGGAGATCCGCATGGCGTGGCAGACCTCTCCTGGCCCGCCCACTGCTCCCCTCAGCAGTGTAGTTCACAGATCTGCCTGTTCTGCACCCCACTATGTCTCTGGTGAATCCTCTCACCCTCCGTATCTCTGGCCTGTACCCCAGTTCTGTACGAATAAATAAATCTTTAAAAAAAAAAGAGAGAGATAGATCCATGCCTTTTGCAGCAACATGGATGGAGCTGGAAGGGATCATGCTTAGTGAAATAAGCCAGAAAGAAAAAGAAAAATACCAGGTGGTTTTGTTACAGGGTAGCCCAGAGTGGACTTGGGCTGCCTGGCTGTGGGGCCTCGCCTGTGCACTCAAAATTCAGTTACACTGCAGGCACACACAAAAGGGTCAATAACAGGTTTATTTACAAAAGGGGAAAGGAATAGGCAACAATCCAGGGAAAGAGAGCAGGATACAAAGTAACTGGAGTATCTTACTGGCTCAGCTGACTTAAAATGTCCAGTTACACGGTCCAGAGAGCCACTTCCCGAGCAAGCGAGAGAAGCAATGGTGCCCTATTTATCCCCAATGTCCCAGAATTCCTGCTTAGCTACGCCCTTGGGTCCTCGTAGTTCTCTCCCTGGTACTGCTGGGAGTTGTAGTCTCCAATCACTAGAGTTAGGGGATAGAGTCCAGAAAGCTGGAGTAGGGTGTGGAGTCCACGAGACTCTGCAGAGCTCCTTCAGGACAGCCTTCCCCTTAACAATTTCACTAATAGCAGGAGCATAAGGGCAGGGGGCGGGGTGGGGGGGAGCGGGGGGGAATAATAATGAACAACTACATACCGGAGACATTTTACAGGGGTGGAATGGGGAATAGGATAAAAAACGGGAGGCCGGTGGACTTGCACTGGACTATGATGATGGCATACGGGTGATTTGGTGATGGGAAGCCCACGGGGATTACAACTGGGATGGGAAAAGGCACAAAATAAATTATTATAGTATTAAAAAAAAAGAGTAGATAGGTCGGAGGTTGCTACTGGTTGCCAGAGGACCAGACTGGAGTGGGAGGAGCTGATCCCCATCTCACTGCCCCCAGCAAAACCCCAATTTGACCTAGTCTGAGTGTCTGCTCAAGAGAGCCCACAGCAGGTTTTGTCACGCCCCTCTTCCCTCCAGTCCTTGACCATGTTCACACACATAGGCCCTGACTGCAGCCAGCACCCACATGTCCAGCTTCCAGGAGCCCTGTGGCCAGCCCACCTCTAAAATCCAAAGTTCGCAGATACATTCCCCAGAGCGTCCTTAGCTAGTGCCTGGTAGACGCAGAGAGGAGGAGACACAGGTTTGTCTTCATCCATGCCTGGACCAGGACACGGAGGTGTAATTGATCAACTCTGTGCCCAGCACCCCAAGACTACATGGAGGCTCCCCAAGACTGCTTGGCCCCTCTCCTGGAGGGATGACTCCCTTACCTACTCCAGGCCAGCTTTCTCTGGGAGCATTTCCTGATATGTCACTTTCATGTGGGTCCTTTGTCAGGGTCTATTTCTCAGGAAACTGACATAAAACAAGAAGTTAAAATAAAACCAAGCTATCAGGAGAAAAATCAAGTTACTTTATGCCTGCCTGAATGTAGAGGCTGTGATTTCGAAGGTGACACTCATTAATGAACGCCATCCTAAAAGTGACGCTTTTCCAGCACTGACACACTTCCAGAGGGGCTCCCTGGCCTGGAGGCAGAGGCCACAGGTGCCTGTTTCTCAGATTCTAAGAGGTTCCACACGACTCTTGGCGGAAGAGTTGCCAGCAAGGTCAGGGCCCCGTCCAAACAGCGAGCTCTAAGCCTGGGGTCCCTTGCTCAGAGCGGAAGCTCCAGTCAGAGACATGGTTGCTGAGTTGGGGTGCCCTGAGCCTCTTCTCTAGGAACAATTCTGAAGAAGAAAGAGGAGCCCACCTCGCTGGCAGTCCTTGTCCCAGACAGGACAGACATAGCACAGCCCGATAGAAAGGCCTGAGGTGGAATGGAAATCCGGATGCAGCCTCCAGCTGCTCTGTGGCCCAGGGCCTGTCCCCAACCTCTGAGCTTCCATTTTCTCACTTTCCAAAACAGGGTTAATAATTACTAAGAATGCAGTACCCCCAGCTGGTGAGTCAGGGAGACCTGACACCTGTAGGCTTAAAAAGCCTTTGCCAAAGTATGCTGTTGACAAGTTAATTTGCTTTGAAATGTGTAAGAAAAATAAGAAGGGTGGGTAGATTGATAGGTAAGCGATAAACCCAGAAACATAAACTGTTAGTAGAAAAATAAAGGTGGAATCTTGTGATGGCTAAATTCATTTAACTTTGCAATCGTTTTGAAACTTTTCAAAAACTCCCAACAAGAGATTCTTTTCTGATGCAAATGGTCCCTGTCCACCTGTTTAAGTCACTTTGAGCACAAACATGCAGAGAGGAGATGCAGGAAAAGGAAAAGACCAAAAAGAGCTTATCTCTGTAACATCCCTGCTATGAGGACTTGTCTCAATTTACATTTTCCTTTTGGCTGGGAGTTGTCAGGTCGAGAGAGCATTTCCCCAAACAAGGTCTCGGCTGTGACTGAAAGCTGGCTTTGATAGCAAAGTAATGGGAGCAGGGCCTCAGGTACCGGGAAGAGACAGAGATGGATGTGATAGGAGCAAGATGTCTCTCGAAACTGCCAGATGTGACTTCATGGTGGGGCCCCGATATTTCCCAGTGCCTTGGAAATCACTCCATTCATCACCCATTACGCTTCTGATCCATCTTGCCGGCAAGACAAGTCATTTTACGCGGAAGCAAAAAGCCTTCCTTTTATAGCTCTCTGAATCAGTGGCTTATTCTCTCGCCAAAGCTTTCTGTCAGTTCATGCTGGATCCTAGTAGCGTCTGTCCTAAAGTGGCTCCTTTCCTCCACAAGCTGCTCCGAATCTCATTGGTAATTCACCCAGGTCCAGAGAGATGGCCACACCAGAGTCAAAACGAGCAGGGTCACGGGTAACAAGATACGTTTTCATCAGAGATGCCAGAAAATGACCCGGATGCCAGACATCCATCAGGGCTGAAGGTAGAGAGCCAGCATCTGTTCTGAAATGCACTTGCTCCCTTTTCATGAGAGAAAAATTAACTCAATTTCTTGGTAGCAATTCAACGTCCAATACACAAAGCCCAGCTACTATCTATAACATAGCGCCTGGCCCTTTATTAATACTCGGTAAATCTGAGAGTTAATAAGTGAGTGGATTGTGCGGGCCCAAAAGACTCACTCACACTTCTCTGGGTTCTTCTAGGCTGGCAATCAAAACAGCATCAGACAGATTAGCAAAGGGAAACTCAACCCATTTGATATGATTATAACATTTACTAATATAAATTGCCCATTACAGGGTGGTAAATTCTAAAGAACAGTGGAATGGATTTGGGAATGTTATCCTGCTTCTAGGGGATGGAGAGGGAGGGTGAAGCCCAGAGCAGCCTCACTCTGAGCCTACAGATGAGACTCTTTGATATCGGACATGTTTATGATAAACCTACACCTGGATAAGACACCCTCCCCAACTACATTCTTCTAGGTCATAAAAGGGGAAGCAGGACCTCCCTGGTGGACAGGAGACACAGTGTTTTCAAGCTATCAGCAGGCACTACTGCAGGACTTCCATCCCTGGCCAGGGAGCTGACCCACATGGCGCAGCAGACCTCTCTGGTCTCACCCACTGCTCCCCTCAGCAATGGATTTCAGTAGATCTGCCTGTCCTGCCCCCCACTTTCCCTGGTGAATCCTCTCACCTTCCACCTCTGGCTTATACACCAGATCTTGTGTGCATAAATAAATACATCTTTTAAAAAATTAAAAGGGTGATTTCCTCTTTTATTAGGAAAAGGGCAGAGGCTTAATATTTAGCAATTTCTTCTTTTATTAGGACTCCAGTATCGACAGAAACTTCTCCAGGGTCTTCCTCTTCTCCATTCCAGACAGTCTACATTCCCTACATAATAGTAACAGACTTCCCCAGGCTCACGGGACATCAAATAAGCTCTAGTTCCCATCCAAGGTGACCTATTGGGCACATTGGGGAAAAAAACCTACCTTACCTTTTGGGGGCAACTGATCCCTAAGGACAATATAGAAAAGTACATTTGCCTTCAGACATTCATAGTGCCATAGTAGACACTACTATGTGAATAAACTGTGTGCCAGATTATGGCAGACTGCAAAATGGCTCTCATAATCCCCCTCCCAGAGCTCTACTCTTGTCAGTATGACATCGTCTCTCCTCCCACCAAGAGATGGAGCCTGTTTTCCTACTCCTGAAACTTGATGGGCCTGTGACTGTTTTGGTCAACAGCATGTGACAGAAGTGATGGGTGCCACACTAAGCCCCCAAAGGTGCTAAGAGTATATTTCCTAACTCCCTTGAAACCCTGTCACTAGCCTGCTGGAGGATGAGAAATTAAGCAGAGCAGAGACAACAGGGTCCATGGCCCAGCTCTACCCCACGCCATCTCCATGCACCAACACAACAGTCAACCAAAATGACACCGGAAACAGAAATCTGCGGAAACTAGAACCACTCAAGTGGTTATGAGCCAAACTGGTTGTTGTTCTAGGATCTAAGTGTTCTAAGACGCTAAGCACGAGGGTTGTTTTTCTTCTCACAGTAAATTTAACAGACACAGAAACACTCACTCACAGAACGTCATTTATCCCGACAGCTCCCAGGGCGGTGTGATGGGCCCAGGTACTTGTCCTTCAAAGTGTCTGCTATGGTCAGCCTGTGCCATGGGCTGTCACATAACTCCTTCCGTGGCCTGTAAACTTGACCTAGAAGTTTAGTTTAATGCACTGTAAGCCCTTCCTCAGGCCCTGGGAAAAGCTTGCTTAATGCATAATGAGCTATTTTGCTTCCTCTAAGGATTCTGATAACATCAGTACCTGCCGACACCTTAGGCCATTTTAAACTGTAAGCACAGAAGAGAGAGGCCACTCCTGGAAGGTCGCCAACAACCTAGGACGGGCCCTCAGAGCCCTCCTGGCCTGAGAACAAAGAAACCCTGCCCACGCCCTGCATGTCCAGCATGGCCTCAAATTCCTTCTTTCCTATATAATCGCCCTTCACTCACCACTCAGAGGAACGGGTTTGGTTTTGGGGGTACCAACAACCATCCTCCCAATATGGCACCTCTCGCAGAAGAAAAGTTTCCTTTGTAGAAACAGTCTCTGGGTTCAGAGTCTGCCTGCGGGGTGAGGATACAACCTGGGCAGGTTGGTGACATTCTTCCCTGACCCAACATAGAGAGTTTTAACTGGGATGTGAATTCTTGGAGAGTAAATCTCTCAGTTCGTGTTGCAGTGATGGGTGGTCGAAGCAAGGACTGGAAGAGTGGACATTACACTGGACATCAGCCTCAGCCACTCAAGAGAAAAGCCCTAGCTTTGAATTTCTGCTGTTTTTCTCTTTCCTGCTGACTACCTGAGAGATAATTAGAGTGAATACAGTTGGCAACAGCAGAGCCCATCATCTGGAACACTGCCTGTCCCCT
The DNA here is from genome assembly GCF_000260355.1 of Condylura cristata. NCBI lineage: Eukaryota > Metazoa > Chordata > Mammalia > Eulipotyphla > Talpidae > Condylura > Condylura cristata. The sequence continues at coordinate 12,088,970 of NW_004567130.1, forward strand.
GGAAGAGACAGGCCCCACGCAGGTCAACGGGCAAGAAACAAACTTCTGACACGGAGCCACATGCCATGGAGCCCAGCAGAGCAGCCAGATCCAGAGGTGTTGACATGTCCAGCCACAGTTTGTTTTTTTTTTTTTTTTTTTGCATACAAGAGCTGGGGTACAGGCCAGAGG
>NW_004567130.1:12089850-12128110 GCF_000260355.1 Condylura cristata
GGGGGGGGGGGGGGGGGGGAGTTGAGGCTTATAATTAAAGGGTGATGATAGCTGGCAAGAGGATCAGTGGGATAAAGGGGAGTCATTTCTACATGTTCACAGGTGGTCATTAAGGAACCACCACTTGATCTGCCAGTGTTTGACATAAAACAATATAGATGTCTTCACCTTCTGGGCAGGGTGACTCATCCTGGACAAGAGTCACTGTGGTGTTCTGGCCATCGTTAAGAAAGGACCCACATTGATCTACGGAGGATGGGTCTAGCTGGAGAAAGCCTGGCAGCAGGGGCAATGAGCTAACAGAAAGCAGATGATGGGGTGACCAGCCCAAAAGAAAGCCTCTGCACAATGACCCGGAGGATGAGCTGGGTTGATGACATGGCCCAGAAGCAGCACCCCAAGGTCTCCCCCTTGTAGGTCAGCTCAAACTAAGCATAGGTGGGTTTTCCTTCTTTGTCCCATTACTTCATTGTGCAGGTGGCCAAGGTGACTGATACAGTCATGAACTTGATAAATGTTTGTCCAGGACTGTGTGCCTGGCATTGAGGGTGCAGCTGTGGAAAACCTGGGTCCCACCCTCACAGGCATACAACCCAGGTGGGGAGAAGTCTTTACAGTGGACTTAGAAGCGGGTGTGCAGTCAAGGGCTTGGGAGCGAAGAGAAAAGTAGCTGTTGTGACAGGGGCTGAATTGTGTACCCCTCAAAAGTCCTGTGTTGAACTCCTAGCCCCTAGTGTTTCAGAATGGGACTGTGTTTAGAGAAAGGGTCTTCAAGTGATGGGGATTTCCTACAAGAAGAGATCAGGACACAGACACACAGACCACTGAGGTGAAGAAACCAGACACTATGACACCTTGATCTTGGACTTCCAGACTCTGAGGCTGTGAGAAGACAGCCTGTGGCCAGGATGAGATTTGGGGGCACAGTGTCTGGCTCAGGAATCTGGGATGCCCCATCATTCTGGCTTGGCTGTACAGATCTAGGACTTGATGCACTGATCAGGGACTGGAAAGGGAAGAGGAAGAGAAGAAAGCTATTTTATACCCATTGCTGTTATGGTGGTTCCCAGTGGACAGTTGAGATGTGGCTCTTGAGATCCTGGGGGCATCCAGGCTATGATATCAATGGAGGGGCCACAGCACATGGCCAGGACCTACAGGACAGAGAGGATGCTAGAACCAAAGGGGGCACACAGATCTGGGACCCCAGGAGAACACACCCCTATCTACAGCACATCCCCCAACCACCCACTGGTTCTGTATCTTCAGTACCCAAACCAACCAGTAGAGGAGCTGTCGATGAAGTATCAGGGCAGCACAGGGGAAAGTGATTACTAAGAAGAAGTGTCTGAATTAAGGAAATAATTCTCTAGCATTTTTTAATTAAAACCTTCAACCCAAGAAGCTTGTTAATTTTAGCTTCAGCAAGTGGTTATGCCACCACTTGGCATCCTGCTGCCTTCGCACTGTCTGAAGTGGCTGCCTCTGATTTCCCTAATTTGTGCGGTGCTCACACTTTGGGTGGCAAGCGGGTGATTATAGCCAGATGGGAAGCCAGCCCCTCCAGAAGCAGAATCCCTGCTGGGTTTACAGAGCCAGCAGGAGGCCAGGAAATTCTAGGGATTTTCTCACCTTCTCCCTCTGCTCGACTCCCTTATCAGATTAGATGCACTGGAAGGGCAAAAGAGAAAAGTCCCTGTTGCAGAATGATTGACAAAAAGAAATTATTATCAAGACAGGCTGGTTGAGTGTTCCCAGCAAGTGCAAATAAAAGACTAATGTTCATTCCTGATTTACCCCGTGTACAGAATAAAAGTGGCTAATATATATTGCATTCCATATGCCAGCACGGTGTTCTTTGCTGGTGCTATACATTTAATCCTTACAATGGCCTTCTACATTAGGTAGTGTTATCCCCATTTTACAGGTAATAAAATCAAGAGCTTCTTAAGCTCACACACTAGCCGGTGACAAAGCCAGCAACCTAAGGTCCTAATAGAAACACTACCAAGAACAAGCAAAAGTGGAATGGAACCTGGAAAGAGAGAAACTAGTTTGTTGTCTTGCCAAAACTGGGTTTGAGAAGACTACCAACTCAAACACACAGAGATATGATCCAAGATTCATGTTCAAGGATGTTTATGCCGGAATTATTTATTCATAACTGTGAAAAGTGGGAGCCAATCTGGATGCCTAAAGATAGGGAATGATGTCATAGAATATGGTGGATCTACACAGTGAGAAAGTATGTCTTTATTAAAAATCATATGTAGATAAATGATTAATGACATGAGAAGATGCTCAGAATATATCCTTAAGTTTGGGGATTCGTTTCAAGCAAGTTACCAACAGTGCAATCCATGTTGGGTAAAAATTTTTGAAAGTACATACTCACATATATATCTGAAAACTGAAGACACTAAACCAGTTTTCTCATGATTAATAGTGGCTTCAATTCTTTGTGTATCCTATTTTCTACAATTAGCATATATTATTTTGCAATGAGAAAAAAGTCAGTTTATTATTATGTTTTTAATTTCTACCTACTCTAACTTATCTCATAATCCCTTGTTCTTGTTTTGTAATGCAATATCCCATCTTATCATTTCAAACAGATTAACCACATTTAGTCTGTCATCTTCTGTTTATTCAATTATCTCTGCTTCTGTGGGTATTCATTTTTCTCTTTCAAGCATGTTTTTTTTTTTAATCAAACTTAGAGATTCTTGGCTTATGCTCATGGCTGTGTCTGAAGTACAGTCTACCTATCAGTAATATTTCCATTTCCCATTGCCTGCCTTTGAGAAGAGAGGGGTGGCATGTGCTGAAGCTGGGGAGTGCTGGTGACTTGTCTTGTAGTGTGGGAGGACCCATCACTCTTAGGACAGACACTCCCTGAGCCCAACCCACACTTGAGTTCCAGTGTCCAACTTCAACTGTACCTCTAGTAAAGAGAGCAGAGAACTCACCCATCCTCTCTTGACAGAGCATGGCACACAATTAGCTCCCCCATCAGCACCCCAGAATCCTCCTACTCATTCTACCTGATCTCTCTGAGCTTGGATCTGAGTTATCAACTGACATTCTCTAGAGTTCCTTCTCTATATATTCAGCTAGTGTCTGATTTATGTCTTTCTGAAGTTACGTTAAATGTCTGGTCTCTGAAGAGCACCCCCTTTTTCTCACAGAAAGTTTGGATAAATTGGTCCTAAACCTGCTTTTCACTTATTCTTACAGAATTTGGATCAGAGGGTTAGGAAATATGTCTTCTATTTTAATCCATTCTCTAAAAGTGTGGAAATATTTTGTTTTAATGGAAACTAAATGGGAAATAAAAATGATTTTTAAATGTTGCTTCTTTTCTGTTGAGAATTAATTAAGTCAGCAAAAAATATTTCTTTAATTTCAAAACATAGCTTGCTGTTACTGTTATTCTACACATACATTTTGATGCAAAGCAGAATCAAGAAGATCCTAGCAGATAGAATGAGGGGAATTTCAAAGACTGGCCCATCCAGAAGTTTCTGTTGCAGATTAGCAACAGGGTCCTTGCTTTTGTGGAAACCAGAAGAGTAAAAGTGTCTGGGCTGCAGCCCTGGTGGTACTGCCTGAAATTTCCCCAGCCTCCTTCATCTTACTATAGGGAAAAGGAGGCTTTGGGGGATAAAGTACCTCCTCATCCCCCACATCAGGACTCAAGACCTGACTCCCAGTGTCCAGATAACAGGTCACAGGTATGAATAAGAACATGACAGAGATCAGGGACTGAGTCAAATAAACATCCACATTAGAGGAAGTGTGGGGCTGGGGGATCCCAAGTCACCCAGCCCTAGATTCCAATCCTGGCTCCACCTCTTAGCAGTCCAGGCCAGCAGGTCAACCTCTCTGAAGTTAAGACTTCACTTGCTGCAAAGGGAGACGAGAACAACACCTACCTTTTAGTGTAGTTATGAAGACAGTGAACCAACTATGTTCTGTGTGCTTCATGATGTGCGGTAGGTGACCAAAAACATGAACCATTGACTTATTCACCCATTAAATAAGCAAACCTAGGACCACCTATGTTCCAGGAGCAGGGCACACAATTGAGAACAAGAAACAAAGTCTCAGTGTCTCTGGAGTTTCCTTCTGGAGAAGAAACATGTACTGAACAAATAAATGGCTAGAGAGAAGTGCTCTAGAATGAATGCAGGACAGTGTGATAAGAGCTGAGGAGTAGCAATGGTCAGTGGGGGTCAGAAAGGGCTGCTCTGAGGAAAGGCTGTGCAGCAGAAACTTGACTAAAAAGAAGGAGCTGACAAAAAGCAAGTAGGGCAGGCATCCCCAGGAGGTGTGGCCAGGGGGTGGCTGTGCAAAGGCCATGGGGTACTTACTGTAAAGATCTGGGACCTTTGTAGTCAGAGCAGAGTAGGCAACAAGTGCAGTAGATCAAGATGAGGTCCAAGAGGTAGGTGGGGCACAACAGATCAGGGTTATCTCCAGGTCAGGAGATGGGTCTTACTCATGGGTGTCAGGAGGACTCTAAGATTTCCAGCAGGGGGTGATGTAGTAAGCACCCCCCCCCCCTTAGTGTCATGACACAGTTGCTATTCGTTATCGCTCCTCTGCCATAGCCACTCCTGCATCATGTAAACTCTGAGGATGGAAACTAAGCCTGATCCATCTTACACCCTCCCTCTAGGTCCTAAGAAACTGCCCTGGGTCCCTGAAAATATTTGTTGAATGAATAAACAAAGAAAAGATGGATGGACCTGTTTTCTTTGCATTTGTCTTCAACCTCCTCCTAGCTCTGCTCATCCTCTCCATGGGGAAGGAGTGTCGACTGCCTCTCACTCTCTCCTCTTTGCCAGAGAGGCCCTGGGGCTGGTGCAGGGAGATTTCCCCTTCATCGACAGGAGATGGATGGGCTTGCTCTGCCACACTCCCGCATGAGACCTTCCATGACTGAGGGCCTGAGCAAGAGGGATGAGTGGGAAGCCGGGAGGTGGGTGAAATGGCTGGCCATTCGTTACCAGCCGGCAGCTCAGCACAAGATAAATCGGGTCCTTGGAATTCTAAATGAACCTGCCTCCCTGAATGAAATAGCGGGGGTTCAACCCCAGCCCAAGGAGGTAGCCTTGGAAGAGCTCATTTCAGTGAAACTTCTGATACCCAAGCTCCAGCCAACGCAGGCTTTGTGGGGACCCAGGAGCAGGCTGGCCACCACATTCCAAGACAGAAACACCTGGAGGAAGAAGTCCCATCTATAGCCTGTCACTTTAACCTCCTGCAGAAAACACTTCTCATGCTTAGTCTTTCTTTCTCTCCCTTCCCCTCTTCAGCCCTGAAAGCCCCCCTCATTTTCTGCCACTTTTTGGTGGTACCTCCTGGGCTCTGACATCTGCCTTCTGTCACACGATGCTTTGATCTAAGGTGGGGTGGCACAAACATTTATTTGCTGCCAATTCAGACTGATGGGCAGTGGCTGCCTGTGATGAGAAAGCTCCTGAAGTTTCATCAGGGTTCAGATGGAGAGAAGCTGTGACTGATTAGTAATGTCTGTCTAGACGCATGATGGGGGACTGGGGAGTCTAAAACTCAGACCCTAAGTGTCTTGTTCCACAGAGAGCAAAAAGGATAAAAAGACAACCATTTTCGGCCCTCCCTGGTGGCGCAGCAGGTTAAAGCACAGCACTGAGAATCTGAAGCCACTTCCGCATGAGTTCGATTCCTGTCTGCCGCCTGCCCCGGAGGAGACCACATGGCGAGCCAGACCTCTCCTGACCCGCCCGCTGCTCCCCTCAGCAGTGTACTTCGTCGATCTGCCTGTTCTGCTCCCCACTCTGTCTCTGGTGAAGCCTCTCACCGCCCCTGAGCCTCTGGCCTGTACCCCAGTTCTGTATGCACAAATAAATAAATAAATAAATCTTTAAAAAAAAAAAAAAAGACAACCATTTTCTCCAATGCATATGATTTTGGTTTTAACTTTGCCTTCATAAAAAAATAATAGTGTCTGTCATAGTTACATACTTAGATATGCCACATACAGAGCAAAGTGTATTATGTATCTTACCTTATTTAATCTGCATTGCTACCCCAAATTACCATCATAATGATCTGACACGTAATGAAAGTCAGGCTTAGAAAGACAAAGTGATTTGCCCAGCGACAGTAAGCCAGCACTGTGTTCTTACACTGGCAGAACCAGAAGAACAAGGATTTGAACCCCGCTGTACTGGGACTGTGTTCTATCAAGTTCCAAGTAGCTGCTTTGGGAGCTCCCCTGCTGTACCTACACATTTCTGAAGTTTCTAGGGGTTGACTGAGGATGAGAGAGTGTCCTTAAAGTGCATTACCAGCAGGTGGGTGGATGGAGCCCAGGAATAACCTTGAAGCGCTGACCTAATAGGAGGCAATAGGCAGGAAGATCCTGGAAGCCCCAGGAGGACAGGATCCCCCAATGTGATGAACATCCAGGCTGGCTAACCATCCCCAGGCCACTGGGCTTGTCTTCACAGGGCTGGGCTCAAATGCTCTCCTTCACTCCACTGGGCTGGTCCTCCATGGCCCGCTGCCCATGACAGTGACTGACAGGAAGGGAGCACAAGACTGCAAGTCACAAATCTCCAGTCTCCAGCCTCTGGCCCTACTCCAGCCCTGCATCCTGCCTTGTCCAGCTTTAAACTTGAATTCGAAATTCTTTTATGCCAAACCAGTTAATGGCATGTCAGAAAGTACTGGAAAGCAGCCCATGCCTTTAGGAAGCTGTGACACACCAGAGAGGCCCCAGTGACTAGAACATAAAAGCCCGCTGCTCTTACCTAAAAGCAGAGAAACGATATTTTTATTTCTCTTGAAAGGTCCATGCCAGGATTATCCAAAAGGCTGATTCTAATCCTTTCTAACAGGATGGATGGGTCACTATATAATGTACACAACTCTAACCTCAAATGACCTACCCAACGCTACTGGGGCCTCTCAAGGCTACGATCTTGGTCACATGCATGGCACTCAGCTTCTAGAAGACTCTGTGCTCATGGAGGACAGCAATGGTCTTCAGCTCCGTGTTTATGCAACATTGAGCTTCATTCATGGCCTGTATTCACAAAAATTGCCTGCTAATCTCCCACCATCCCAAGTCAGAACTAAGTCCAAATAGAACATTCTTTCTTGACTTTCTATTGCTTCATGGCTCTCTCTCCTCCATTTATGCCAGCGACCTTGATTGCAAAGTTACAACGTTTTACCTCTCTACCCTAGAGGAACTAGTATAATAAATCCAGACATCCAGGCAGGCCCCTAAGGAGAAGTGGGAATACATCATTAATGATCCCTCCCATGAGCTGGGTGTGGGTTGTGTTAACACATGGGCACAGTGCCTTATGATGCCAGTTGTGTTATCATCCCACTTTATAGTGGGGAAAGCTGAGGTTCCTAAAGGTGATGGGCCCGGGTCCCATTGCTAGTTGACTCCAGAACCGGGATTCGAACCCAGGGAGACTAATTTCGTAAGCTCCACCAGCAGCCTGCAGCCCATCCCAGGCAGAGCTGAACACCTGCCCACTGGGAAAAGTGACCCGGAGACCAGTGTGAGATTCGCTCAGAAGCAGGAGCCACTTCGTCTTGGAAAACTGTATCACACAATATGTTCCTTGGCTGAGCCTCCAAGAGAGAATTCTGCCAGAACTAAAAATGACTCTGGTTTCCATCAGGGGAAGCCGGTATTTTTGATCCCATCAGAAAAGATACTCGGTGTGGATCACTGTTCTGTTCCAGACTCCTGTTCTGCTCAGATCCTTGCTAAAAATGAAGTATCTGCTCTCCTCCCAGGCTGTTTACGCGAGGGTTCACCCTCGGCTGGGTCACACCTACCATTCCCGTCCATTTGGAAATCACAACTGAGGACTCGCCACATGGCAGTGCTGTCTCCCACGCTGGGAGCACCACCGCTGCCCACAGCCACAGACCTCCCCTGCCCAGTCGTCATCTAAGGCATAACTGCTGTATTTTTAGCCCCCTTCACAAAACAGATGTGCTGGGGAAGGAGAAACGCGTGGGTAGGCAATACCCTCAGTATAATCCTCAGAGCGGGAGTGACTCAATGCAAGGGACAGAGCGTGGCAGTGGGGTCCGCCCAGCTGCAGGTGGAGGGAACCCTGCATGTTCTGCAGCCCCAGCCAACCCCCACCCCCGCCTCCACTCTCGGCAGGCGGGCAGAGCCCGCACCTGCAGGCCTGAAGACCTGATCATCGGTGATCAGGAACCAAGGTTCCTCTCAGCCCAAGCAGTTTTCCCAGCACCCTCAGTCCCAAAAGCTTTTCCTCCAGGTTCAATGAAAAGCCTCATTGAAGGACCACGGAAGGCCTGTCTAACTGCTCTACCTCTGGGATATTTGGAAGTCCCCATTTTGGAGGTCATTGGAAACGAACCTGGCCTCCGAACGAAAAAAAGCACGGCCGGAAGAAACCGGCCGGGAAAGGCCCCAAAGGAACCCCAACCTCCAAAGCCCCAAGCAAAACTCCCCGGGGCCCCTGCCGGGGTAATCCCTCCCAACGGACATGGATGCCATCCCCATGGTGTTGCTATGAGGACAAGCTGTGGTCATGTGTGTAGAGCACGTCTGACTCGAACCCAGGTGCCCTTGGAGGTACCTGATGACCAGTTCTGCTTAGATAGCCCGCTACTCAGAGAATCTGGGTAGCCACGTGGCTCTGTTCTATGTCACGTGAGCATGACTTGCTCCACCCCCCTCACAGCTAATTGGGCAGGACTGAGCACATGACCTAAAGGCAACCAATCTTGAGGCTGCCAGAGTTTTAAAAGGAAGAGCTAATACAGCGGTCTTCGAGGCGTGGAAGGTGTATTCTACCGCTGTTCCAGGAGGCCATCTTGCTTGGTATCATGTAGATTTTTTTTTTAACTGATTATGCTTCTTTTAAAATGTATATCAGGAACATGCTGTTTCCCCATTTCTGGTCCTGATGGGAAATTCCCTCTATGATACAGGACATTAAAATTCACAGGAATTGATTTTTTTATAATATATTAAGTACCTTGGAGCCCAGCTGATAGGCAGTTACAGCAAGTCAGGAGAGTGGAAGGTGAATGACTGACACAGGGCAAAGTCCCAAGACCACACTCCTCCCTCAGGAATTGGAAGTGAAGGACCTGAGAGGGGAGCTGGCGAGGAGCTTAAGAGCTGTCTCTGGGCTGGACCAGAACCACGGCATAGGGCAGGTGCAGGAGGCAGCTGTGAGGAGAAGCTAAGACAAAAGAGTGGGAAAACGGAGTAGTGACAAGACAGGAGATTTTAATAAGTGTGCCTAAGGGGGGGGAGGGGCGGAAAGAGAAGAAAGATAAAAGTGAAGGCAGACAGAGAAAGAAATTGAGCAGAAGAAAATGCTGCAAGTTACCTCTCCCCATGGGCTTCCTGGCTCCACCTCCCCACCACACATCTTTGTTTTTTCCCTGAAACACCTTGAGTGTGTCTCTGTTCACATCAGAAACCTAAAGTAAATTTTCATCTAGAAAAGAATAGCATTGTGAAGACTCTTGGGCACCAGCCAAACCTACCGTTAACAGGCAGTGGCTATTGAGGGTTCCTGCCCAAGAGGCAAAGAGGACGCAGGTGAGGCACCGAGGGAAAAATTTAAGGAGGGTTAAACTCACAAGCTCACACATCAAATTCTATCAGGTAGCCGCATTCTGTAGCCTTCTTGGAACTCAGTGGGATTTAAGAACCAAAAAGAACATTGGCTGAAGCCCTGGATCCAAACCATAGGTGTTCTTCTCCACAACTTTGCTACTCTAGAAGCAAAGAACCAGTTGGTATATAAATTCTGTTAATGTGTATTTACTGTCTGCACCCAATTATCACCAATCAATGTAACAGTTATTACTTAATGGGTGAAAATTGCAATTCCGGTGTCCCGGATCGGCATGGGGTGTTGCAGCTAATTGGAATAGAACTTATTCAAGAGCATAATGAAAATGTAAATTCTCACACATTAATCAAACAATTATTTCTATAACCACAAGACAGCTGATCCTAAACCTCATTAGGAAATAAAGTTAATCAGTGAGCAGAAAACATTTATTAGTCATATATGTGTCTTAAGAAAAGAAATATTAGCAAAGCATTAAATATTAGCATTAAAACACCCCAATCTCAACCATTCCATCATCTCTGATAATGTAGCCTCCCAACTTTGAGGATACATTATAGGAATTTTTATTAGGGTCCAAGAGATCCCAGAGAACAAAGAAACATGTTATTGTGAACAATAAATAATTGCACCACTTTAAATAACGGAAGCAAGAACTGGAAATGTACTTAAGTGACAGAATGGACAGTGTCCAGTTCACTTGAGCTTAATTATCAGACGTTAGTTCTCTTCAAGTAAGAGAGGGGAGAATAGTTCATTCCAATGCAGACATAAAAATTGTACGAAGGCATAACCAAAGCCAATTGCGTTTTTCTCTCCACTGCACTTACTTAGCGTCTTGTCAAAACTGCTGTCTGGTACAATTTTGAGTCCAAATGTGGATTCTTCTCAACTTGCCCTGGCTGCTGATTGGTTCCTGGGGTTTTTACTATCCTTGATGGCTCCGCGAGTCTCTGCCCAACCATCACACAGATCTGATGATGGTGCAAAGCCATCCAGAGGTTTCCAAAGGGATGTTTGCTTTTTATTCCTGAAGGTAGTAAGTGCACAGAAGAAGAGATTTGAGAGGGAGGTTGGAGAGGAATGCCTGATGCAAAAGTTTCCCTAGAGAAGCATGGATTCAGCCGAGGTCAAAGTAGCACCTGAACACAGCAGATAAGGTGGGTGGAGCCTGTGCTCAATGACACGTCACGGTGGTCTGCATGTGTGGTTCCCCAATTCGTATCTTGAAATCTTTTTTTTTTTAAGAGTATGTACTTTTATTTTATTTTTTAAAAAGATATATTTTTATGCATACAGACTGGGGTATAGGCCAGAGGTGCAGGGATAGTGAGAAGATTCACCAGAGACAGAGTGGGGAGCAGAACAGGCCAACTGATGAAGTACACTGCTGAGGGGAGCAGCGGGCAACACAGGAGAGGTCTGTCACGCCATGTGAGTCACCTCCAGGGCAGGGATCGAACACACACTGAAGTGGCTGCAGAGAGCTTTCAGTGCTGTGTCCTAACTCATTGCACCACCAGGGAGGGCCGTATGTTGAAATCTTAACCCTCCAAATGATGGTATGAGAATATGGGGCCTTTCGGGAGTGAAAGTCATCATGAATTGGATGAGTACTGCTATAATAGAAACTCTAGAGAGCCCCTATTCCCTTCCACCACATGAGGAGGCATCTACAACCCAGAAGAGGGGACTTTTCAGACCATACTGATACCCTCAACTCAATCTTCCAGCATCCAGAACTGTGAGAAGTATCTACTGTCCATAAGATCCCTATGCTGACACCCAGGGGATTAAGGCACATATCAACACAGAGAACCCCCACAATGACTCTATAAGGTGGGTACCATTATTACTATATCTGTATATGCTCATGAGGAAACGGAGGTACAGAGAGTTCAAGAAATATGCTCCATCACTCAACTCACAAGCAATAAATCCAGGATTGCAACCCGCATAGCTTAGTTCCAGAACCCTGGGTTTGCGGAGTTCCCTGGCTGAGTTGGATTTTCCCGGAGAGTCCGTCTATGCTCCAGAACAGTTTGGGCTTCCCCAAATATGCGTGAGGTTTCTCTGGATGCCCAAGCCATACTTGATACCTATCAAGGAAGTGGGGACTCAGACTCTGTGATATCTCACAGAGAGAGGGGCTCCTCCTTCAGGACTGGGGCAGGAGAGCCTGTGTACCTGAAAGAAGTGATTTGTGGCTTACAGATGCCTCCACACTTCCTGGCCTTGTAATCTCCTGAAACTCCCACCCTGACCTCCACCTTGCCCTTCACAGATCTGTCCCCATCTGGGAACAAACTGACGACACAGGTGAGACCAGGACATCGAGTTTTCTAAGAATTTGCTGAACATCCAGGAGATTGAATATCTTCTTTCACAACCCCCAGGTACCAAGCCCTTCTATGGGTCTTCAGCTGCCCTTGCTGGCTACTGTCTTTCCTCCAAGAAGCAGGTGCAGCTGAACTGTCCCACCAGGTGTGCCTTGGAGCACACCTCCACTCTTGGGGGTGCCGCCCCCACTGTCCTCCTCTCCTCCCCACAGTTGACAGTAGGACCCATGGAATAAGTGAAGACCACCCAAATGAGAACAGACAAGTTGCTCACTCCGAGCAATTGAATATAAAGTGAGGGAGTCAGTCACCCATCATTTGTCCAGGTGGAGACCAAATGTAGGCAGGGGAGTGGGGAGGCTTCATGGTGGAATAAAGGGAAGGCTTCAGGGGTGCCAAATGGAGTCTGTCAGCTTGAGGATGAGAAGCAGGTGTCCATGGTAGGTTAAAGAAGCTAATTCCTTTCCCCGAAGAGGTCCTCAGCTGGAAGTGGGCGCAAGACTCAGGGAAGCTGGTGGTAGTTCATTAAGTCGTTAGCCCTTGACTATAGGCTCCAGAGACCATGGTTCGCTTCCTGGGCTGGTGGCTGCAAGGACTGTGGGTCAGAGAACTGTCACAGATGACCTGGTCACTGTCTGTCTGTATAGCCAGTGTCAGACTGTAATTCCCTTAAGAGAAACTACCACCAGGGCCTCACCCTGTGGGCCCAACTCAGGAAATCACATCAAAATAAAATCACCCAAAACCTTTCCCAAGGCTTGAGTTATTCAGGTTTTTTTTTCCCATGTTCCAATAAAACTTTATTTACAAAAAAAAAGTGGGGGCCAGATTTGGCACACTTTCCCCTGTCTAAAGCAAATGATAGTCGATGAGACTTACTAACACTATCAATCTTCAGGACTACAGTAGAAAAAATTCCACTTATATCATCACTTGTCTGAGAAAGTTCCTGTTATCTTGTCACAAATGGTTGTTACCAGCTGAAGCTGATAAGAGGCCACCGGCTCTGAGGGACCCTGAACAGCAGGCCTCCCTGAAAGTCACTGAAGATTCTTTCCTGACATAGGTGTGTGTACAGAACTCAGCACCCATTTGCTCTGTGGGCAAAGCACCCAGGCTCCCTGTCTAGCACATTAGCTCCTGCCTTCATCCCCTCAGCGTGTGACCTACGTGCTGAAATTCCTCACCGGCATCCTTTTGCTTGACAAGTTAGTAGACCCTGTCTTGCTTCTTGCTTTTTATTTTTTAGCTCTGTGGCATTTGTGTGCTTTTTCTATACTCTCATGATGGCCTCAGCAGCAGACTTCAGGAGCTGGGCCAGGTTTGTTTTTTAAAGTTGACATTTCCTGTCCTTGCTAAAGCTGCCAGGAGTCCCCCCTTGCCCACTATGGGGCTCAGCACATGTCCACCCCTGAAGACAGGGCATGGGGCAGGCCCCTGCAGATGCTGGTTAAACCAATCAGAAAAAAAAAAAAAAAAAGGAAGAAAGAAGCACCACCCCCGGCCACCCAAAACCAAAGTCTCTAGAAAATTCAGAAGAGCTTTGCTTGATCAGCTGTACTTACAATAGTGGTTAATTCACAGCTTTCCCTGAAACAAATGCACATGCTTGCTTTATTCTTGTGTAGTTAAAAGGCTGATTGATGGTTTTTCCAAACAGAGCAGCAGCTTGCCCCTGGGTGTTTGAGTCCCCACTGATGCGGGACAGAAAGTGCTCGCAGGTATGTGAGGAGCTTGCTAGCCCCACTGAGGTTTCCATACTTATGTGAGCATCAGGCAGGCCTCCCTGGCGCAACTTTGAAGGTATAATGGTGCAACCCACAACTTTTTGATCAAATTCTTCTAATGCATTTAAAACAGGGTATTAATTGGTCTGCCAAAAGCAAACGTGTATGTGAGAACAGGAGACAGATTTATTTAGCTCTCCTTCTACAGAATAATTTCCCCAGAATTTGATAATTCATTCAAAATGGGCTCAACAAATGAGGTCAGCATCTCAAAAATGTTAAGATTTGGGGGCCAGTTACTCAAGAATGACTGAGGTGTGCACACATCTGTGGAAAGAAAAAGGGAGGGGGGGTAAGTAGAAGGTGGAAGGAAGGAGAGGGAGAAAGGGCAGAGAAATGAATGGGAAGAAGGAATAAAGATGGATGGAAGGATGGATGGATGAATGGATGGGTGGATGGATGGATGCATGGATGGATGGATGGATGGATGGGTGGATGGATGGGTGGATGGATGGGTGGATGGATAGATGGGTGGATGATGGATGGATGGGTGGATGGATGGATGGGTGGATGATGGATGGATGGGTGGATGGATGGATGGGTGGACGGATGGATGGGTGGATGGAATGATGATGGAATGAAGACTGAATAGAAGGATGGAAAGAAAAAGAAGGGGGAGGAAGATTAATAGAGAAAATGCCTTATAACAAGTATATGGTAATCTATAAGTATACATATATGTATAGGTAATAAACAATTGGTTCTGTTTCTTTGGAGAATCCAGGCAAATGTATACACATACTGCTATCAGTGTGCCTATTTTGAAGATGGAGAAACTGAGTAGTGTACAGTTAGAGGACCTTTTTGCAAGGTCTTAACAAGGGGAAAAAGCAGATAAGAAGAGAAAAAAGGCCTTCAAAGTAAGCTCTAATCTGGCTTTCCAACAACTGAATATTCAGAGAGGGTAGACTAAAGAGAGATGGATTCATGAAAACAAAGGAAATACAGGCCTTTTCATCATGGGTAACCTTAGGTGACCTTCAAAATGAAGATCCCTCTTCAGAGTCTTCTGATGATTTCATCCATGTAAAGCACTAATCATGAGATTTATTTAGCAGGGAGTAAATCAATATCAATATAAACTGTTTAAAAAACAAGATTTCACCAAGCCAAGGTGCCATTGGTAGTAAGACACACATTTCATAAACCACTAGAAATGAGAAAATGGTACCACATACTCTCGACACAGCACTCTGGATGCAGGAGAACGATGTGCCTTCTCTGGGACCCAGACTGTGTAATTCCCTGCCTCTGGCCTGTGTGTGTAAACCTGGACGCAGGCTGGGCTTCTGATAGTCATCCTAGGGGTTCAGACTTGTCTCCAGCAGGAAAGAATCCAGCTTTACGAGACCCTCAGAAGCTGACCCTCTCTGATCTTTGGCAGCTGCCCAGGGTCTGGAGTTTGACCTCCCTGGCATGATGCATGTCCTTCTCAGCACTTGACATCAGCCTCCCAGAATTTGCTGAGTCCTCTCTGATGAGTGGCCAAAATGGAGAGTGGGGTGATCAGGGGTGAGGGTGGAGGCCAGGCTCCCCAGCAAGGAGATGTGGATACAGGCATCTTAGCCTCTATTCTAAATGAGTCATGTGTAAAATCCAGAAATCATTGGTCTGGATTAATGAGTTCCATCCAGAAAAAGGGATAATTATCAGCTACTACTTGTTGGAAAAGTATTGATTATGTGCCTGGTAACATTCACAAGCACTGCCTCATTTAAAGCTCATACCATTTTGAGTTCACAGCCCTGAGCTGGAATGCCAAGTGAGGGCACTAACATGTACCCAAGACCCCTGGGAGAGGAGAGGGACCTCTCCTCTCAGGGCTTGAGAGCGTGTCTATAGACAGGTGGGAGTGTTCTTAGGGGTCATAGTTCCCTCTTAGTAGCAGGAAGGGGCTTCAAAAGGGTTCCAAGCTGGGGCCCCGAAAATGGCGATGCTCTCCAGCTGTCCCCCAAGTATTTATTTATCACTCCTAGTGAGTGAGTCTGCTGGCTTTTCACTTAGTTTGTTACAGGGCAACCCAATTGGGTAGCCTGACTGTGAGTCCTCACCTGTGCTTAAGATTCAACTGCAGACACACACACAAAAGGTCAACAATGGTTTTTGTTTTTTTTAACAGGGGAAAATGATTAACTCAGGGAAAGAGAGAGATAAGTTAATTAATGCATCCTGCCAGTTCCACTGACTTTGAACTCCAACAACACACTGAAAGCCGGTGAAATAGCCAAGAGACAAGCCATCAGCCATGAGGCCACGAGATTCCCGGGCCCACATGTCCAGTTTTATCCCAACCTGGCTGCTCAGCGCCACCCTCAGGTCCCAGCGTGCTTCTCCTTGGTATTGAGGGGATTTGTAGTTCCAGTGTCTGGGGTGGGGGTGGAGTCCACAAAACCTGAACCTGTAGAGTTTGCTCAGGACAGCATTTCCCCCTTACAAGCTCAACCTGGCTGTGCTGGGGTTGGCTCCATCCTGGTTGGGTCCACATCTGCCCCCCACAGCCTGACCCAGAGCCATTTCCAGTGCATTTCAAAGCTCTGGGCCACACCCGCAGCAAAGCACTGGCCTCCGGCAGGGAGCGGACGTTTGCTGAACATTGTCTCCCAGCGGACTTCTGAGCACCTGGTTATCAATCATCTGACCAGCTCGAGTCACACCGTCTCCCTGGCACAGAGAAAGGCAGGGTGCCATGTTGTTGGGATGTGCTTCCATTTTACCTTCCTACATTTGGGGTGGCTTGTCACTCCAAGCTGAGCCCCTCTGAAGGCTACACCTCTGTACCCCCACATCTGAGCAAGAAGCTTCCTTTCTTACAAAGGAGTCTGCGCTCCTGGAGAAGCAATGCTCACTCTAGGCTGCTGGCCAGATGTCAGCCCCTGGGGACCAAGTAACACTCACTACCCTTGACATGAGACTGACTGGCTGCTCACCCCTGGAGCCTGGCCACCAATGACGCTGGGGATCCAGCGTCTCTCTCTAACCTGTGGCCTGGGACAGCTTCTAGAAGGGATATTCATTGATCCCTGGGCCTCCACCTACTGGATTAAAAAACTGCCCCTTAATTGGCTCCTCCCTGCAGGTTAGTGGTGTGGACCTGACCTCTCTCGAGCCCTTGAAAGTGCTTCTCTCCGGCTCGGCAGCTGTCCATGACTTTGAGCCACCCGCCCTGTGACCTCACATGCAAGCACACGCTTTCTTCAGAGAGTTTCTTCACCTTTCTTTTTCCTTCTCTCCTGCACTTAATTCAAATATCAGGGTTACTGGACTTCATCCAACCTCTTTCAGCAATCCAGGGTGACCAGGTGAGAGGTAGTGTGCTCCATATAGCCTGACAGGCATGGCACTGCCCCTAGGCTGCCCCACAGGGCATGGCTGAGGCCAGACGCCACGTCCCCGCCCCTCAGGCATTGCTGTACCTGCCCTGCCAGGAGCCGAGCCTGTGAGTGGAATTTGCTGTGCAGACGGTGCCCCTCATCTGGGGTAAAGAGCAGGCATGAGCAGCTCTCCCCTGTGCCCCACCAGATCAGAGGGTCTTGGTGTTACAGGGCAGAGAGAGAGAGGGGAGTCCCTGAACCCCCAAATCTGCCTGCACAAAATAGGCTCTGCCATCCACTGCACCAAGACAAAACATTAAGAGCTTTAATAGGAAGAAACTTTAAGGCAGTGAGTATTCGATACAGAAAAGACAAGGAATATAGTTTCAAAATCAAACACCCAAAGTTACCCGTCCCCTCATAGGTAAAAGTCCCCCCAAAAGAGATTGGCCCAAATCAAGGCCAGAAAGCCCACCACAAGGCTAAAGCACCTTCTGGCTTGGACCCATAGAAAAGGGTCAGAAATGGCCAGACAAGTCTGGGAGGAAAAGAGCAAAATCAAAATCAAGATAAACTCCCCACCGGTCTTTCACCCACATCTGTTTCACCCAGTCCAGGGCCAGAAGCAAGCACAGTTTCTTCACATGTCTCTCTGCTCCATGTGGCTTCCTCAGGTCTCCTTCAGGCTCTCCATCCTGCTTCCTTCATCCTCCTTCTTCCTCAGACTCCTCCAGTTTCTTCTCTTCTCTCAGCTCCACCCTCCTTCTGGGTGGGGCAGGGAACCTGGAACCTCCCCTCTCTCTGGGTCCACTTGTTACATCAGGGCTGCTTGGGCAGCAAGCTTTGAGGCTTTGAGAAGACACTCCTTTGGTGCTCCCTGCAACACATGTGCCCAGGACCTGGCCTAGACAGGGGTGATGCTGAGCAACAGTTGAACTAGAATAACCTGCCCACTCCAAGGCCCCACGCCCTGTGACCACCCAGGCTTTACTGCCAGGACGATGTCATCACCTCCTCCCTTAGGTGAATTCTCTTCCTGGGGGCTCCCTGAATGAATGACAGGGTCAGCTTAAGTGGACACACCTACTTGTCAAATAAAGGCCACGTTTCTAAGAAAATAAGTTACCAAGCAAGTCCAAGTATGCGAAGGAGAATAGATCAGGGAATTCGATCTGGAAAGAGAAATGTTTTTGCTCAAGTCAGCCCCCCCACCCCCAGCCCTTCCCAGTGAAGGTGAAAAGTCCATCTTTCCACTAATCTAATCACAAGATTAGATTTCTGTTTGGAGTTAACATCTTTCCAGCTGCTGAGACCTCAAAATGCCTCTGGCGGGAAGGCAGAGGAACAGTCAGTGCCATCACTGACACCTTCGTTGTGATTTCAAGAGAAAATGGTCAGGAACGGGGGGAGGGGAGAGGAGGGCCGCACCCACAAAAATGCCATGTCCTCTGCAAGTGACCGCAATAGGATGAGTGATGTCCCTAGTTTGACGCTGTCCCAGACACAGCCCTCTCCTCCGTGACCAATTATCTTCCCGCCTGCAGGACCCGGCGGTGCATTAATAAGAAGCCAAGTGACAAGTACAAAATCCAAATGTCCCTGCTGGAACAAGAGCAAAGCTGCAACTCAACCATATGTAACTGATGCCAGCCTGAGCACCTCTGACCTTTCGCCTGTCACTACAGTCCGCCCCACTCCTGCTGCACCTGGTCACTGAGCCAGAAACACTATTCCCTCATACCTGGCCAGAAGTCCCAGGGAAGTCATGGAGTTCCCCATGGGGAGTTCAGATGATGCACAGGCCCAGGAAGGAGGAACTTACCAGGGAACCATGGCCGAAAGCAGGCAGCCTCCCACAGTTGGACAGAATCTGCCAGCAGCTCTAGCTGTCACTAGCCAGCATTTCTTAACGTGCCATTCTCACTACTAGGGGGGTTGGGGGCGGAGCAGCCACCACATTGAGAGAAAGCCCTTCCCTTTGGGGTCTTACACAGCCGCAAGAAAATGAATCCCTTTTCCATTCCCTTTCATGCATATCATTAAGCCAAGGAGGAAGTCACTCTAACACTTGGCAGTTGCTAATCTGTCCTGTGTTAACCGGGGCCATCAAGCCCCAGGGAAGACCCTCAGGCAGACAAGCCTCCAGCCAGAATGCAACTCACTTTCGCTCTCCTTTAAGACTTACAGCTCACTTCTGCCATATACTGTTGGTTAGCACCAGCCCCTGGACTGACCAGAGTCAGGAGGGTGGGCCCCGGGGTGAGCCGGGAGGATGGGTGTGGAGGGCAGCGGGAGGGGAGAAGGGGTTTGGGAACACCACACTGGGACATTACTATTGGGAGGGCTGGTTCATTGGGCTCATATTCTCAGTGCTCAAGATTCAGAAGATGGAGTGGGGGACCCGTCTGCAACGCCTGCACATGTATCACCCCCAGTGATCTGCCAGCTTCTTGCCGGAGCCAGTAAGAGGTGGTCGAGGCTCCTGCTCGGAACTGGGCAATGAGCGCCCGCCCTAGCGCGGGCACGGATGTGTCCAGCAGCTGTCCCACGCCAAACGCTGGGCAGAGGGCGAGAGGCGTCAGAGTTGAGGGGTTCAGACCTTACACTCTGGAGTCAGCCTCGGAAGCTGAGCCCAGCGCTGTGTGACCTTCACTAAGTGCCGGTTTCCTCATCTGTAAAATGGAAACCAGGTGCTGCACCATCCGCCCGGGTTCCACCGCAGCTCTCCTGAGGGACCGGGGCCCCCGGTACGTTCTGCAAAGAGCAGCGGGGAGATGCCCGGTTTCCTGGCCACCAAGGTGCTGCTTTCCACGGTTGTGACCCCCAGCTGTCGTGGCAGTGACTAATTCTGAGTCGTCTCCAAGAGCAACTCAGACCCTGCCAAGAGAATCTGCGAAGAAGACCTCTGGTAAATCACCGCTGACCACTCTAATCAGCCAGCTTGTGCCGCTTTCAGTTCCAATAAAGCCAAGCTCTGTCGCCCGGCCCATTAGGCCACCGCTCGCCACGACCCGGGAGGAACGGGAAGGACACGGCTCAGGCGCTAATGCTCGGAGGCCGCGTCTCACAAATGAGCTGTGAAGAACTCGCTAGTCTCCACGCCGCTCTGATTCCACTTCTGCCTTCCCTGTCCACTCACGCCCTTTGATTCATCTCTCCGATTTAATAAAAACAGCGTCCTCCCCGGCTCCCGCCAAGGCCCCCGCCAAGGCCGGAGACAGGCAGGAGCCCTCCAAAGTTTAAACCAGGCCAGCCCTTCATTAGTCAGCAACATCAATATCACTTTTTCCATGATTAGCATTTCAAAGTAAATTCCACATCTTGGGCTGTCAGCATCCAGGAACCTGGCAGAAGTTGTTATGTGCAGCAGAAAAAAATCATGCGGCAGAGTGCCGTGGATTCTGGAAACTCAGCAGCTTTGCCAGGCCCCTTCCTCTCAGTGCTGACTTGGTGCCAGGCGTCCCCAAGGTTCCATTCCCCCTTTGTGTGCGGCTGAGCTTCATGCTCTGAGGCTGGCTCAACCGTGGG
This sequence comes from Condylura cristata, assembly GCF_000260355.1. Taxonomy (NCBI): domain Eukaryota; kingdom Metazoa; phylum Chordata; class Mammalia; order Eulipotyphla; family Talpidae; genus Condylura; species Condylura cristata. Next base: position 12,110,460 of record NW_004567130.1, read on the forward strand.
TATTGATATCACAGCCGCCCGTGCCACCGAGTCCTGTGGTTAACTCCCCAAGCAGAAGGTGGGGCTTTCCTAAATAGGAAATTGTGCGCCAAAATCACTACTTCCAACTTCTGAGAAAAGTAGGATCTGGCCACACTGAGCCCACCTGTGGCCGCATCAGTGAGAGCAGAGTGGCAGCCACCGCACACAGGTGCTCTGGTTTGCCACAGTCCCCACCATTCCCTACTGTCTTGCACCTGGTTGTCTCATTTGTTAAGGGCCTGACCCCTGTGAAATGTGAGGTTTTGTGTTTTGTTTTTGTTTTTGTTTTTGACTTGGAGGGAGCAGAACTGGTTGCAAGAGGGGTTGGAGGGAAAAGCAGGAAATGAATCAACAGTCGGTGGACCATTCACAGGTGAGACCAAAGTGGGGAATGCTGTAGGTGAGGAGAGGAAGGCCTCAAGGTGGCGGGAAGGCATGGCGTGGCAGAGGCATGGGACACACACAAGCGGGCCCCCCTGGGTGCTGCACCCACCCCCTCTCTTGTCTCCCTCCAGCTGTAACATACACAAAAGCCTGAGGGAGTGGAGGTGGGGTAGGATGAGCAGCCGGAGGACTATATGGGTCTGTGCTGGGAGCCACCATTAGCCCGATAGGTCGCCATGGACATGTTTCTCTGTGTCTGGGTTTCCCCTGCTGTAAAATGCAGTTGTTTTCCTGGGCAGCTGACCTAGAAACGTCCAGCAAGTTGCCTTTTGTCCCCAGGAGGACGCTGAGTAAACAGAGGGGAGGCACTGACCACCCTCAGTACACTGAGCTTCGCGTCCCACAGCTCCTCTCTCCCATAATCTCCACCCTCTACCTCCATTTGTTGAAATAAAGGAACATTTTGTGACTCCGAGGCAAAGGGCTTTGTCCACTGAACACCTTTAAGTCAGCACATGGTTCCAGGCAAGTTGCACCCCTAAGTTTCTGCCAGAGAGAAAGTGACACATTCACATTGAGCCCCTGTCTGCTTTCGCTCTGCTGTTCTACCAAAAAATTCTTAACTTTTCATCCAGCACACTCGTGAAATTTGTTTTAAGCTCCTTTTATGGCCAGAAAGTGTGTAAGACCCTAAGCTTCAGTGACTAAAGCGTGTTGCTGATCCGCATTGCTCTCTGGAACCCCCACCCCCACCCATCCACCACCTCTCCCACAACAGGGAAGATGAAGGGGATGGTCCCTTACTGGTCCCTTGTATGCCAGAGCTTGTCCCATTTCTCCTCTATGTGACTCTTCACAACAAGCCTTTGTAGGTCCTTTCATCTCCCCCTCCCTCCTTTTACCAATGAAAAAATTAAGTCTCAGATAGCAAAGTCTCTTCACTGAAAGTCACCCAACTAAAAAGCATGGATGAACCTCTAACCCCGAAGCCCTTGCTCCTCGGCACGAGCCCCACTGGCTCCACATAGTAAAAAGAGAAACCTGAATGTGGGCGCTGTCTGCACTTGGAACAGAAGCTCATTCATCACATTGGTCAGTGGCCCTTTGTGAGTCACTTTCAGCTATGCAAGCGTGAAGATGGGCACTTACTCCTCTCTGAATCCCCAGAACCTAGTAAAATGTCCCCGGAATAGCAGGTGCTCAAAGCGAGTTGGATGAGTCAAATTGAATTGAATTGAACTGAACTGACTTCTTGCCAGGTGGGTGGAGACTGAGATTATGGATCAGAGAGGACACATAAAATGTTATAACCTCTTGGATATTGGGTTATATTAGCCCAGATTCTTTGGCTTTGCAGCCATAGAGACCCAACGCAAACCAGCTTTAAGGAAAATTGATTTGTGTTGGCTTATGAAATGGGACCACCCACCGCAACACCTCCATGGCCCTCCAGTGGAAAAATCTTAGGAAGGCCCCGGCTTGATTCGTGGGACCAGTCACCGTGGGCAGAGGAGGAGCTATTTGAGTGGCTCCTTGAAGCTACCAGCCATTACGTTGTGGTTGATCAGTCAGGTCCACCTGACCAAACTACATCAATGGGACCCTCCAGAACAGGGGCTTGGCCCCCAGGAGAAGACCCCCCATTTATAGGAGCAACACAAACCAATCTCCACTCTTCAGACCTCTCCCAGCAGATGTGAATAAGCCAATGAACACCTCAGAAGTCACTTGAAATACAGACTCCACTCTCCCCAGACCTTGCTAAGTCTTTTCCCCCTACAGAAGACACTTCCCTCCACCCAGAAACACCAACACACCACTGGGCTGATTCTGAACAGAGATGAGATTAAGGAGTCTCTTCCTCCTGGAATGGGTGTTACAAAAAGATAATTTATTTTATTTTCATACGTCTCAAGACCCAACCCAGGAAACTGCTTCTGACCCAATTTTTTGGAGGCAGTGGGAGGAGACAGGGCTCTTTCCTCCACACATTCTACCCTCTTCTCCCACACCCCACACTGGCACTGTAGGTTGAGTGAAAAGAATTATTTAGACTAGAAACCTGTTCTCAGCCCTTGCCCTTATTGTTCTTCTGGGTTTGGGATCTGGTCCTACTCTCTGGGTTCCTGGAATACTCCACCCTGACATCCTTGCTCCTGTGCCTAGTCAGAGCTGTCCAGGAGCCCCCAAGTGCTGGGCCAGTACCTCTCCCACAGAGAAGCCTGCTCACAGGGGCCTCTAGCTTCGGAGATGAGCAAGGTGGAGGTAGGTTGTAAATTTGAGGATACTCTTGAGACCTCAGAAAGGGTGGCTTTCTACTGGGCATGGCTTTCCCATCCCTCCTTCCAGACTCCAAGAGCTCGTGAGGATATTTGCTGTGGCATCTGCAGGAAGCTGGCAGCATGCCAGCAGTTCAGAAGTGCCAGGGGCAGGGCCAACAAGCAGCTGCTTTCCAAGTGGACCCATTTCCTCCACCAGCCCAGAGCCTCCAAGGAGGGGTGATCTTGAGAGGCCTCTCCAGGTCGCTCTTCACTCTGCTCTGTCTCTCTCACCTCTTACCCCCCTCAACTGTTCCCTCTCACCTTTCTGTCTGTCTCTTAGTGCACATTCTCCTCAGCAAAGCACAGTGGTGATGAAAGGGTCCCGCTCAGTCCACGTGTCCTTTGAGCATCACTAACGGACCCAAGGGTCTGTGAGTCCCATCCCCCCGCTGTATGTTCATTTCCCCCGGGGAACAGTCTATTGCCGCTATCAAATTATCAAAGAGACCTGTGTAAGAATCCTAGGGTCAGTGATAAGTACATGAGTGTCTTGGGAATGAATGACCCCAAGCTCAGGTTCTGCTTCCATAAAAGGAGCAGTGATGAGGCCCTCCCTGGTGGCGTGGTGGGTTAAAGCACAGCACTAAGAAGCTTAAGCCACTTCTGCATGAGTTCGATCCCCGCCTGCCCCGGAGGTGACCACATGGCGCGGCAGACCTCTCCTGACCCGTTCGCTGCTCCCCTCCGCAGTGTACTTCGACGATCTGCCTGTTCTGCTCCCCACTCTGTCCCTGGTGAATCCTCTCACCCTTCGCATCTTTGGCCTGTACCCCAGTTCTATATGAATAAATATTAAAAAAAAAAAAAAAAGGAGCAGTGATGACTTTTCAAACTCTACTCTTCAGCCCCATGCGCCCCCCCACCCCCACCAAACCTTGGCGATCTGCTCAACTGAGAAAACGATCCTAGGGCCCCAGAGTTCAGCTCCTTGCCCACTACTACCACAGGGGCCCTGTGGCCATCAGCACCAACACACTGGGCTGCCAGACTGCAGCAATGAGTGGATTCCGAAGATTTGCAAAGGTGCTGACGCCTGCAGCTCATGTTGCAACACATCCTGGACAGGGAGCGTGACGATGCACACCGTGGAGGCAGATGGCCGGGGCCAGGTGCTGGTTTATGGCCGTTGTGCATTGATTTCTGACCAGAGGAGAAATAACAAGGAGAGAGTGGGAGCCCCAGTGAGGGGTGGAATGAAAACAAGCAAGGCAGCTGAATGGGTCACCAAAAATCAGGGTCTCCTGATCTTAGGGTGCCAAGACCTTTTAGAGTCAAGAAGCATGCCCAATGAGATGCCCACCTCTGAGCCATCAGCCTACATCTGGACAGAGCGGGTGACCCTGTGGGGCCGGAGGAGCTCATTCTGCCTTCACCTGGACAGGAGCACTGCTTGTCAACAGGACCCGCCACGGTGGAGGCCCAAATCCCATGTGCCCATGGTAGGCGATGACCGCACAATGACAAGAACGATCACAGCGCTGTTAAAACAGTGAGTGGTCGGTGCACAGGATAAGAGCCTATCCTAACTCTGGAGCCCCTGGGCAATGCCATCCTCAGAAGTAGCCACCTGGCTGAGGTACGTTTCCATCAGATTCACACCATTTACTCGCTGTGCGATCTGGCGGTTTAGTTAGCCTCTCAGCTGCTGTCTCCCCATCTGCGAAATGGGGTTGATGAGGACACCTGCCCTGTGCGATTGCTGGTGGATTTTTCTATGCATGCCAAGGGTTTGGCTCAACACTTGGCTCAGAGAGGTGGAAACTGACTCTTCAGACAGGTTAGGTGATTTGTCCAGGGACACACAGCCAGCATCAGAGCCCTCAAACAAATATTTCCAGCCAGCATGCTATGCTTAAAAATCAGAGCTCTCTGCAGCTAAAAGCACCAAGGGAAAATCTTTGCCTTCCTTTAATTAGATTAAAAGATCCATCATGAGCATGTAAACCAGAAAGCCATAATCCACAGAGCCCGATGCATTTTAAACAGAAATTCAGAATAAGTGGTTCGGCTGAGTGGTTGGCAGTGGATGACACACCATGTCCACACATAGCAAATCACCCCACTCTGAACTTAGAGAGGGCTGAGGGCACTCGGGTAGCGAGGGGTGGCTGAGGAGACTTTGTAAGACCCTTCCCAGAAGCGAGCCCGAAAGATCGGTGCAACATCTCAGCCCCGTGCTTTCCAAACCTGGCCGCGAAGGCACCATCTGGGGACATGACAAAGACACACACTCTTTAGCCCCAGCACAGACGTCACCAGACCTGATGATTCAAATGCTCCAGTGTGGGAGCTGAAGATCAGTATTCCGAGGGCAGCACACAAAAATATTTCTGAGACACCTGGTTGTGCCCGCCCGCCAAGCTGTTACCTGGTCCGGGAGGTGGAATCCACTCTATCCTCACAACATCTCGGAGGGCTTGGGACTTTTAAACCTATTTTGTTACTACTTACTAAGCTTGATATAGATTGCTCTAACCTCAGAAAGGTTGTGAATATTTGCTCAAGGTCACACAACTAATAAATCAGGATCAGTTCTACTCTAAGAAGCAAAGCAACTCAAAATGTGAAATAGTTTAAACAAGATGTTACTTTACTTCTTTCACACAGAGCCAAAGCCCATGCTCTTGAGTTCAAGGGCCCAGGCTCCGCCTAGCTTGTTGTTCTGACACTTCAACACAAAGCTTCCTCCTCCTGGTTCAAAATGGATGCACCAGCCCAGTCATCACGCCCACCTCCCTAGCACCCAGCAAGGGGGGAAGAAAGTGCTTCCTAGAAACTTTCAACATCTCCTTACTCACATGACCAACTCCAGCTGCAAGAGAAATTGGGAAATACAGTTCTCATTCCCAATGTCAAACTCAAGAGCAGGAATTTAGTTTTTTATTTTTTTTTAAAGATTTATTTATTTGTGCATACAGAACTAGAGTACAGGCCAGAGGCTCAGGGGAGGTGAGAGGATTCACCAGGGACAGAGCGGGGAACAGAACAGGCAGATCGACGAAGTACACTGCTGAGGGGAGCAGCGGGCGGGTCAGGAGAGGTCTGCTGCGCCATGTGGTCACCTCCAGGGCAGGCGGGAATCGAACTCATGCGGAAGTGACTTTAGATTCTCAGTGCTGTGCTTTAACCCGCTGCGCCACCAGGGAGGGCCAAGAGCAGGAATTTAAACGACCAGTGGCACTTGGCTTCTATTCCTCATCTTAATCTTAACAATACCCATGACCAGCAGCAAGGCCATCTCCATATTACAGGTGAGAAACTGAGGCTCAGAGAGTGAAGTAGCTTCATTCAAATCAACGGGCTACCACGTGCCAGAGTTCAGATTTCAGCCCAGGTAGATTTACTGGGAATTGTGATTTCCCCTTCTCTACATGATGCTGTAACATCAGCTGGAGACAGGAGGCAGATGCAGGGTAGGGGAGAGGGGAGGTTATGCTTGCCTGCACCCACATTCAGAGAAGAGAGGAGGTGGCAGGTTTGCTAATGCTCGGGGGAGCATACTGGGGAAATGCCAAGATGCTGTGTGCACCCCACATTCTGATGGGACAGAGACCAAGCTGCTCTGTCTCTGAGACACCCTTCGACTTTCTCACCCCAAGCTGTTTCTCGTCCCGTGTGACCTAAAGTGGCCATTGCTGTGTTGTCTATGGCAGAGACAATCTCGGGGCCCAAGAATCGGATGTTAACCCTCTGCTGGCTCCAAAGGACCATTCCTTCCCTGTTTGCTCACGTATAAAAGACATCGTCAGAGTTGCTTCTCCTCCTCCTTCTCATCTGGGATCCACAGTGGACTGAACGATGCATAGTCCCAGGGGCCGTGACTGTCACCTGTTCTGCAAAGGACCAGTGAGAGAGGAGAGCTGTTCATGTCTAGAGCAGGGTCGTGCAAATTTTTATCTGTCAAGCATGAGATAGAAAATATTTTACAATTTCCAGGTCATGAGTTTGCTGGTGAAGCTGCTCAGCCTTCCAGTGTAACATGAAGCAGACAAAGACAAAAATGCCATAAAGTTATTGTAAATGCATTTATGAAAAAACAGGTGAAGGTTTGATCAGACCCGCAGCCCTGGTTTGCAGGCTCCCGGCCAAGTGGCTATACACAGACTGGAGTCTATCAACCCTTCCTGCAAATCCCATCTTCTGGTGTGGGTGGGAGTGACCTGGCAAGGCCCCTGGGTCTCAGGTTTTCATTTCTCAGATGGCGATAAAGACACATTCTCCCACAATTACGATAAGTCTCTTTGCCAAACAGGCCAAGCTTGCTCTGGCCTCAGGACCTTTGCACGTGCCTCGTTCTCCCTTCTACTTTGAAAGTCCTTCTACCAGCTCTGACATATGGCACCATCTCATCATGCTGTCTCTGACGTCACCTTCTCAAAGGCTTCTCGGGCGCCCGTTTGAAGGAGTGAACCTCCCAGCCTGGCACATTGCAAATGTGGAATGCAATCTGTTTAAAGGCAATAGATACTTTTCTAAAGAAGGAAAGAAGTCATTTGTGCATCCCAGAAACTCACCGCTCTGGGAATGCTGTCTTCTTTCCTTTGCCAGAGTCTGCAGGGCAAGGCTGGGACCTTGCACTAAAGGTGAGGAGAATCGACAGAACTTTTCCTGGCTGGTACTTTCCATCCCTGGGCACTCCTGCTTCGACCTGAGTGACTGTTATGGTGGTGGATAAAAGAAAATGAAGGGGTGTATTTCAGGGCCCATGGGCCAAGCCAAGAGTGCAGAGTTTTACTGTGGGGTCACCCTTCCCCACTCTGCTGACAGGTCTTGTATGAGTCACCTAGAATTTTCCACCTAGATTTATGAAACCCATTTTCCCTGAGACAGACTAAGCAGTTTATAGAGACCCAATATCATTAGGTTAATGATTCCCCATAAATTATTACCCACACAGCCCAGTTAATCCCACAAATGGAGCATTAATGGTGGCGGGTCAATAACTGGCCCTTAAGCGTTCCTGGATGGCTTTGGGTTAGCCAATGGTGTTCCCAGGAGGGTCTCTCTTGGGGGCTGAATCCCCCTTCAAACTCATCTCCCGTCAGTGGCAGCCGCTGCAGCTGGGTGTGATACCCCCAGATGAGCACCACTGCTAGGAGTGATTTCCTGTCCCAGCCATGCCTTTTCATTTGCCATCGGCATCTGATTTGTGTATCTGTTTATGAAGCGACCGCTTGACTTGAAACGACAGACCAGGCATTTGATCAAATAGAGTCACAAATCTCATCTTCCACCATCCTGAATTTTTATTCCATCATTACTTAACAAAATAGAATTAAGTTGGGGAGAAAGCAGGCCCTCGCATTATGCACTGGCTTCATTTCATTGGGCTGCAAGCACTGTGCAGGGGTGTGCAGGTTTTCCATACAGCCAAGCTCTCCCGGAGGGACGCAGCTACATCTCCATTGCTGCAGGGGATCTCGTCTTGCACTCTGATTTGTCTGGGTTCAATGTGCTGGCAGAGCTATCCCAGAGACACAGATGTGGGGAGTATCAGGTCATCTTTAGCCAAGTGGTACCCCTGGGGTAACTCTCTAGAAGGATTGCTAAAGTGCAGTGAAAATCTAGGATTTCCCCCAGACTAGTGGAATTCCCCAGAGTTTCACTCCTTAGAATCACGTCTGTGTTTCCAATCCATCCTGGAAGTCCTGACATTCCTCTCTCAGAAGATAAGGAGTGATTCAGGGCAGACAATATTAGTTCATCATCACCCTGAAAATCATCAGGAACCAATTGCCAAATTTCTTGCCAAGTGTCAGACACTATACTGAGTGTTTTTACATATTTACCCCCATTGTAGAGATGAAAAAACTGAGTCAGAGACAGACTAGGACTCAATTCACATCTGTCCACCTCCAGACCAGCTTCTTTAAAAAAAAAAAAAAAGATTATTTGTGCATTCAAAACTGGGTAAAGGTGCAGGGGCAGTGAGAGGCTTCACCAGGGACAGAGCGGGGAGCAGAACAGGCAGATGGACGAAATACTGCTGAGGGGAGCAGCGGGCGGGCCAGGAGAGGTCTGACGCACCGCACCATGTGGGTCACCTCCAGGGCGGGGATTGAACTCATGCTGAAGTGGCTTTAGCTTCTAGGTGCTGTGCCTTAATTAACCGGCTGCGCCACCAGGGAGGGCCCAGACAGGTTCCTAACAACTGTGAGGCTCTGCTCACAGAGGTTACTTTCTTTCTTGCAAAGTGGGAGGGAAGTAGTGATTCCACCTGGCACTTGTGTTCCAGGCACCTTTTCACATTATCTCATTTGATCCTCAAAGTGTCCCTTCCCTCCACCCCCACTCCCAATGAATGAATGCATCAATCCATCATACAGGCAGCAAAGCTGGGGCTTTAAGAGATTAAGATAAGCTGAACTGCAAGGCCAGGCCAGCAATGCCAGCCAGACAGGCAGATAATGGGCCTTCAGAGGAAGACCACAGCACAGCTCCTGCAGGAGGGGTTCCTGATACAAGGGCCGAGGTGGCCTTGAGAGCATTCATGAATTCTTATTATGCAAAACGCGGTGTACTTGGTAATCATTTGTAAGGAAAAATCTCCATAGCACTGATCAGACATTTGAAAGGATTCAAAACCCCAAGTAAGTTAAGAGATAGACGTGTGGAAAATGGGAAGCTAACACAAAGGGCTTACAAATCCTTGTTGACTTCAGGCAATCAGCCATCAACATCCTATTCTCAGCAGTCCCTGCCTGGAATACCATGAAAAACACAAAGATCGATACTGTGTATGTCTGCAGGAGACAGTAGCTGGAGGAACAAGATCAGATCTTGTCATTTACTGACTCAAACTGGTTTTCCAACTGAGAATAAAATACAGCCTTGACTGTGGTCTACAGGCAAAGCTTCACAGAGCTGCGTTCTTCTCCTCCTTGACTCAGAAAGATTGAAGGTCATTCGTAAAAAACGCCCATGACCTCAGCGGCCCTAGCCTATGTTGAGCTCCTTTTTATCTCCCATCACAACTGGGGATCACTGTGTGTGTGTGCTGACTTACTAGTCTGCCTGTCCAGCTAGAAGAAAAATCCATGAGGGCACCGGGCTGGCCATCCAGCTCACCGTCCCCAGGGCCTGACACAGTTGTTGCTGAACATCAAATGAATGCATGGGCCTTTGATGTGCTCTGAGTCTTAGTTTCCTCATCTACATGTATGCTTTCAAAATCCTGTACCCACGTCCCAAGGGCCTCCCCAAAGTGCCTCAAACCTCAGGGAAGAGATATCCATCGGGAGGTTCCTAGTCCCAGCCCACCGATGTATATTCAAAATGTTGCCCCTTGAAATAAGATTTCACCTGCATGAAAAAGAAGTCTTCAGTTTCAAGGAAAAGCTTTAAACTGTCAGATTCTGAGCATCTTTCCAGCTCTGAAGTCTCTGACCTGTAACTAACAGCTGCACGGAGTGTCACAGGGAAGGTGCCTCGGGCAGCCGGCAGGCTTGGGGGGCAGAAGAGATGCCACCAGCTGGGTAGTGCTGGAAGATCTGAAGCAGGGAGGACTTGAACGTGACCTTGAAGGGCAAGTCAGGAAAACAAGGCCAGAGGGTTTGGTGTTCCAAATCGCTGCGGTGAGCAGCACCTGGAGGAGGCTGGAGGGCAGCAGTCTCTGGAGGATGGCGGGGGTCTCCTCGGCATCAGCATTTCCTGGCATTTACTGGAAATGCAGATTTTCAGGCTCCACCCAGACCTACTCACTATGGGAGAGGGGAGCAGTGTAGAATCCAGAAACCAATTTTTTTTTAATTGATGCATACAGAGCTGGGGTACAGGCCAGAGGTTCAGGGGCTGTGAGAGGATTCACCAGAGACAGAGCGGGGAGCAGAACAGGCAGATAGATGAAGTGCACTGCTGAGGGGAGCAGCGGGCGAGTCAGGAGAGGTCTGCGGTGCCATGTGGTCACTTCCGGGGCAGGCATCAAACTTGCACTGAAGGGGCTGCGGCTGGCTTGCAGTGCTGCGTCCTAACTTGTTGTACCACCAGGGGAGGGCCCAGAAACCAGTTTAAGAAGTCTCCACATGATATTCTCGAGAACTAAGGTTATAAGGGGAAGGCAAGGTCAACATGTCGACCCAAAACCAACTAGAAGTCCATCGTGATGGAATCCTAGGGATAACATCTTAGTATTTCTCAACCCTCGCTGCCCAGAAAATCAGCTGGAGAGCTTTACAATGCCTAATGCCTGGGCTCCGTGCAGACCAATTATATCTGAATCTCTAGGAGGTGGTTTAAACCTCCCTGGGTTTTTCCACGGTACAGACAGTACAGATGTGGTTAAGAATCATGGCTCTGGACTTTTTTGTAAAATGAGACGCCCATCTAGCCAGGGCCCAGTACACCTGGAAATTCTGCCTGGTAGTGTAGCCTGTTGGGGTTCACCCAGATGCTGCAGAGAGATCATGGTGGTACTGCTACAAACGGGCAATGCACACTTTGCACAGGGAGAGTGCTTTGGAGTTGTTGGTAAATAAACCCACATGTCTATGGTGTGTGTGAGAGAGAGAGAGAGAGCAGAGACAGTGAGACAGAGAGAGAAGATAAGGATGAGAGAACAGGACATGAATAATCATGTGGCTGTTTAAGTTATCTCTTGTTGCTAGAAAGGTATTGAATGAACAGGATTAGATGAAAAGGTTCAATGATAAAGAAAAAGAGATTTAGCCCTGAGAACCTCTCGAGAGAAAGGTTTTATAGTGGCGTGTGATAGCACAGTATGCAGAAGACAAGGAGAGCTTATATGAGATCTTGAGTTGAATTGCCCAGGTTCAAATCCCATCTCCACCATTTCATACCTAAGTGACATCAGGCATCTTGCTCACCCTCTCTGGACCAGTCTCATCATTTGTATAATGAGAGGGAGCAAGAGGAATCAATAGCAAATTCTATCTCTTAGGGGTTTGGTTGGTGCAGACTAATCTATGTGATGTGTTTACAGCAGTGCCTGGCACTCAATAGTCTATCAGTGTAGCGACGGATGAGTTGTTGTTTTTATTTGTAAGGTTGTGGACAAAAAGAGATAATCTGAGCCAGGAGTTCAAAGACTTTGTGGCATGCTTCTTCCTCCCCTCATGTGCAACCCTGCAAGAACAAGTAAGTATCGCGTACATGCATCCAAGTCTCAAATGTTCTACCACGCAGCCTCAAGATTTCCTTCAGCCACAGTAACGGCTGCTTCAACAACTCTCTTACCTGTGACCACCATCAAAGAGTGTCAGATCAACCCTGAGGGTGCAGAAAGAGCTCAGAGACTTCCTGCCAATCAAGTGGCTGAGCTGATATCAGAGCACTCTCAGTACCCCCAACACATGGGAATGCTGGCTAAAATGCGACATCAAATACATCACTTAGGTCAAAAATAAAAATAAAGGAAAATGGAATACCAGGTGTCAGGAAGGAAGAGCAAACTCGATGAAACAAGAGGTCCATGTGATTATCAGAACTGCAGACCCCTGGAGCGTCAAAACACCAAAGCCTGGAGAGCCGAGTTGCAGCCACCAGATGGGGCCTGTAAAGTCCAAGGCAGGGAACCACAAAGGGCTTCTCATCCATGAAAGGGCCAAATGTTCTACCCACTGGCTCAGTGCTGGATGTGAATGAGTTGCCATCCCAGATCACCGGTGGGAAAAGATTCACTGGGAGAAAATTCAATATCAAGGTTGTGCCACGAACTTGCCCAATCTTGTCCCCCTGGGAATCTCAAAGAAAAAAATTCCCACTGAAGATGAGCTCACAGGTCAAAATTAGCAAGTACATAAAGAGACCAAGCCCTTGTGAGAGTCAGAAAATGTAACTAATGAAGAAGTTCAGACCATAGAAACTATGCACAAGACCTGTTTAAAAGCCTCTTGGAGGTTATTTGGCTGTATGTTTGAGAAGATTTAAAACAGAAAATAGAATCAACAACAGCTACAGAGCATTAATCACAAGACACAAAGCTGGCACCAAGGAGATTTATGGCGGGTTAAGGTGGGGGGTGAAATTATCTTGTTGCTTGTTCAGTTTCTGCCTGCTGGTTTTAAGAATGTGGTTTAATATTTAATTGTGGACTCAGAAAAGGACATCCATGCCTCTTGAGGCTGACACCGTTTTTCTAGTCTTTCTAGAAAAAGCAAATTACCAAAATGGATCAGAAGTCTTACATTTTTTACACACTTTGGAGAAATCCCTTTGGGGGTTTATTCTAAAGAAATAATAATGGATACAAGCCAAGATTATCTACAAGGCATTATTGTCAGTGCTGAAAATTTGGAATCTTCCTAAATGTCCACCAGCAATGGATTTGTCAAGTACATGAGGATATATCCAGATGTTGGGATTCTAGGCAGGCATTAAAATAGATGCTGTGGAAGAATGTTTAATGGCTTGGAAAGATGTTCATAGCATCCTACATAAAAAATGAAAAGCAGGCTTTTCTGTAATTGCACGGGCAATACATTTCCAGCTTTATAAATATAGGATAACTATTGTGGTTTAATATTTAATTGTGGAAACTCAATAATGGAAAAGAAATGCAATCCTGGAAACACCAGTCCCAAACAGGATTACCTCTGAATGGTAATACATTATGTCACTGAAGAAAAACACCAATGGCCCTATTGAAAAATGAACATTGTTTTCATGGGGAAGGATACAGAAACTTTTGGAGACAGTTACATGAAGCGGAAAATAACACAACCGCTCACAGACAGACAGACTTCCGCCTTTTCTCAGTTTCTCCAGGAGGATGACTGTCAGTAACCGTGACCATGACCATGAAGAGTGAAGACTGTGTCCAAGCTTCTCCTCTCGTGTGCCTCCTCTGGACACTCAGACCACATTTCTCCTGGAAATCAGGTGAAAGTCACAGATGCAAAAGAACCTGGAACATTCCCGAAAGTTCACTGCAAGATTAGGTAAAGAGGCATGTCTTCTCCAGGATCATTCCATGGGTATCTTGGCTTCCCGAGGTTCACTGATGGAGGTGAAACTACAGAGAGGTTTTTTCCTGTCTTTACTTGTGCTTGTTTATATTTTTCAAATACATTACTCTGAGTCACTGCAAACTACAGGAAAGCAAAATAATATATAAATCAGTAATTTGGGGGCAATAATTTTTTTGTAAAAGACTGATGCTGTCTTGCTACTCTGCCATCTGGGCGCGCTGCCCTGAAGGCAGGGAGAGCGCGCAGTCACCTTAAGGCAGGAGAGGCGTGCAGTGTTTCCGCTGTGACGTTGTCTGTCACATGGGAAGGCATGGGGAAGCATACTTGCTTCCATACTTGTAATAGAAAGTCCATTAAGACATCCTCTGCAATGAATACTATTTTTGCACACTCACTGTCTGGGAACTACTGTCCATCAGAATTCATCGAGGGATGAAACCCATGCATTGTGGTAGAGGAAACCTAATCACATGAGGTTGCTGGAGTTAGTAAAATAAGTGGATGATTTTCCAAGCCTTGGGTAGCACTCCAACCTCTTCCTCAGCTCCCTTAAAGAGAAGAAAAAACCTTCTCCTTCTAGGGAAAAATAAAATCCCAAGGGAAAATCCCATGACTATGGGTTAGGCTGGAGCCAGGCTGGTTCGTCCGCAGGCACAGCATGTGAGGTACTCCATCCTGATACTGCCACCCTCTGTGTGGCCTGAGGATGGTCAGTCCTATTTGAGACACCTTGGTCTCCCAGAATTTCATCCAAAGGCAGGGGAGCCCCCCCTCCCAGAATCTCCCTATGCAGTACTTGCCTTGCCCCTCCTTGGCTGGTTTGCAAACACCCACACAGCAAACCCAATCACTGGAGTTGTGAAATCACCACATTGAAGAAACTACATTTCTCACCCTGGAGTTGGGAAAGGCGCTAGGAGGCACATAAGTGATTAGGACCTAATTGAAATTAGGGTTCCATTAGCAAGAAGGAAGGGAGAGGTCACTGAGTGGGAAATCAAGTTTTCTACAAGGAATAAGCAATGATTATGGTAAGTCAAGATTCAACTATATATTTATTCACTAATAGCTCCTTAAGTGACTGCTCGGTGTCACATGTCATGTCAGGCACTTAGACACACCCCCCGCCTTCACTGAATTCTCAGTCTAATAGAACTGGTCAGACATTAATTAAATAATCATATCAGACTGGCTAGGTGCACAGTTCAATGTCTAGGCTATCTACAGAAGCATGGAAGAGAGACATGAAGGCAGTCATGGAAGACTTTTAAGAGGAGGTGATATTTAAACTGAACCTTAAAGACTGAGGAGTCACCACTTAGGCAATGTGGAGAGAGTCGTTGCCATGAAAGGCAGACTTGAAATGATACATGATTGAATGAATGCAACAGACAACATGAGAAGATCCGTTAAGGAACAACATGCTGGGTGAGAAAAGAAGGCGTCAGCTTTGTGAGGTCCTAACCTGTAAGGCCGTTGAGAAAGTCAAGAGAAGTCTGACAAGTTGTAGTACCTGTGATTATATGCACTACTGACTGCCTAACTTCAGAGTAATTGCAGGGAAAGAAAATGAAGTGCATTCAAGTATAGGAAGACACCTTCAGCAGAAGTAATAAATCTGAAAACCCTTCCAAACACAGACCTTTATGGGCATGAAGTCTCAGGAGCAGTCAAAATCAGGCACAATGGAGCAGGAAGTTCTAATGTGGTGGAACTTAGAAACACCTTCCCTCCTGTCTTCGGTCCTCCCAAAGAGTTAACTCTTCAGTGACCAGTCCTCTTTCTGGTTAGGAAGGAGATTTGAGAGGCTCAATAAAATCAAAGGGCATGTTAGCAGGCAGGCTGAGGGACACCCTGGGACCCCCAAGCCTACCTTCTCTAAATGGTTTCTGTCATCTGCTGCAGAAAGATGAAACATACTCTGAGTGCTTAAAGCTTTTAAGAGAAAATAACATTAATAGAATTAGTGTGCAATAGAGAGAAAAGAAAGAATATAGCTAAAACAGTTTCCAATCAAGTCCCCAGTTACCCATCCCTCATGGGTAACTGTCAAGCCAAACAGGGTTGACCCAAAGCAGCGCCACTGAATCCCAAAAACTCGCCACAGTTCCAAGGTACTTTCGAGTGGGGACCCACAAGAAAGCATCAGAAGGGGCCCAGCTTGCCTGAGATGGAAGGATCAAAATCACAAGCAAGACAAATCTGCCATGGTTAACCCCCAACAGTCTCTCACTCGTGCCGTTTCAACTGTCTATTCCCAAGTCCCCCAGTCCCTGTACTGTTAGGGGTGGGGGGGGGGATGCTGAAGTCAAAGGTTGTTATAGGTGCAGCCTCTAGATAGTGGCGCTGGGGAGGATGGATAGCCCCAGGTGAAACATGGACAAAGTATCAGTGCAGGTGGAGACTCTGATAAGAAATATAAGGGGCTGCAGAGAGCCCCCAGAATTCAGTGTATTCAGAACTCAGCATTTCTGTGGATTCAGCATTCCAGGGTCAGCCATTTCTGCCCCTACCATGAAGATCTTCTGGAAGGCAAGGGGAGGCTTCTGGCAGCCAACCTCAGAGGAGAAAATCCAGGGGCTTTGCAGGTGGCCAAATGATTGAACTGTTCCCAGCTTTGCTGCTCTTACAGCCTGGAAGGGAGAGCGAAGACCCAGAGCTGGCGCCTCGCTGAGCTGCGTGTGACCATTGTGCTGCAGCCGCTGCTTCTAGTGTCCCTTGTCTGGTGCTGTGCGGGCGCCTCTGGGCAGCTCCCATGAGCCTCTGCTGCGTGTCTTCTGCTGTGTTGGTGAGTTGGATTCCCCACCTATTGTCTGTCCGCCACATGCGCCAGGTCCTGAGAGGCAGGAAGAGGCCATCTTAGACACCTTTTGTTTAAGACTTCAAAGCCCTGGATGCTGCCTGGGGTGAGATGACCAGCCACATGTGGTCTCAGTGGCTCTGTTTTCCATGGTCTGTTAAATAAACCCCACTATTGTTGTTCTCTGAACCTGAGTGGTCTTGCGATTGTGCACACAGGTGAAGAACTCAGACTGTAACAGCAACTGTTGGGGCAATGCCTTGGCCAGTTTTAGACCCCTGTTGCCCGGTGTCAGTACAAGTCTAAGGCCAAGAAGCACATGCAGGTCTTCTTGCTTCTTCACGGCGCTCTCTCCATGTCCCTCCTCCAGCCCTCCTTCCTTCCAGTCTTCAGCTTCTCCTCAGGGCTCAGCTCCCCGCTGTCTTGGGTGGTGCAGAGCACCTGGAACCTCCCTCTCTATGGCTATCACACGGTGACAGGAAGCCCTGAGGGAGAGAGGTGACCAGTCCCCACAGGGAGAGCCCCTGTTGTCCCAACCACTTCCCTGGGAATCTGGAAGTGCAAACCAGCTACCAGACTGACTCTCCTGGCCTGAGATCTTGTTTGTTGGCTCTTTTTTTTTTTTTTCCTGAAAATGTTAATCAGTTGCCTTCAAGGATTAAAATATAGGCTCACCTGGAGGCAGAGGGATGAGCTCCTAAGTCCCTCCTCAGACAATTTCACAGGGAACAGCATAGCAGAAGGATTGTGATAGTACAAAGATGATAGCTGCTTTGTTCCAGGTTCCTGGCACAGGGCTCCAAAGGCCTTTGGAATTGCCTGAGTGTTAGGATAATCTTTTGTTATTCATAATAAGCCCCTTAGGGTGCAGCAGGGAGGAGGAAGACCAGATAGCTTCAGGATAGAGACGGCTTGTCTCAAGAACTAACAATATAGTTAGAGCAGTTTTCAGTCCCTGAAAACCACCCCATCTCTGGGTGGAGAGGAGGAATTGGAGATGGAAGCCAATCACGTGATGATGATTTCATCGATTGTGCCTACATAACGAAACCTAGACTAAAGGTACCTGGCCACCAACGCTGGAGGGTGCTTCCAGGTGGGTTAAGAGATGGTCGTGCCAGGCGAGAAAATAACAAAAATAATGAACAACCATATACCAGAGACATTTTGTGGGGGTGGAGTGGGGAATGGGATCAAAAA
>NW_004567130.1:12128255-12176450 GCF_000260355.1 Condylura cristata
AAAAAAAAAAGAGATGGTCGTGCTGGGCTGTGACACCCCTGAGTCTGTGGTGAAGGAGTATGGGTGCTCCGCCTTCCTGCGCAATGCCTTGGCCGTCCCTCTAATGTCTTCATGTGATTTATGCACCTGCGTCCTTCATAATAAAACTAGAATTGTAAGTACAGAACGTCTGGTGAGGTCCTTGAGTTGTTCTAGTAAATTTCAAAGCTGAAGGTGTAACTAGGTAGTCTTGGGGGCAAGGGAGGTTCCTGCTCCACCCACAGAAAGGAGCTGAAAGTGAGCGAAAATGACTGAAAGCAGGAAAAGGGAAGGAAGTGGGGCAAGAAGAGACCTGGAGGAGGCCCGCGGAGCAGAGACAGGTGAGGAAGCTGTGCCAACTTCTTGACCTTGGACTTGTACCAGACACTTGGGAGACATGGAAGGAGACATTGAGAGAGACAGAGAAGGGGGTGAGAGACCTGCAGGGAGGTTGACAGTGGCAGCCTCAAGTCAAGTGTCCTGACTTGGATTCTGACTTTGCTCTTTTCCTTCCAGACCTGCCTGGCCCCTTCTACCCCTTTTCCGTGGAGGGGCCTTAGGCTCATGGTAAGATTTTGGACCTCACTGCCCCTGCTTTGAGACAATTCTGTCTGGCTGACATGACATGAGTAACTTTGGATATTTTGTATAAAAACTCTTTTAACTATATTCTTTCCCTTCTCTTCTATCTATAACACACTAATTGTATTCGAGAACTTTCCATTGAAGGTCTTACACAATAGTGTCTGTTTTGTCTTGATGTGGTGTATGGCAGAACCTATTTAGAGCAGGCAGGCTTGGGGTTCCCGGGGTACCCCACACCCTGCCTTGTAACAAAAGGAACCTCCAAGTTTGTAGTAGAAGTGTGGGTGCCTGGGGCACAGCTGCCCTAACAAAGCATCAGACCATAACTGGGGTGAACTGTAGGACATCCAGCTGGTGCTAGTGAATTATTGGAATCTAGGGAACGGCAGCAATGGCTGCTATTTGCTAGGTATTTATTGTGTGGCATGTGCACATTCAATCATCCAAGTGCATTTTCTCAGGTAAGAACCCAGATCCCACTGCGCTCAGCCTTGACGGTCTGTGTGCCTCTCTTCACATTCTGAGTAGATCCCTCCCTCTCTGGAGCTTTGCACACTCCTCAGAGTGGGCTCCTATGGGCCAGGGGTCCACATATTTGCTTTTGGTCTCCCTCTGCTTTTGGAGACCTTCCAACAGACAGTTGCAGATCTGTGAACATCCCAAGGATGCTATTTCAAGACAACCCTTTGTAAATCAGATGCCTCTGAAACACAAATGAATGTAATCACCCCCTAATTTGCCTGGTTTATGGATTTGGATTTGCTTGCCGGCTGTATTTAGACTGTGTTGAGCCCTGTTGCGGGCTGAGAATCGGCAGCCACAGCCATCCTGTGCAGGCGGTTTTGTTTTCTGCAACACCAGGTGTGCTACCAATTGAATCCTGTTCAGTTTTCCCCCACTGCTGTAAGTCACATATCCAAGTGAGCATTGTCCTTCCAAGTCCTCACCTTGAGAAGGCAGTGACTTCCCTACCAGTCTACCTTGAGTGCCTGGATCACTGCCACGCCTCCCTCCCCACTCCCTTCTCTGAAAGTCTGGGAGTTCTTCCCACACTGGAATAGTGTTTTGCTTTTATATCCTTACACACAGCATACATCTGAATCCAACTCATCCCCCTCCTCGCCCTCCCTTCTAAGGGTCTCCCCATCTTAGCCTTTTAGACAAATCCATCTAAAGTAGAAGCAAAAAGAAGAGGATTGGAGGAGTTCAGATTAGGGGGGCTTGAACTACAGTGGTAGCACTGGGAATTGGAAAAGGTCAAGTAAATTCTGAGTCCGCCACTCATGGGATGTGCGGAATGAAGGTCACTTGTTGCCACCCCTCATCAAAACTCTGAGGCCCTGTAGATTCTTGTCCTACTTTATTCCTCCCAGTGTCGATCTCCTTGACTGTGAGCTCCAGGAGGATAATGGGGAACAAAGGCTTACGATAGAGGAGGGTTCAACAAATGCTTATGGGATGAATAAAGGAATGGACACCTTCTCCACACACAAACACAAACATTATATCCAGGGCTTGAGCCCCATAACTTGGCTCAAGAATTTGAAAGCTAGAAGCACTCACATCCCTCCTCAACTCTCATCGTGAGCAGACCAGGCAGGAAATGTAACATTCCAGATCCACAAAAAACGTCAGAACTGTGACATGATTTAAGACTGACCTGAAACTTAGCAATTTTCTAGTGTAGGGGCTTTTCAGCTTTGGAAGCTTTAAGCATCTGATGGAAGCTACAGTGCCTCTCCCCTTCATCAAATGCACAGACCCACAGAAGTTCGTGTGGTGTTTCAGAGACTTCATTGACCACACATGGACCAGAGTTCTTGGTTAAGAGTTTCTCATCTCTAACCCAAGGTTCTAGTTTTACAAATGCGTCCAGGGAGGACTGACTTGGCTAATATCAGGAAAGAAGGAATAAAGAAGGGAGGGAGAGAGGATTGAAGGGGGAGAGGGGAGGGAGGAAAGCATGAAGGGAGGGAGGAAGGATAGATAGGAAGGAAAGAAGAAGGAAGGGAGGAAGGAGGGAATGTCTTTGAGCTCTTAGTGGTCAGCATTTCAGCATTTCAGTTTTCTAGGTCCCTCACATCTTCTGGGCAGTCAGCCAGCACACTTTGTCGAGAGCTGGACTTTTCCACTTAAGATTCCTTGTTTGACTTGGAAATGTCACCTCATAAATTTCTTTTTGACCAAAATCTCCCCAGATAAAGAGTGAGTCTTTGAGAAGAGTTGCACACTGATATATGTGTCAGTGGAATTTGGGAAGAGTAGTTTCTGTTCTTAGTTGGGGAAAATATTTTTCCTCCTTATTCTCTTTTTACTGTTTTCCCATGTGTTTTCTGACTCAGCGATGAACCAGAGCTCTGTTCTGCTCCATAGGGTTAGTAAACAACCTTTGACAGTGCTGTATTCTCATGGAAGTCAAACCTCTGCAAAAACAATAAATTATTCACACCAAACAGGTCACACTTGCTGATGGAGCAAGTAGAACTTTGTGTGTCAGAGAAAGACTCATTAAACTGGGTGTTTCCATGAAGCAAGCACCATGGGGTCTAATTTATTGGTGTTACTTGACATCTGCCTCCCAAAAGTGATAGTGGCTGCCTCCACCGACGTGGGCAGAGAGTAAACCCATTTCTGTGTCCGGGACATGTGTCTTGTGAAGCGCCACCTCAAGCCCTGCCCTTCATCCAAGCTGTTGGCATTGATATCCTGGAGACTTCTAGGCCAAAGCTCTCCAGGGGGCAGAAAAGTAATAGCTGGTCACTTTGGGTGGGGACTTCTATCCAGTGATGCTATCTTTATCAAGAATCTTGTTGTTACAAGGGATGAAAATCCTTTTCACTGACTCAGGCTAAATGAGCTTGACTGAGTGTATAAAGGGTAATCTTGTGAACCACGATGATGGAGAAAACCACTTGGCGTTTTTGATAACCAGAAGTCAATAGATAACTATGTTTTCCATCCACCTCCCCCCCCTTTCCTCTCTCTCCTCCCCTCCCCAACATGGCTCAATGGATGAATGGATGATGAATTAAGTGAATGGCCACACAGGAATCTAAGTGCATCAGTTATGACAGGTAGCCCACAAGCTCAGCTTCATTGTTGTTTCTGACATCTTGGATGTAATCTAACTTCAATTGTAGGAGCAGGTACAAATATATGTTGCTGTCCATGGTCCTAAACAACCAGGGAAATTATCCCCACCACCCCTGGAAATAGGACCCTAATGATATTGTCCAAACTGGCCCTGGACATCTTAATCAAATTTTGAAAGAAATATGAAGGTAGAAATGGTTTTGAAAAGGGGAGGAGGAGAATAAGGCCATATTACAGGCATTCAGGACCACAGTCCTCAAAAGAAGAAAGAAGCTAAGTATGACTGTTGGACAGGTTACACCGAAGCACTCACAAGCTATTTGTAGTTATGGGTTGTTTTATCTTTGATACATATGAACAACTTAGCATTTTCCCACAAGTGGAAGACAAATAGAATTAAGAGCTGGCTCTATTCTGAGGCCGGAGCTGCAAAAATCAGAGCTCTCACAACTTTATAACATCTGGGTCTATTGGTATAAGAATCTCAGTTTCTCACTCCATGAGATAAACCTCAGAAATATCTTTGAGCATTTTTCTCCAGAAGCAAGGAAAACAAAGGAGAAGATAAACAGCCGTGACTACATCAAACTAAAAAGCTACACTACAGCAAAAGAGACAGTAATCAAAACAAAGAGACATTCTACTGAGTGGGAGAAAATGTTTGCACACCATATGACAGATAAGGAGCTGATATCAAAGATCTACAAAGAGCTTACACAACTCAACAAAAGCAGAGCAAACAACCCAATCCAAAAAAAAAAAAAAAGGCAGAACTAAGAGACTTTTCCAAAGAGGAAATGTAAATGGCCAACAGACTTATAAAAAAAATGCAAATCCAAACCACTGGAAGATACCACCTCACACCAGTGAGAATCACCCTCACTAAAAAAAACTGGAAATAGCAAATGATGGAAAGGGAAGTGGAGGTAAAAGACTCCTACACCGCTGGGGGGTGTGCAAACTGGCTCAGCCATTGGAAAATTTTGGGGGGTTCCTCAGAACACTAAAAGTGGATCTACCAGAGAATCCAGAGATTTCACTTCTGTGTTTACTGTAGTACTATTCGCAGTAGCCAAGATACGGAAGCAACCCACATGCCCCCAAACAGACCCGTGGATCAAAGAGTTGCAGGGTATTTGCACAATGACTATCACTTAGCAGTCAAAAAAGACAAAGGCATGCCATTTACGGCAACATAGATGGAGCTGAAGGGATCATGGAAGAGAAAATAAACAAGAGGGAAAACGAGAACTATCCGATGGCTTCACTTCTATGAGTACATAGAGAAATCAAACTAAAGGTGAAGAAAAAGTCAAAACTTGCTGGCTGACCATAGAGCCGAAGATGACAGAGGGGGGTCAAAGCAGGGGAGGGAAGAGCACTATGGTGATGGATCATGGGTGCTAGGGTGGTGGCAGAACTATGAGGTTTATGGCTGAGGGGAGAAATCACAATCGCAGTCATTTACTAAAATGAACAATGATGTAAGCAAATTACAAAAGGAGGAAAAGATGACTCTGTTTTTAAAAAACATCTCTTGCATCTGACTAACTTGCTCTTGTAATTGTATCCCCAGTTCCGCTGCCTCTTGCACCAGACAAAACCGTTCAGACGACTAAAGTTTACTGTCACTTCCTCCAGAGCTACCCCCTCTCCCCGAGCCCACTTGCTGCTCCCCTGCTGACCTGGGGCCCCTGTGCGGCACCTGCACCTCCCACCTGAGCTTCAGCTGGCTCAGAGCAGGGAGTCTGGCCTAATGGCAACATCTGGATGGTAGTCTCCAGTTGTGTCCTGTTAGTGTGGCAGGGTGCCCTGCATGGGCCCAACGGAGCAGATAACCCAATTAATGTGCTCTCATCCCAGGGTAGTTTGCTGGGTTTTATGTGCATGTGCTCAGCACCTAGCTGTTCAGAGGGCACCTGCTGTTGGTGTCAGCGTGTCTGCAGAGCACCCCACTTTCTCGGGAGCCTATGTCCCAGTTCACGGGGAATAAGCTGAAGAGACTTGAATGCTAGCGCTTGGCTCTCACTTGTTAGGGTCATCAGGATTCTGGGGTCCCGTCTGCCCCTCAGGTGGGCCTAAGTAGGGGGGTGCTCAGTGGATGTTCTAGAATACAAGCTGTGGCTGTTGAGTACTCAGTGGGAAGCCTTGCTTTTCCTGACAAGCCACAGCAAATACTTCTAGGGCTGTTGCCTCACCTATAGCCACCCTGTCCACAGCCATGCTGTCGTGGGGCACCACATCCCTCCCTGCAGGGGCGGCTGGGCCAGGAGCACCGATGAGGCGCCCTTCCCAGAGGCTAGAATGAGGCTGTCCTTCCGGAGTAGTTGCTATACATGTCAACAGGGTGTGAATCAGGCAGCCAAGGCCGCCATGGAGAAAAGGGGCTGTCCTCTCTGGGTGGCCGGTCCGCCGACACATGGAAAGAGACATGAATGAAATAAAGAATAGAGTTGGAGCCACAGAGGCCTGTGGCAGAGAGAGACAGAGAAACAGAGACAGACATAGCAGGACTCCTGCCCAGGCCCAACACCTCAAGAGAACTTGTGTGTTGGAATGCTTTCTGGCTTTTCTGGAATTGTTCTAAGTCCCCTCCCTAGAGGCTGGAAGTTATTAAAGCTGTAGTGCCATCCAGGCAGGATCCCCTAAAGCCCATGTAAGCTTCAGTCTCTGCTCCTCCTTTGCATGGAAATTTTACCCCATGTGTCAGGTTGACCAGACACCCCAGAGATTAGAGTTGTCCTGGGCCCAGGACCTTCTGAGTTAGTGTGGGGGTGTCCTTAAGGGTGTCCCTGCATGGTGCTGATCCCCAAACTGGCATGAGTTGCTGGAGCTGATTCATTCATGTTGTTCATGTAGACAGAAGACCCAAGAAGACCCTGGTCCTGACACCCCGTGCCCTAGTGTTTGTCCTGCCTGGTAGGTCCTCAGTGTCTTCCATTTCTTCCTCCCAGTCCTTCTGGAATCAGACATGTCTATAAATTAAGCTGTTTCTTTCAGCCACCTGAAAAAAACTGCTTTCTGCTGTCCTGGCAGCTCAATTATCTTGACTAAAAAAGCAGCTTCAATAAGCCTCTCCCTGCTTAGAGCCCCAAATGCCTCACATAAGAAATAGGATGGTAATAATCCCAAGATCTCCTTCACAGAGCTGTGTGAAGGTCTGGTGAGTACATGCATTCATTAATCACATATTGCATGCCAGCAACTATTTCAGGCACTAGAGATACAGGAGTGGACACACTGGCCCCAGCTACTGCTCTCATATAAACTTTACTCCTAGCAGGAGGAGATAGGCAGGAAAACAAATAAAAATGCACCTGCAGTGCTAAATACTATTGGGAGAAATTAAGCAGAGTAGGAGATAAGAAGTTCCTGGTGTTGTGGTGTGCGCTGGTCTACAAAAGAGGCACAGTGAAGCCTTTTCTGATGTGACGAGATGAGAAGGAGATGAGAGGTCAGCCTCATGTTCATCTAAGAGACTATCCATGAAGAGGGATGGGGGGTGCAAAGGCCCTGAGGCAGGAGCATGCTTTGTATAACAGAAGATCTGAACAGAGTCACATGTGGCAGGAACCAAGTGGAAGAGAAAGAGCATGGTCGGAGAGGGGATCTGGAGGTGAGAGGAAGGGCTGAACTTGTAAACCTTTGAATTCCATCACAAAGACTTTCTTTTTCCTCAATGTGAGATGGGAGGGTGTTGGCAGAGGAAAGATATGACCTCCTTGCATTTTCATAAGATCTTTCTGGCTTCTGGGTTTAGATTGGATTGGAAAGGGGAGGTTGAGTATGAGCATGGGCAGAGCAAGAATCAGCTACGGGGATATTACAGTCATCCAAGCAAGATGTGATGTTTGGGCCAACGGAGCTAGTATCTGCAGCAGAGATGGTGAGAACAGGTGGGGTTCTGGAAATACGTGAAGATGGGGCTCACAGGACTTTCTAATGTGCACTGAGAAAACTAAACATACACAGCACACACATGCCCCCATGCCTTGCTAGGCAGGGAGAGATGCAGTGTGTTTCAGTAAAGGACCCCACAGTCTGTAGACAGTCATGTTTTATTTGCTCCTAGATGTCGGCCACGGGACCCTAGCCCCCTCTCTTTCCCTAAGGTTAGACTAAGCAGGAGACGCTGTCCTTACAGCTGTTGGCTAAACTGATGTCCTGTGTCCCTAGTCTATCCCATTATCCCCATGAATTAGAAAACACTACCATCTTGATGATCATGCAGTCGTTTACCTGTGCAGTGAATGTTTATTGAGTCACTTTGATGGGAGGGAGAGGACGTGGTGCATATGATCCAAAGGTTCCTAACATCAAGACCCTGCCCCAAAGGAGTCCAGGGTCTGGTGAAGGAGATAGAAACACATCAACACCAAATAATACAAGTCCTTTGCTATAAGGAGCAAACTTGATATATAAGCAAGGTGCTTAGAGGCTTTATGGAGAGAGGAGGGATTCTACTCATCAGATTCAGAAAAGTCTTTGCAAAATAGAGGGCAATTGGTCTGGGTCTGAAGGACCCAGAGTTTTGTACTTACTCAAGAGAGAGCAAGATTCCAGGTAGTATTTATTTACCAAGGTTCACAGAAATAAGAACACATGGGATGTTTGGAGAGGGACTGATGACCCCATGGGATGAAAATGTAGGATTCACATGACTAAATCAACAAATGGGAATGAAGCCCTGCTAAGTGCCAGGCATCAAGGGTATAGTGGAGAACATGCCAGACCAGACGCATCATTTCCTGGAGGCTCTAGTGCTTGAGAAAGCAAGCTTAGGTGCTATTATCCCTAGATCCACAGAGATGCTTTTATAACATGCTGCTCTTCTCAGGCTGAGACCCATCACTCTCAATGCTGCTGTCTGGTGACTCGTGCTCTTGATTACATAGTGAGCTCCTTAGGAGCAGAGTCTGTGCTGCCCCGCACAGTATATGGCGTGAGTGGTCTCTCAACAGGTAGGCATGTAATGGAAGAATAAATAAATGAAGAGTTGGCACAGCCAGCTTGCCACACCTGCCCTGCCTCCTAAGTCTATTGAAGAGAAACTATTATTGCTGCTTATATTCAGTGCAATAAGGCAGGAGTTTTTTTTAACAGCAATCATTGCATTAACCCACCGCAGGATCAAATTAAACACAGACTTTAACATGAGTTACTAAAAATGCTTTACTTCTCCTGCCGGCACTTAGAAGTCAGCTCTCCTTCTGGACTCTTCTCTCCCTTCACTGACTTCTTATCAGAGACGTCAAGGCCATTGGCATTTAGAAAGCACATTATGTTGGCTCTTTTCTTTCCAAACACTGCAAAAGAAACAATCTGACCTTTCCTAAAGAAAATGGAACCCTGAGCTTCCCCTACATGCCTGAATGTCGGGGTTTCTTATCTCATGTCAGGGGACCTTCTCTCCAGCCTGTCAGGAATGAGCCAGGAGATAGATGGAGCCTATCTGATACTGTTCCCCTGAGGCAAAATGCTGAAGGGAAGATTTATTAATAGCGCAGACCAGCCCTACCAAAAGCAACTGTGAGGGGAAGATGGTCCTCCAGGGTCACAATGTGCTCCACTGACATTTCATTTCTTTGACATCTGTGCAAAGAATCCCAGGCTGTTGTCCTGGGAGATGAAAAGGAGAGGATGGACACAGTCAGAAAACTAAAATGGAAAAAATTGACTGACCCTGAAACTAAAAGGGATAGAATAAATGCCCTCTTGGGGAAAACAGGTCTCAATAAATGTCCTCTTTGGCTTGAAAAGAAAAGAAGTAGTTCTATTGCCATCATCTGCTCATTAGAGCTCTCTTTTGTGGATGTTTTTACATCTGGTAAGAATTAGGAATGTATGAGTTCTCAGAGTAGATTACTAAAGTTGTCTCAATTTTCCTCTGGCTGTGCAATAAGACTGATGCTGGCTCCCACCAAAGAATGGGCCTATTTTTCCCCTCCTGGAATCTGCACTGGATTTCATGACTATCTTTGACCAATAGAACACAGTGGAAATGATAATGTGTCAGTTCTGAGCCTAGGCATCAATGGACTTCGCATATTTCTATGCTCTAGGAAACCTTCCTGGCTGCCACACAAACCACTTGCATTAGTGTGTGGAAGAACAAGCATCTTGAGGATGAGAGTCAATCCAGAACCTTTATCCAGTTGAGGCCTCAAGGTGAAAATTCAACCAGGATCAATAAAATTATCTACCCAAACTGTGTATGACCATATTTATGTTCAGCCAAGAATATGTCCAACTGACATCAGAAGAGCCACCTAGCTGGGCCCAGCCTAAGTGGGAGAATTTTAAGCTCAATAACATGGTTGCTACTTTAAGTCATTTGATTGTGAGGACATTTTGTTACACAACAATAATTTACTAATATACTCCTATTCATGTTCAAGCAACCCCTAGTGGACAGGAGAATTTAGCACTGGGATGAGTAGATACCAGAATGTGAGTTAGAAAGTATTGATAAGTCCCATGAGGGCAGGAGCCATGTTTTCCTTGTTCATCACAATGAACATAGAAAGTGACACTGAGTCAGTGACAAATACATTTTGTTGTACTGAGTTTGAAGATTGTGCAGAAAATTGGGCATTTCAAGAGGATAACCTTGCAGGAATTTTTCAATTTGCCTCCTAAAGAAATTACTACACTGGTCCAAGCTTCAGAAAGAATGACTGGCAAGATCAATCAAGATTCTTGAAACTAATCTAGAGAGTTATGTGGGTTAGAGGTTAAGAAGAGCCAGCTAAGGGCCCTCCCTGGTGGCCTAGGAGTAAGTCTCAGTGCTATGCTATCACTGCTGTGGCAACGGCCTTGGAATAGCTTGCCCACACATGGCACCGCTCGCTGCTCCCCTCGGCAGTGGATTTCAGTAGATCCACCTGTTCTGCTCCCACTCTGTCTCTGGTGAATCCTCTCACCCTTGCACCTCTGGCCTACACTCCACTTCTTGTATGCATAATAAGTAAAATGAAGAGCCAGCTAAGAGTTAAGTATCTCTCCCATACTCACTCTCTGTGCCATCAAAGCTCCCCCACCATCCACCCAGTTGCTGAAAGCTTGTTATCAATCCCACATTCCAGTCCTTCTCTCCTTTACCCACATCCTGCTGTTTATGTCTATTAAATATATCCCAATCTATTCACTTCTGGCCATTAATTTAAACTTGAATTACCATAATAGTCTCCTAAATTAGTCTTTTGACTCTTATAAGACCTCACAACATCATGGGTAGGTTTTTCGA
Organism: Condylura cristata; assembly: GCF_000260355.1. Lineage (NCBI taxonomy): Eukaryota > Metazoa > Chordata > Mammalia > Eulipotyphla > Talpidae > Condylura > Condylura cristata. The sequence goes on from NW_004567130.1 coordinate 12,139,198, forward strand.
AACTGACATTAAGCAAAATAACCTACAGTGAAAAGAGGTCTTTAGATAACATCATTTTATTCCCTGTCAGTTGGGAAGTTATTTTCTCATCAACATTATAGGAAAGGGAGTTGCATGAATTAATGTTCTGACATTCTGTAGTTTTACAGCTCCTTCTCCCCTAATTGGAAAGCCTCCCTTGTCATGTAAATGTCCCAAATTTTCACATCCTGGGGAATTCGTTTGTTCTCTAGGGATTCCTCATGGTCTCCCCAAAGCCAGTGGCTTGGAACAATACCTATGATCTTTCCCAAGCACTAGTCTGATCATCTCCCCTGCTCACCTCCCAAAATTCCCTGGATTTATCAGCCCAAAGGAGTCTGGATTCAAGAACTATCTTCCCAACACAGCCCATGGCAGAGCTTTGGACCCCAGAGGTCACATCGCAAAGGCTTCGGTGATCTCTCCATTCCATCTTGCAGGGGTCTCACAACATCCGCCACCAACCATGTTTTAGTTGACCTGCATGGTTCAGCTCTACAGTTTATTTTTCACTTTCCAACTTGCAAAATCCATGACATTTTACTTGAAGAGCCAGCCTTTTGATTCAATAACTCTGCCACTCTATATGCATCACTTAAAAGTGGAGATATATTTTGAAAAATATTAGGTGGTTTCACCATTGTGCAAACATCATAGACTATAACATACAAAACTAGATGGTGCACCCCACTACACAGCTGGGGACCACTAGAAAATCTAAGATCCACTGTTGACCAAAATGTTGTATAGTGCACTGCTGTAGTCCTCCATGGTTACGATCATCTAGAATTGGGTCACTGCCTCCGTGGACAAGGTACAGGACAAGGTGCTGGTGTGTCCCCTGCACCTCCACGATCCCTCACCACCTACTGTTTCTGTGCATCAAATTGGTCAACTGACATCCAGCTGCCCATTCATCTGATTCTTTGGGGGGACACTACCCCCACCTATGGAATCCACTCTCTCATTCCAGAGCAGGAAACACTAGGAAATAAACTCCTACTCACCTTCCAGCAGCAGCTGTCGACCAAAAGCCTCCCTTGTCATGTAAATGTCCCAAGTGTTCATATCCTGGGGGGTTGTTTTTTCTCTAGGGATTCATGATCGCCCCAAAGGCAGTGGCTTGGAACCACAGATTTTTAGCCTCTGTCCAGTGATTTAGGAGGTTCTTCTGCCTTACAGGTGATGGCTGGTGATTGCATTCACATGTCGGCCCACTTAGGTTGGATCATCCAGAAAGGAGTCCATGCTGACATCAGGTGGGAGCTCAGCTGAGATGGTTTACTCTTGAGTACTTGTGACCTTTCCAAGCAGCTTGGGCTTCTCTTCATATAACAAGTATTTCCAAGAGACCCAGACAAAATGTACCGGTTTCTTCCTACCTGGCCTCAGGAACCACGCAGAATCCCTGCATCCCCAAGTCCCACGGCTCACAGCCCCTCTTTGCTCCCATTGGAGAGCAGATGTATGAGGCCAGAGGTTGGTGCTACTTACCCTCTCCACCACGGGGTGGGGCTGGCGAGAAGGCAGAGCAGCTCCATCTCGCAGTCCAGGGCCCGGTGTGAACACTGCACCCTCCCTGAGACCTCATCATCAAGGAGGTAACAGTTTGAACCATGACAGGTTCTCTACAACTTATGGCCAAATGCACCCAAACCGCTGCAGTAAATGATTAGAAATAGGGGGGCCAGTTTGGTGTCACTTTAAACGTCCCCCAGGTTCTCATGTACAGTCCCTGATATGGTCACTTGGGATGTCAAGGGAGTGGGAGAAAAGAGTCAGAGGAAGACATTCTTGTAAAATGCCTCAAGGACCCTGGTGGAGGAAGAGACTGCTGAGTGCATCTCCAGAGTTTCCCCCCAGAGGCTAAAGGCCTGACAGACTCAGTGGAAACCATTTATTCTGCCTGTAGAGTTCAGAGCAACAGAGCTCAGTAGCCCAGTTGCCCTTGGGCTGTCGCCCAAGCCTGAGAGCAGCAGTCTTCAGTAGCACGGGGCATTAATACTGCTTCAGGTGCTAGCCAGATTCTTAAGCCTCCCACCCCAAAAATACCTGGATCTAAGGTGAGGACCAAAAACATCTACAGTTTTATTCAAGAATTTGTATGATTTGGGTGTGAGTGATCCATAGACCTCATCTTGCAGGGGTTTTCAAACTCTGCATTTTAAAGGAAGTGAATTGTTGGGTAAAGTGTGTGTGTGTGTGTGTGTGTGTGTGTGTGTGTGTGTGTGTGAGTATAATCTGTATAAACACCTGTGATCAATTCAATTTAATTGGACCACAGCTGGTGTTGATTGCATATTTTTTAATGTGGCTTTTCGATACTCACTCTGAGCACAGCCTTTCTGTCTGAAATTCAGCATCATGCCCAACCTTGGCTGTCGATTTTAAGGTTTATTTAAAGGTACATGACAGCCAGAGCTGTTCATTCTTAGTCAAATGACTCCACATATGGACTTAAGAATTTAGGTGCAGAATGTTGAAAGCAGAATTTCCTCTGTGATTAGGCAGCTGCTGGTTGGTTTTAAAATCTCAGTGGCTGGCTCTCAAAGTCAGTTTGGACAGAGCATGTCACGGCCTCGGCCCAGCAGAAGACTCTGCCTCATGAAATAGTCATCAAGTCTGCATTTGTAAGCCTAGACGGTACTCCTTATGGGATCTGAAAAAAAAGACCTCTTTCCTCAGACAGAAACAGCTCTCCCCAGCTTAATGAAAGGTATGAAAGCTGAAGAGTAAGGGTGTAAGCTCTCAAGACAAAATAAAGCATAAAACTGGGGAGTTGTTACTAAGGAAGGGGAAGGGATACTGAGTGTGTTCACCCGCAGGAAGCAAGATCTCAGTGTGTTGACTAAGTACAGGATATTCTCCACCAGCATCCCTTACGCAGTGTGTAATCCATACAACTAGACATGACAGCCATGTAGGGGTTAACACAAGTCTTGTTCAGAATCCAAGAGTTGAAAGACTGCCAAGCTTCAAATTGGAGGCTGTGCATGTTTGTGGAAAATTAAAAACACAGCAGCATTTTTCTTCTAAATAAGCCAGATGGTGAAGGCCTCTTTTGTCAAGGGTGACCACAAGGCGTGAGATTTGTGATGGCATTTGCCCCATGTGGCCAGATGGGTTTCTTCCAAAGGTCACAGAGCATCACAGGCTGAGATGATGACCATCTGAGAATGTGTTCCCCATCAGAGAACAGCCTGTGCAGGTCTGTGTTCAGCAGGAGTAGACACACTCAAAATTCCTTCTCCGTTCAGGGTAATGACTTGAGTTGTCTTTCAAAGAATGGGCTCACTTTCACTTGGGTGTTGAGGACCTACACTAGCTCCAGATATGAAAAAAATTACCAGGATTCTGCAGCCAGGATAAATTTCTCACAGACTGTTGAATCACTTGACTAGAAACCATCATGGTAAGAGTGTGAACCTCTGAAGTGAAACCCCTGCTCCACAAACATCTACCTGAACTAACAGGGGTGTCTTGATCCATCTGGGACAGCGAGACTCTGAGGTGGTATCCATGATCCCAACACCCTGGTACTCATGCCTTGTGAGATCCATGCCCTTGAGTGTGGACAAGACCGGTGTCTGGCTTCTTACCAATAAATATGATGAAAGTGATGGAGTGTCATCCCTTTGTGATACTGTTCCATAAGGTTGTAACATCCATCTTGCTTGTTTTGTTTCCTTGGCTTGGGAAAAGTAAACAATCATGATGGAAATGCCAGGCTTCAAGTAACTGAGGGTGATTGCTGACCAACAGGCAACAAGAAACTGAGTACTTAGTTCCACAGCTCATTAGTCAAGGGCTGCTGCCAATAGCTGCTTGAGCTGGGAACCGGAGCCTTCCCTGGGTGAGCCTCAGATGAGACCACAGCCCTGGCCAAAACTTTTGACTACAACCTTGTAAGAGTTTGGGTAGAAGGTGTCTAGAGTGTTGACCCAATGAAATAGAGATGATAATGTAAACGAGTTTCTCTAAGCTACAAAGTATGTAATTTAGCAACAGTAACAGTAGAAATACACCCTCTGAGGAAGAAAACAGAAACAGTCCCATGACTGAGAGTAAGACCATCAGTGTGATTCCAAGTACCCCGCCTATTGTTGTGAGCATTAAAATTGGATATTGCATGAATGTCTCTACCACACAGTAGACACTCAATAAATTTCACTCACCATCCTCCCCTCAATTAAACCAGTGATCAAACTGAACCCCAAGCCCAGGAAAATTTCATCCCAGGAAAATTTCAGCAGAAGTTAAAAAGCCAAGTTCCTTTGTGGAAGGTAAAATAATTTTACATTGTATAAGAAGCTGTGCATGGAGATGGAAAAAAAAACCAACCCTGTTTCATAATCTTTCCATGTAAACCAGCTGGGATTTTCCTTCACATAAATTGAATTTTGATTTATATGTCAATAAATAGCCCCTGAAACCTCATCATTTGAAAGTTCATCAATCTCAGCTGGAACTGCAGCTATGGCCTCAGAGGAACCTCCCAGGAAATATGGCCCTCATTTGCCAGCCCCCCATGCTGCTGGAGGCATGAAAAGAAAGGCAGGTAGAATGGGGTCACCTACAAGGGTTTGGCATGGTCAGGCTGAGAACGTGATTCCCCTAAGGAGTCTGCTACTTGGGGAAGCCTTGTGAAAGTTTCATGGCAGAAGCAGGCAAGTAGTGGCAGCTAAAAACAGCTGGGGAGGAGCTGCTTATGACTATTGGAGGCCAGGATGTGAGGTTTGGATCAGGAAGCCAGAGAACAACAGCTCAAATTTGAATCTTCAAAACAACATTCTCAGTGCAATGTGGACAACAGGTTGGAGAGGCCAGACTGGGGCAATCAGGGGGAACCCTAATTGGAAGACCAGTCAGGAAGCTATGGCTGACCCTGAAGGAGCATTGGTGCCCGCTGTGGGAAGAAGGGATGGCGCAAGGACAAAAACTGTTGAGGGATTTGTTTGGGCCAGTTTGGTGACTGGGGCTGGGTAAAGAGGGCTGATAGGAAGACAGTACTGTCTGACTTAAATAAATGAGAGAAAGTGGACACAAAAAGAGCTGGAAATGTGGAAAGGATAGTATTGTCAGTGGCCTACAGCAAGTCTCAGAGTCATTCCAGAAGAGCTGTTCACTGAGCTAAAAGTTCCTGACCTGAAGTCAGGAGGACATGGCCTCTAGCTAGAAGAAAACTGCCCGAAATTAGCTACACCATCAAAGCCCCCACCACAGACACTTCTTAGGTGTTCTAGCAGGATCTTCCGGCACAGGGAAGTTGACTCATAACATCCTCTAACACCTAATAAGTCATGACTGCTTTGGCTGTTCTGGAACAAGGGACTAAATTGATCTGCTTGAACATTTTATTGAACTAAGGAGGTGTTCGACTGACCAGTGAAGCTGACCAATATGTGCGATGGGTTTAGGGGCTTGTCGATTCCATTTTCACTGTCCTCCTTAATTGAGACCTGTTTTTTTTTTTTAAAGATGTATTTATTTATTCGTACAGAACTGGGGTACAGGCCAGAGATGTGGAGGGTGAGAGGATTCACCAAAGACAGAGTGGGGCACAGAACAGGCAGATCGACGAAGTACACTGCTGAGGGGAGCAGCGGGCGGGTCAGGAGAGGTCTGCCACGCCATGTGGATCTCCTCCGGGGCAGGCGGGGATCAAACTCATGCAGAAGTGGCTTAAGCTTCTTAGTGCAGTGCTTCAACCCGCTGCGCCACCAGGGAGGGCCAATTGAGACCAGTATCAAAAGATACTTGTTCTGTCCTTCAATCCATCCATACACAACCAACTATCCAATATTCTTAACTCAGAGGGCCATTGTGAGGATTTACAAAGTTTGGGTTACAAAAGAAGAGCTCAAATATTCCCGTTATCTGTACCATTGTCTTGTCAAAGACAGCATCATTATTCTCGTAAATATAGTATAGTGCTGATCATGCTACTCCCTTACTCAAGCACCATCCATGGCTCCCCACTGTACATATGAGAGTCCACACCCCCTGGCCCAACCTTCACCACATGACATCAGCATACCTGTCCGTTTTAATTTCTTCAACTCTCTGACATGTACACAATAATCACACAACTCTGTGGGTATTTATAGTTCTTTGCCATGTGCGAGGGGAGAAATTTAGCCATGAATTAGATTTTCCTGGCTCATGAAACTAATGATATATTGGATTAAGACAACCCTAGTGAAAGTCCAGAGATAACTAAGTGCTGCTGGACAAGGGACCACTTGACAACCACCCAGTCTGTCCCTGGTGAACGGGAGAGAAGTCTGTGGAATAGCTCCTTGTCTAGGACTTCACATCAGACTCTACATAACCATCATTCAGCCTGGGGGTCAGACACTATTCTAAGTGTCTGGCGTAGCTGATCTCCTTTGATGAATCTCAACTCTGTGATATGTATGTGGTTTTGTTCCCACTTTACAGAAGAGGAATCTAGGGCTCCAAGTAAGTAACTTGCCTAAATTTAGTTACTTGGTTAGTAAATACAGTATCAAACAAGTCTGGACATTTTTCATAGAAATCTCATAATACTTTCAAGATCACTAGAACAGCTTTCAAGTTCAGGTTGATTGAAATTCACAAGACATGATAGACCTACCAGGCACAAGGTTTACCTTTTATGAAGGGCTACAAAATAAGGAGCAGAGCCACATGTGGGATAACAGCTTGAAATTGGCCTTGGACATCCAGAGTTAATGGCTGATGTCTCAAACACCATTTTGGCATGACTGTGGGTCATGGTCATGCCACACGACCCACAGGGAAGACTTGGGCTCTCTAGTCCCTCATGTCTACCTTGCTCGTTTCAGTGCCTGGAAGGTACACATCACCCTTCCATTCTTCAGCACAGTGATGCATAGTCCTCCATAGACTATGGGTCATGCAATAAACAAACCTGACAACCAAATTATATTGTGCTTATGACACCATCGGATCGATATATAACTACCCCACTGAGACCATCACTCACTTCTAATAGATACTTTCTGACCACGATACCATGAAAATCCCAGCTCTCTTCAAGCATCCCTGATACTGGAAGAAAGATTTTACATTTCACCTGTTAACTCCAATCCCTTCCTTCTGAAGATGGTGATGATGATAATGGTGGTGGTGGTGGTGGTGGTGATGATGGTGATGATAATGGTGGTGGCGATGATGGTGATAACTAATACTTTTGAGAACCCACTATGTGCCAGCCCTATATTGTTTTGTCTGCATTATTTCAGTTAATCTTCACATTCCACTAAAATAGATCCAATTATTATTGTCCCCGCTTAATATATGAGCAAACTTAAGCTTAAATGATGGGTTAACTTTCAGTAAATTTCCCAAAGTCACTTCTAGAAATTAAAGGTGGCAGAATTTAACCATATGTGTTTGACACCCTATCTGGGGGTTCTTATCCAGTCTTCAAAACTGGGTAACCGGTAATATCATCCATAAAGTTAAATTCACCACTCTAGGTAAGATGGTTATGTGCATAAATCCTAGCTCAAACAATAAACCAACTCAAGTGGGGAACAAAATATCTATCAAACTAGTAGACTAATTTGGTCAGCACTTAGCTAAAAAGATAAGTCATTTCATTTAAAGTAATTGAGCTCATGATCATGTGCAGAGATGCAGTTGTGACTTAGTTACAACTAACAGTTTTATCATTTACAGGTGGAATTCCCGAAGGCATTCTTTGCAGAACCAGAGTTTCCTACAGGACTTACACTATGGCTAGCAACTGGGGGCAGTAGAGCTAAGTCTCGTCAAGGGGTACTTTCACCTCCAGAATCACACAGCTTTGAGCAGGTTCCTATTGTGAATCTCCCAAAGGGGTCAGAAGTACCAGTGGTTCCCAAATTCCATCCCCATGGGCCCTTCAGGTGGAAATACACAGTTCTCAGCAGATGCTTGGAAGCATTTCTACTTCTGTCCCATCTCCATGCTCCTGCTGGTTCTCCTTCCAAAACTGGAGCATTGCTTTTTGCCCCTGTCTGCAGAGCAGCAGACACAGGGGCATGGACTTCACCTTGGATTATGTTGGCCCAGAGTAGCCACAATTATGTCCATCGGCTCAAAGAAATGATTTACAAAGAATACTAGAACAAAAAGAATGTGAGTATATGCCCACACACACACGCACGCACACACACCTCTATAGATGTTATTGGGTTTCATCTATCAACATGCCTTTGAACAGATCTCATAAACATAAAAAAAGTTTACGATGGTGAACAATGCACTTTAATATCTCCTGAATAATTTGTGTTGTCAGGAGTGCCCATTGCAATATTTTCTCATTTTTGTCCTCTCCAGCTGCTGCTGACCACCCCGAAAGAAATGAGCTTCCAACTGTATTAATAGCTTTTTCATCTTCCTGCCTCTGCTCCCTCTAAATGGCTTGCCGTTATCTATTCATGAAATAAATAACTGCTGCCTTTCATGTCTCCCCAACTCTCCTTGTGCCTAGTGAGATTAGAGAAATCTAATCTCTCCAAGAGCCTCTCCAAATTCCCGCTTTGCAGGACAACTTGGTGTGAAGCCAGTGAAAGCTAGGCAAGTCCGAGCATCTTATGGTGGTGGGTTTTCACTTGATATGATTTGTGACTGATTGTAAACCTTCACTGATTTGGAAACCTTTCCATCGATTCCTGTGAGTCATTTAGCCATTTTTCTCTGTGGGGAGCCATGAAATACGACAGGTAACATTATCTCCCCAGAGCCTGGGTTCAAATCCCAGTTTTGCCACCTACTGGCTATGTGACCTTTGGCAAGTTGCTTTGCCTCTCTGAACCTCAGTCTCCTCTAAGAAAAATGTTAGAAAACATAGTCTGTCATTTATTTAATAAGCACTTTATGATCCTCACTTTACATCTGAGCAAATGAATCCAGAGAAGTTTTTGCATGTTTCTACTCAAGTAGGAGTAACAAAATTGGGTGATTAAGCCAGTTTTATCTGATGCCAAAAGAGGTGCCAATCTCATCTGGATGGTCAGCCCCAGCCAGGCAAAGCTTTGTCTGTCTGTTTCTTCCTAGTAGCCAGAAGAGGGTCAGGCCCTTAAGAGGTATCCAAATATAAGTTTCTTTTAATCAGCTCTATAACATGGCAGCACTATGTTAAGACTTTCTACAAATATACTTATTTCATCCTTACCACAACTCTAGAAAATGGATATTGGTTTTATCTCTACTTTAAAGATGATGAACTGGATGAGAAGATGAACAGATGTCTGCATGGCAGCATGGAAAAATTTCATTGTTGTTTTCTAGATTTGCCTGATCATAGAAACCATCCAGGTTTGTACTAAAAGAACTTGCCGGACTCCCCATTTTTCTCTCTAACCCCAGGGATTATGTTTCAGTAGATTTTGGTGGGCTCCAACCCTAGAATATGTAAAATGTAGAGTCTTCAGGAGTCTAATGTTTCTTATGTTATCAAGGGTATGATTCTCAAACAAAAAATTTGACCAACAGATGAAAATCATAACAGGGGCTGAGAATGAATCTATTTCTTTTCATTTGACAAGGGAAACTCTACCAGGCCAGGATCAGCTTATAAGTACTGTGCTCAGTTAACTATAAGGTCTGCAGCCCACGTGAGTGGCAATGTAAGAACGATTTATTAGCAAGATTCCCTACTCACCTGAGAGATGACATGAGGAGGGCTGGAAACAGCCAAAATTTGTTGATAAAGACACTTGAGTTCAAATACATGCTATATGCTTGTTTTATGTGTGCCGTTCTGAGCCTCAACTTTTCTATCTGCAAAATGGGTTTATCGTAGAGGGGTGTTTTGAAAGTAAAATGAGGTCATGAGCAGAAAATATTGAACATAGTATTCCATATCATCACCATCATCATCATGATCACTAGTGATAGGCAAGGACGATGGTGCACTTAGCAGAGGATCCTGCGCATCCTCCAGCCCACCAAGGGTCACGATGATCTCATTGTTGTTTAGTAAGGGAAGACCAAAGAAAAGATCATGTGGTGTAAACAGTGGGGAGAGGGAAGTGCACTGGACTATGGTGATGACACACGGGGATTACAACTGAGATGGAAAAAGGCACAAAATGATGCAAAAATAAGCTATTACATTATTATTTTAATGGGGAAAAAAAAGATCATGCAGCATAAAACTGCATTGTCTGATGCATACACCTGAGCCCCTCAACCAGAGATTACCAAGGTGAGGAGCCTCTACTCCAGGATGCAATGACATCCTTTGGTATACCCATAATGGGACAATCCATTAACAGCAATACATTGTTGAAAGAACTTAAAGAGACCCTTCATTGGTCTCTCCCTGGTGGTGCAGCGAGTTAAAGCACAGCACTAAGAAGCTAAAGCAACTTCTGCATGAGTTCGATTCCCGCCTGCCCCAGAGGAGATCCACATGGCACGGCAGACCTCTCCTGACCCGCCCGCTGCTCCCCTCAGCAGTGTACTTCATCCATCTGCCTGTTCTGCTCCCCACTCTGTCTCTGGTGAATCCTCTCACCCTCCACATCTATGGCTTGTGCCCCAGTTCCATATGAATAAATAAATAAATCTTTAAAAAAAAAAAAAGAGAGAGAGAGAGACCCTTCATAAATGGAACTCACCCCAAGTTGATTTAAGATTTTTAATATAGCAATACTCCTCAATTTGATTTATGGATTCAATGTAATGCCTACCAAAATTCTAGTTTTTTTCCTAGCAGAAATTGATAAGCTAGCACCAGGTTTCATATGGAAATTCAAGGGATGCAGAATAGGCAAAGCAATCTTTAGAAAGGACAAAGAAGACTCATAATTTTTTATTTCAAAACATTCTACAAAGTTCTAGTTACCAAGACAGTGTGGTAGCAGTTCAGAGTAGATACATATCAATGGAACGAATTGAATCCAGAAATAAGACTTTACGTTTCTGACCAGTTGATTTTGTTCAAAAGTGCCAAGATCATTCATTAAGGAAAGAATGACTTTTTAATAAATGGTGCTGGAATAACTGGGTATTCATATGCAAAAGAATGAAGTTGGATCTCTCTCTTGTACCACACACAAATATCAACTCAAAAGATATGATATAGCTTGGAAGAAACACAGAGCAAACTTTCACAATCTTCTTGCTATGACACCAAAAGCACAAGTGACAGAAGAAAAATTAGATCCGCTAGTCATAACTAGTCAAAACTATTCATAACTATGGACCTAGGAGACAATAATGAAAATATAAATAAACCAAATTAAAAGGTAAGCCCTTGATCTAAACAGACATTTCCCCAAAGCGAGTATACAAACAGCAAGAAAGCACATCATTAGTCATGAAGGAAAATCCAAATCAAACCACAATATACCATTTCATATACACGTATGATGGCTATTATCAAAAAAAAAAATCAGAGAACAACAAATGTTGTAAAAGATGTGAATATATTGGAACACCCCAATGTGTATGGAATGTAAAAATAGGACAGCCACTTTGTAAAGAGTTTACCAATTTCTCAAAAGTTTCAAGTTACCAGAAATTCCACTTTTAGCTATTTAACCAAGAGAAATAAAAGCATAGGCACACATTAACTTGTGCACAGATGTTCATTCCATGCTATTTTAATAATTCAAAATGGAAACAACCCAAATATCCATGAACAGATAAAAGTGGTATATCCATAAAGTGGTATATCCATTCATGGTATATTATACAACAATGAAAGAACAAAGAATTGCTAGTTGCTACAAAATGGACTCAACAAATCTTTACTGAGCCCTCACTATGGCTCAAGCATGAATGAATACATTTGTGCTCAACAGGAATACAGCAGTTAACAAAATAGATCAAATTCCCAGCCATAGGGCATAAAGCCTAGTAGGAGGAAGACAGACCATAAAACACATGCATATAAATAAGCATACCATATAGTAAGGCAGAAAGTTAGAGGTGTATTGGTGAGACAAGTAAAACAGCTGCAGGGGAGGGAGAAAGAGGCCCAGCGAGGCTAGAATCTTAAAGGATGGTCAATGTATATAACCTGCAGATGGGGGTATCTAATTAAATCTTTAAGGAACCAAGGGTTGTGCCTTCTATATCTGGGGTTTGAATTCTTTCTCTTCTACTTATTTTCTGCATATTGCCAACTTATTTCTGACTCTCCACTTCGTAGTTTATAAAATGAGACTAGTGACACCCATCCTGCCCGATTGTCAGATTTCATAATAACAATGTTAACTTTTTTGTGTGCCTAAGATTTTGTAAGAAAACCAATGGCCAACGTTTATTCCACACCTCCCCTAGCATCCAGGTCTATCTACTAAGTATCTCATATGTATTCTTTCATTTTAATCCTCTCCATTTTTCAAGGAGTTAGGTGGTGTTCTATCCCCACTTCATAGAGGAGGCAAAAGACTTAGGGAGTTGAGGGGACTTGCCCGACACCATCAGTGAGAATGTGGCATAAACAAGCCATGAACCTGGGTCTGTGGGGCTCCTAATCTACTCAACCCTCTCACTGTCTGGGTAACCTTTGATGAATCGCCATTCTAAGCCTCATTTCCAGTTATTTAAGAACCGAAGCATCATTGGTTTTCCCATCAGAGGCCTTGATTAGCAGCTTAACTCAATCCATCCTGGCCTGGTTCGTAGATTGTCTGATAGGGAAAACTGGATGCCTCAATTCAAAAAGGACAGAAAACAGCACTCAGTCAAACTTGGTAAATTGATTCCTCCTTCTAATCCAATTTTGCTCAGTGGCAGAGGCCGCCTGGTACCCTCTGCTGGGAAGGATTTTAAAGGCCGGCCACAGGCCCATCTGGCATGGATGAAGAATTAGCAACAGAGGTCTGTGTAATGCAAAAGTCATTCCTGCTCATCCTAAATTGAAAATCCAAGGATTCTTGAAAAATGAAAACCTTCCCCCTTATTTCCTTTGGTCAAGGTAGAAAGTAATGAACTCACTTGAAAACAGTTACCAACTTTAATGATGTGAACATGAATGTAGGGTCATCCTCTCCTTTCCCTGGACATTATCTGCTTCTCTGCTTTTATTCATCGGTTTCAACGTCCTTGCCAACACAATGGAGAAACAAAAAATTGTTTCCTATTACTTTTGCATTGAACTTGGAGAGAAACCAAAGGCATTGTCTTGGTCTGAAAGGAATCATGTTCTCTTAAGACTCACTTAACGAATGGTAGCGCAAGAAAGGCAGAGAGTAGCATGTTCCCAGGCTGCTGACTCAGGGACCCGTCCGTCTCAGCAAGGTCCCAAAGCCTCCTAATTTACGACACATTATGGCAAGGAGACCATAAAACAACCCGCCAAAGGGAGCATGCACCAAGAAAAGCAGGCTCCTACCCACCTGCAGAGAAGAAAGATTTATGTAGGAACTTGCTAAAAATAACTCCCAGGTGTGACAGGCTGAGTGCATCCTTCACCTCTCAATTACCACGTATGAAGCAACCTGGGACACAGATAAAGGGAGGTGAAGGGAAACCCAGCTGTCATTCCTACATAGCCTGGGGGTTCAGTGCGAAGGCCTCAGAGTTTCAGACAGGCCAGTGTCCTAATCCTGACCCTGTGTGAACCACATCCTACTGTGTGCCCTTGGGAAAGTCGTTTCACCCCTCCGAGACATTATCTTTTTAAAAAAATATTTATTGATTTATGCATACAAGAGCTGGGGTACAGGAGGTGAGAGGATTCACCAGAGACAGTGGGGGAAGCTGAGCAGGTGGATCTACTGAAATACACTGCTGAGGGGAGCAGTGGGCGGGACAGGAGAGGTCTGCTGTACCATGTGGGTCAGCTCCCTGGTTGGGGATCAAACTCATGCTGCAGTGGCTGTGGACAGCTTCATAGTGCTGAGACTTAACCCATCAGGGAGGCCCTCTGAGACTCAGTCTTTATCTCAAAAGTGGAGATAGATATATGCCCTCCTCCTAATAGGTATTGTGAGAATCCAGTGAAATAAACAGCACTCCATCGGTGTCAATTTGCTAACTATTTTCAAGATGAAGCACAGGAGCCTATTAATATTTCTTAATGAGTGTTAATGCAAACAAATATTAAAATTAGAATGAATTAGAATCTCTTCGTTAAACTTGAAAAATGAGTGAGGGGAAATGCTGGCTAAGAAGTTAGCCGACTGTGTGCTTCACTTGCTATTGAGTCTTGGAGACCTGACCCCATTTCTCTGAGCCTCAGTGATCCAGGTGGCACAGAGCAAAGGGTAGCACAGACTTGGAGACAAGGGTTCAGCTCCCAGCTCTACACTTTCTGTCTGACTCAGCCTTGGTTTCCCAATCTGAAAAATGGGGATGATGAAAATTAATAAAAGTAAGCGCTCAAAAATGTAAGCAATGCTAATTGGTTCTTAGTAATAATAATGTAATTATCATTCACTATTAAATGATTGCATTTCAAGTTCTATTCTGCTTTAAGCCAGTGCAACAGAATAGGAGACAGAGTTGCAACATTTGACTTGATACCACAAGACAGGAGCAGGGCATCACCTGGACATCAACCTCCAACACCCTCTCTCAAAAATTGTCTTCTCATCTTCCCTCCGAATGCAACCAAGATTATTCCACAAGTTTTAGAAATGTAAATGCCTTCCTCTTGTGCCCTGTAGTTCATATCCTAAGATAAAACAAAGCTCCTATATCAGCATTAATTAAACTGCCAGCTAGTAACAGTCCCATTATTCACTCAATAAATCTAATTCCTATCTGTTCGGCAGGAATCCCTGGGCCACATAAACCCAGGCTGGAGTTTTATGTAACATTAAAGAACTCTCTTTCTTCTCCCCACCCATCTTGCGGTATGGTGAAGGTCTACTCTGAGAGTTAATGGGAGAAATAGCTTCCCTCGGCACTTTCCCCATCTGTCTTAATTTTTTAAATTATACTTTTATTAAACCCTTAAGGAAAATGGACTTGCAGAGTTCTCATTAAACAGGGAAGTACGCACTGCATAAAACAGAGAGATGAATTTTTTTGAAAGCTACCCTCACAATTTGCCTTAATGAATTCTCCCTCCGCTGCTATATTACAGAGTGTGCAAATAAATAGAGCTCTGTGTGTGTGAGTGGTGGATGGGAAATGGCTATTTAAGCAGCTAATAATAGTTCTGGCCACTTCCCATTGGGATCTTTCTTCCTAGGAACTCAAAGCATTCGGTATTATTACAGCACAGACCTCTGTCCCCAGAGACTGACCTAATGCGAGCATGGGAAGTCCACTCATCCCTGGAACCTGTCATGGACAGAAATCCACTCCCCATGACAGCCTCAACAGCGACTGCAGAGTCTGCTCTCTAGGAGAGCACAAGTGTTTACTGAGCACCTACTGTGGGCGGCCTGCACTCAGGCCTTGTCTCTGTATCAGTGGTTAGCGTCAGTGGTAAACTGGATGGCAGTCCCCCTTCCATGCCTCTCCTCAGTGTAGGGATGCATCATGTCCTTTGCCCTATGACTCGGGAGTGGGGTCTGCCTCCTTGCCCCCTTCCATGGTAACTTGACGTGGCTTGGTAAGTGAGATGTGGAGGAAGCCATCAAGTCAAAGTTCTTATATCTTTTTTACATGGAAGAACTGGGGTGCAGGACAGAGCTGCAGAGGGGGAGAGGTTTCACCAGAATCACAGTGGGGAACAGAACAGGTGGGTCTCACTGCTGAGGGGACACAGGAGACGTCTGCTGCACCATGTGAGTCAGCTCCCTGGCCAGGGATGGAGCCCAGGCCATAATGGTGATAGCGCTGAGACTGAGGCCAGGAAGGGCCCCTGGAGTTAATGCTCTGAGCTGAGCTTCAGAGGTTCACATGGTCCCATCTCTTCCACTCACGCCACCTCAAAACGAGACTTTCAGTCTCAAGTCACATCCACCTGAAATCACACAAATCTCAGCCCATCCTCAGACACAGAGTGAAGGAAAAATGTGTGTTATTGAAAGCCATAAGTAATTTTGAGTTGTTTGACTCACAGCACTACTGCAGCCCCGGCTGACTAATACGCCGGCTGTGCACCGGAAGCACCTGGGGAGACTTTAAACAATGTGCGTGCTGAGGGCCCACCCTGGAGATGCTGATCCCCTTGGTCTGAGGTGACCCAGAGATTCTAGCTCATCAAGTTTGAAAACCACCAGTCCTCATTGCACATATAATCTGCTCTATAACCCTCTTTTGCCTTCCCAAGGGGGAAGTCAGGTGTGCAGCCAGGGAGCCCTGGACTCAGCAACTCCATCCACTTGCTGGACGTGGCTGGGTGGCTGCACTTCTCAGGCCCCAGTTTCCTCATCTGCATGCTAGGACAGCATGAAGTTTAGTGGGGAGACAAGTGGATCGGCGCAGGGCTGAGTGTTTATCAGGATGTAGTGAGTTAGCACCTGGCCTATGGAGACAGAACACACAGGTACAAATCCCAGCTCTGCCACTGACCAATGAGGAATTCACAAGTTTCCCAACATCCCCAAGACTCAGTTCACTCCATCCTCAGGTCACTCTGAAGATTAATGAGATGAGACATGAAAGGAATTAGCAGACTCCATGGGTCAGAGTAAATTGCCCTTAAGTGGCAACTGTTATTATTCTGCAAAATTGGTGATGGCTTTGGTTGAAGCATACAGGGAAGCCAGCAGAAGGCCCAGAGGAGAGTTGAAGCTCAGGGCTCTGCAGCTCAGTTGTGCCTACAGGCCACCCAGAGCTCAAACCTGCAACCTCTGTTAACAGTGCAGACAGAGCCCACCCCCCACAAAGCCAGCTGCCATGGACCACCAAGCCTGTTTCGCTCTGCAGAGACCTGGCAGCCACGTGCACCAGTTCTCAATCCATTCCCGTATCATTCCCCCTAGTAGCTCCCTGGGGGCTGATTGATGGTGACATGCAACAATCTATAGCTGTGTGACAGAATGTTTACTACCAGCCCTCTAGGAAATGATTACTTCGAGGTAATTTTGAACCTCCAGACTATGATGCAGTGTCTCATATATTAAACTGCAGCGAGCAGTGTATAAAAGTATTATAAGAAGACCTTGTATTTCAAAGCTTACTGAGGAAGGAACACATGGAGGCAAATTGGTTTCAGAGGAAGGCAAGCACAGAGGATTCTAATTCTTTGTATCCAGTCTTATGGAAGGAAGAGAGAATTAAGCTTCAAGTCTACATGGCCAAAGGGAAAGTCTACTTTATATTCCTGGAATGCTCTGGGGCAAGCCCTACAGCCAATGCCACTGAGGCTACAGACATGGTATAGCTTCTACCAAGATTCCAGGACCCTGTTAAGCTGGCTCCAGAAACTGGATGGATGGATTCCCAAATTTCCCACAACCATTTCCAAAAATGCCTCCTTCTTCACCGACCTCCCTTGCACATGAAGGGCTCTGAAAGGGAGGGGGGGGAATCAAATATTACACAAAAATGAACAATAATGTAAGAAAATTAAAATTTTAATTAATAAAGAAAAATAATAATAAACAAAAATAAAATAAAATTTCCTAAAGATTAGCCTTGTAGACCAATGGAACAGAATAAACTCCAGAAATAAACTCACACATTTAATCACCTGGCTTATAAAAAAGATTCACTGAAAGTAAAAGGGAAGGGACGTTGTTTTAAAACCCTACAGCAGGTCAATTTATTGTCCACATGTAGGGGGTGGGGGGTGCCATCTTGATCCTTACCTCACACCATACACAAAAATCACCTCCAGATGAACTGAACAGCTAAATGTGAAAGGTAAAACAATAAAATATGGGAGAATATTTTCACCACTTTGGGATAAGCAACATTTTCTTAAAGAGCTCACAAAATGCTCAAGATGGGTGTAAAACTCAAAACCATAAAATACATTGAAGAAAATATAGACAAAAGATTCCATGATATTGACTTCAATAAAGTCCTTGTGGACTCATCTCTAACAGCAAGGGAAATAAAAATGAAAATAAACAAATGAGATAATATCAAACTTTAAACCTTCTTTATAGCAAAAGAAACTGTCATTAAGGTAAAAGACATCTTGCTGAATGGAAGAAAATATTTGCACATTATACATCTGACAAAGGGTTAGTATTCAAGACGTATAAATATACAACTCAAGCACAAAAAAAAAATTGTTTTTAAACGGGCAGAAGAGGACCTCCTTGTTTCCCCTTTATGGTTTTGGGTTTTACACCCATGTCTTCAATTCATTTTGAGCATTTTGTGTTATTTAAGAAAATATTGCTTATCCCCAGGTGGTGAAGATATTCTCCCATATTTTATTGTTTCACCTTTCACATTTAACGGTTCACGTCATCTGGAGGTGATTTTGTGTATGGTGTGAGGTAGGGATCAAGATGGCACTTCTCCCCCCACCTCCCATGTGGACAATTAATTGACCCACTGTAGGGTTTGAAACCAACATGAGTTCAATCCCTGGTCAGGGAGCTGACCCACAGGGCGCAGCAGACCTCTCCTGTCTCACTGCTCCCCTCAGCAGTGTATTTCAGTGAATCTGCCTGATCTGTTCCCCACTCAGTCTCTGGTGAATACTCTCACCCCCCACCCATATACTCACACCTCTAGCCCACACCCCAGCTCTGTATATAAAGTACCTGCTGCTCTCCTGCTCAGCACCCTCTTCACCTTTAATTGGCGTGACCTGATCCACAACAAGGGAACCATCTAGAGTGTTAATAAGGCAAACTGTTCATTAAGGCAATGGCCCTTTCAGGGCAAAGTACACACAGTATAGAAAGAAGAAATGGGAAAAAGACATATATATGTTGTTCCCCACACCTCAATGATACTCAGTGTTGATACTCAGTGTCTGTTCCCATTCCCTTTCCCAAGTGATACCTCCATTTGTGAAAGAGCTGCCTTCTTATCTCAAGAATTGCCTTTGGCCAGAAAGAACGTGTCACTTGGTTGCTGACACCCCTCTCCACCCTAGGCTCACAGCCTGGGTCCTAAGCCCAAAAGTTATAATCTCTGATCATGTAAAATCACAGAGCCCCATTCAGAGCATGCAGTCTGTGCACCTTCACTTCCAGAAGATTCTTGCCATCAAACCTGAGCATCTGGACTGTTTCTTGTAGGTAATATGGACACCCTGAGGGACCAGGTCAGAGGCCTGAAGTGGGCACACATGTGGTTTGAAGCCATCATTCTGGCTCCAATGCAGGGCTGGACCTGGGGTGTGACAAGCCAGGCCCCCATCTCTCCAAGCTTCAGGAGAAGGCAAAATCTCTATCATCAAGATACAGACGGCAAGCACAGGATTACTGGTATTTCCTTTTGCCTCAGTCTCCAAAAGGGCTCAGCAAGTCGGTTACTCCTCTTGTCTGCATTTAAAATTTCAATATTTTGTTCATTATAGATGTTCTTGCCATCATTTAAAAATATGCTTCTTCTTGACTGCTGAGCAGGCTGGGGCCGCCTTCACCTTGTGCCCAAGTCAGGTCCTTTGCCCCACTTGCTTATTTGCATCTCAAGGAAAACCAGTCTAGGTGCATCATCATACCTGCTGCTCAGAGTTGAGTTTGAGTTTGATTCTGCAGGGAGCTGTCCTGCTGGTTCTCTGTCACCCCAAAAATGCCCTGGGCAGTCATTCTGGGTTTGACTCCAAAATATCAATCCTTGGTCAGACCATTTCCTATTCTGCTCCTTCGTCCACACCTTCCAGTCCCACCAACTGCACAGCAAAGAAACACACAGGGAGACTTGCTCTAGGACCAGAAAAACCCTCCAAAATTCACTGCCGAACACAGACTTGTTTTTGGGCAAAACTCATTCTGAACCAGGCAGCTGAAAACAGAGACAGCTTCTTCTCCTGGTGTTAGAAAACCGTACATTGTGTTTTGAGGCCTCCTGCAGAGGGTTGAAATATTATTTTTTCCCTCAGGGGAAATGAAACTCAGTCTCATATACTGCCTTTGCGACTGTTAACCAATCCCAATTCAGGACATTTGCTATTCTGATTGTACAAGCCCAAGGCAGGTACACACGCTGGGGCTTCTGAATATATTTACAAGGAAATCAGCATAATGCACAGTTAATATTCAGAATGTGATTAATCCAAAGCCTCACTCCATATTCCAATTACATCCACTGCTCCCCTACGTGGGCCAGGTTTTGCTTAAATGCATATGGAGTCAATTGGAGCACCAGATTTATGGAGGCTGCCGAAAGTCTGACTCTCCTACAGTAATAAGTTATATTCCTATTATGTGGTGGGCAATAAAAAATCTGATATTTATTCTGCTGGATTTTGAGAAACTCTTGGAAAGAACCTAGGCTGCTAGGACACAGTGATATATTTCACAAATAAATGTCCCCACTGAGGTTTGACTATTTAGAGGAACTGGGGCTGTCTTGGAAATCTATTCCCCAGTACTTGAAGAGGTCAGCAAGCATCCACATCTGGGATGGTTGTTTTTCTTCACCCTAAACATGGGTTCTTAGTTCTTTTCTACTGGAAAAGTCCAACTGTGTGACCTCAAGCAAGACCTTCAGACTCTCTGAGCCTCTTTTTCTCCATCTGTAAAAAGGGAATAACAAGATCGACCTCAAAGGGTTATTGCAAGAATTAAATGATATACTGAGCATGGACATGCCTGCTTCAGTGCCTGGCACATGGTTACCATCTAATGATGATTTTAAAAGAAGAAATGGAATTCACCAATGAGTAAATGGACCAAAGTTAATTTGTTCAACCCATGAAGGCACTTATTAGACCCGTGTGTCCTCCAGATGTGGTGACCGTTCTCTAGGGAGGCGTGGGGAATGATTTTTGATGGTGCACAGACAGTGACTTTTATTTCTAAAGTTGCGCACTTCTTTTAATGTGCCATCGGGGAAAATCACAAGGACATTGATGCCATGGTTTCATGAATATTATTGCTCAGGCCAACATGATGAAGGACTGACTACTTGGAGGTAAAGTCTTAAATAAAAGATAGGGCAAAAATCTTCAAGGGTATATTAAAATACCTGGGATTTGTGAAACATGGTTCTAAAAGAGAATAGTGGTGACACAAAAATATCTTGGGATTAACAAAGTTCCTTTCTAAAAAGAAAATCAAGAACCATGAAGAGCAAGTCATGTGGGTTGCCCAGGGTTGCTCCAGAGGGTCCCCTCAGCCCACTCCCGCCATCCCCCAACCCAGGACAGCACACCTGAACAGCATCACTGTAGAGAGAAACTTAAATGCCCTCAAATTTGTTTTTTAAGCAAATAATTAGCTAACTTTGTATTTCTTTAACAGTTCAAATTATTCTTCAATGTCCTGATGACTGATAGGACACAGTGATGATGATAGGCAGTGGTTGGGAACGGCTGTCTCCAGCACCATGGCATGTGGTTGAATTGAAGCCACCCAGGATAGCAACAAGCTAGACTCAGAGTAAACAGGAAGAGATGGCTCCAGCCCTTCCCACCCGCACTAACAGCTGGAGCGCTACCATGCCCTTGTCATCAGGGAACCTAACTACACAGCACCCCGCTCTCTGGAAGACAAAAGCCATTTCAGGCTGGAAAATGTACAAAAAGACAAGCCTCTGAAGCAGCAAGCATGGGGTTTGTTTGGTTGAGGGCGCATCTATTTTTACATAGAGTTCTGAAATTCTTTCCTGCACACGGGAAGAGGAGCGGCCTTCTTCCTTGGGCAAGTGCTAAGGAGCTGAAGGCTTTTCAGATTTCCAGCAGCAGGGGGTCTCACTCAGAAACTGTGAGGAGGATTCTGGAGGTCTGTGGCTGCCCTAAAATGACAGACAAACCAGTGGAAGCAGTGTGTGTGTGAGAGAGTGCGTGTACAAGTGTGTATATATGTGTGTATGTGTGAATGAGTGTCTATGTGAGTGTGTGTGTGACTGAGTGTGTGTGTGTGGGTTAGCATGTGTGTGAGTGTGTGTGTGTGAGTGTGTTTATGTGTGAGTGTGTGCACATGCCTGCATCCAGGCACACACACTTGAACAATTTTCAGGAGACAATCCAGGAATTATCAAAAGGGTTGTTCAAGTTTTGTCTACTGTTTGGAGCTTCAGTGATGTGGAATCTTAAGCTAAAGGCAAAAGGAGACTGGGAAGGGGAGCATCAGTTTAGAGAGGAAAAGGGGGCGTGATAAACATTGCTCTGGAGTCTGACTCCCTTCACAGTGTTGGAGAATTACAAGAGGCAAATGTGCATCCTTTGGAGGCTTCTCCTGGAAGGTGAGACTGTGTTCTTTCAATCTCGATAGCTCTCTAAACTAGGCCCGGTGGATGCCTGCATTGTAAGCACTATGTACGCACTTCTTGTCAGGCCTCATCTCTCCTACCAGATGCTAATCTGCTAAGAGGCAGGATTTCTGGCTCGCTACACACCCCATCTTCTTCCACATTGACGGTGTGACTGGCAAATAATTGTGCTTATCTTGAGCCATCAATGGTCAAGAGACCATGGATTCATTTTCTTTTCTCCATCACAGAGTCTTAAGGTTTTCTTGGTCAAGTTATTGAACCATTTCCATCCACAGTTTGATGACCCAAATGTTGATTCCTTCAACATATGTCTTAAGGAGCCATGAAGGAAAAGTCATGTGGAAAAGGGGAATAAAGAAAAGGGAGAAATCTTTTGCCCAAAGTTTTCAGGTAATTGGTAGTTGATGCCCTGCTGACCCCGGGGTGTGAATGAGTAAGTTCACCTCTTTCTTCTTTCCTGTGGTGCATGAGTGAAGTATCTAGCCCACATTCTAGTTTGAAAAAAGCATGTCATTTTATTAACAGAAACTTCATTTTCCTGACCTCTAATAAATAAATGATGAAGGTGCCAAATTAAAAGCCTATCTAAGCAACCCAGAGGTCTCAAGTAGTCAATGTATTAGACTCAGGAAACATATAGATGATGGTGCGCTGCCATTTTGCTAATGGCGGGGGCTATTTGACTGCTAAACTATCACCCCCACAGAGTCATTCTCTCTCCTTAAAAGGAATAAGTCATCTATTCAGAGATGCAATTTTTTCAGCCCATGGGGTGCAATGAGGAGCCTCACAGCAGAGGCATAAAGTCAGATGGCAATAAGCAACCCCATCACATTTTTAAAATGGAATCACAATCGTCTGCAGCAGACCTGGGCATAGTGAAGGACTAGCTCGTTTCTCCAGCAGCACCAGGCACCCCTGGTATTTGACCTTATTGCCTGAGAAAACTTGATTTCAAATTCAGAAAGTCCTTGACTAATCATAAGGTCCAGGAATTAGAGATTCTGATTAATTGAATTTTCCAGTCAATTGAATGCTAATCAGAAAATCTTTTGCATTTTAACCCCTCTGGCATGTTATCTTCCAATAAGTGGGGTGGCTTACTCTTATTCTGAATGCCAGCTCTAACACTGAAGAACTATATGATCTCAGGCAAGTTACTTAATGTCTTAATTACCTATTGTCACATAGAAGACGACTTCAAAATTAGTGGCTTAAAATAAGTTGTCCGGGGACAGCTTATCTGGCTCTTTCTGTGATCCTACAATGCTACAATTGAGCTGTCAGTGGGCTCCTTTCTGGAGCTCAGGTTCCCTTCCACGCTCGCATGGGTGTTGGCAGAATTCAGTTACTTATGGTTGTAGGACTGAGGCCCCTGTTTCCTTGCTGGTTGAGAGCTGAGGTAGCTCTATGATCCTTGAAGACATCTACAGGCCTTTGCTATTAGACCCTTTAACAAGTCCACTTATTTAACATTAACTTACTCAGTGGTCACCATGATCCTTTGATATAGAAGCATTTTATGGTTCCTACTTAACAAATGAGGAAACTGAAGCTTAATAAAATGTGGTGGTTGGTACAAGGACACCCATCTACCAAGTGGCAGAGCCCAAATCAAAGTCAAGTTGGTCGGGCTTCATGTATCTTGATGGCCCTAAACATTCCTTTGCTCTCCATTTCTAGTTGAGTCCAGGCAACTAGCAGGAAAGAAAGGGACTGCACTAAGTCCTCACTCAGAATATGTTCTTCAAAACTGTGACTTTAAGAGAGACAATGTATAATGAAACCAATTTTGCCATAAGCCAATTGACATAGAGTTAAGTTTCCATGGTATATTTTTGACCACCAAAAACATCACCTAACTTCCAAACAAAAATACTTATACTTAAACAATAATTCATCTTCATTCACTTTCCAGCCCACTTACTTACCAGGTCAGGGTTACCAGTGACCAGAGCCTGGAAGCTCAGGGAGCAAAGTGGGACCCCACCCTGGGCAGGGGACCTTCGATACAAGACACGCTCACACCCACACACACAGACACATGGCGACATGGGGATGAAGCTAACCTGCACAACTTTGCGCGTAGCATGGAAACCAAGAGCTTGGAGAAAACCTTGTAGACTTGGCGAGAAGGTGCAAACTCCAAACAGTGGCCCCATGTTAAAACAAAAGGATGCTGAACAAGACAGCATGAGGCCAGGACCCACTGTGGGTGCACCGTGTCTTCCCCTGCACTAAAGTCACAGCTCCTGTCAGCCGAGCCAAGCAGTTAACAGCACTTCCTTGAGCTTCTTCTGATCTGGAGACATGTTTGTTTGTTTGTTTTTTAAAGATTTATTTATTTGTGCCTACAGAACTGGGGTACAGACCAGAGGTGCAAGGGCAGTGAGAGGATTCACCAGAGACAGTGTGGGGAGCAGAGCAGGCAGATTGAGGAAGTACACTGCTGAGGGGAGCAGCGTGTGGTCAGGAGAGGTCTGAGGCACCATGTGGATCTCCTCTGGGGCTGGGGATTGAACTGGCACTGAAGTGGCTGCGGCTGTGGCCAGCTTGCAGTGCCGTGTCCTAGCCCGCTGCGCCACCAGGGAGGGCCCACAAGTTGTTTTTACCTTACAACCAGCCTCATGATCTCAGTGGCTACAGCAGCAAATGCCTGTGGCTGTGCTCAGGCGCAGTGCTGCTGGGCTCAGCGGATCTGGGTCCAGGCTCTACAATGGAGTCAGATCTGCCCCTCCAGTGTCCTCCTGCTGAGGCCACCAGATCCCTGAGGCATGTTCTTCTCATGGCAAAAGACAGAGCCCAAGAGAATGAGTCAAACAAGTCAACCGCGGCTCCAGCCACTGCTCACAACACATCCGACACAGATCCTGTTGGCCTGCACAGCGCGCCACACCTCAATGGATGGGAAGGGCCTCCCTCCTACCTGGCTGGGAGGCTACACTAGACCACCTGGTCAGAGAGCTGATCTCAGCTACTCAAGTTGGCCTGCGACTAGCCTGGCCTCGGCTCGCGTTTCCCACATTGGATTTCAGAGCCCTTAACCCATGTATCCAACGCCCATGTGGCTCTTTTATTATTTAGATGTATTTTGATGCTATAAATTATTTTTATGAAGCGTCCCTGCAATTACCCAGCTTCCTGGGTAACTGTCTTCAGTTTCCTGAAGAACATTCACCCACCACAAAGCTCAGCCAGTGCCCACTGACAGCGCCCTCTGTGCCCAGCTGGGGCTGGACAGATTCCCGCTGACAAAAACCGCCTCTTTGAAAGACCGTGCACTGCCTTCCTGGGTGGCGCGAATGGATCCTTATGCACTTTGGCCAGTGCAACGATCACAGCCCCCAGGTCAACATCCCTAAGGCGCAGCCTCCTAGAGTGACACCGCAGACAGACATCATTCAGGAGGGGAGAGAGGCAGGAGTCAAGCCCCTCCGCCTGGCTGCAGATTAGCCTTGCGTTGCAGTAAAGAGCTTTGCCAATGCGGGTTCACGTCAGCCCCACCCAGGGACAGGTTCCGTTCCACTGCACTGAGAAGCTGAGTATGGGGTGCAGAAGCCCATTCTCCAGAGAACCACATAAAAATGGCACACCCGATAGACAACTCCAGGTCAATGCGACTGTCTCCCACTGCCAATCAAATCTACTCTCAACAAAGCTGAGCAGATCCCTGGGAGAACCCCGTGCTCCGATCGCCACCCGCCAGAGGTCACTCCGCCACCCCTCCTGGCTCTTTCCCAAGTCACCCCCCCCACCCCCACTCCCAGGCAGCTGCCTCCCCTCCCATGTTTTATAGCCCACTCCAGGAAGAGCAAATCCATATTGATTTCAGAGCAACTCAAGCTGTAAATTGCTGGGCGTGATTGGCTTGGTCACCTCCAGATGAGAATCTCTCCACTGCACTGGGGTCTACATGTAATCATCGCCTGGCAAAACCCAGTGCCTTTGTGGAAAAGGGATTGTTAAAACAGGCAGAACTACCTGTGAAAATACATACTGCAGGGTTTAAGGCTGGCCTTGATCTTTGACAGGTCTAGTGGCTTCCTTTGGCCATGAACTTGGTGTGACAACGGACCTCCAGCCATTTCTATTATTCATAATAATGATAATAATTATGATAACACAATAGGAACTAACCATCACTGACGGCTTTGCATGTGAATTTCTGAAGTCTCGAAAGAGCCCTGTGGTTTGTAAGTTGTGGGGTTCTGCATGAGTTCCTTAGCTCCCTGTTCCCTCATCTGTAAACCGAGATACAGTTGTATCACTTTTATCACACTAAGGGTAAGTTTAAATGAATTAGTGAAAGTTGCTTAGATCAGTAGTTAGGTGTATTCTTCCTCTTGTGTGTCAGAAACAGAAGCTCAGAGATGTTAAGAGACTTACCCAAGGTCACACAGCTAACGCAGGATTTAGTCTGGTCAAGGTATTGCTCTTTAAAAGGTTTAATTGCCAGTAATGGAAAATGGAGTTGATTCCCTATTGTTCTTGAACACTGAAGGAAAACAGGACAATAATGGGCCTCCATTTCATTCTACCACACTTGACTGCCAATTAAATCTGTTCGCTCAGGTCAGTTACCTGAGAATAGTTATACAAAAGCTTTCTCGAACAAAAAAAAAAAAGATCAAAAATCAAAAAGGACCAATTCTAGGATTCTGTTGTGCTCTGGATCAGACAACACTGACCAGCAGTGCCCCCTCCACATGGGGTTTGTTCTCCTGATTTACCACAGTCCCCACCACTCCCTACTGCCCTGCTCCTGGCCCACTTCTATCCATTGTGATGCCAATCTGGCCCCTGTGGGCATCTAAGCTGGTGGGATTGATCATCACACCCAAGGGGCACACCGAAGCTCTGAAGAATGCACTGTTATCATCCCCAGTCTGCAGATGCAGAAAAGGAGTCAAGGAGATAACGCCTTGCCCATGGTCACACGGCAGCAGGTGTCGGAACAGAATTCCAACCAGTCCTCTGTGTCCTTTGCCAAGCTTCCCTCCCAGGCTCACCAGCTAAATGAAAGCCTGCATGAAGAGGCAGGAAAGGAAAATCAATGTCAATCTCTCACACTGGGGAAGGCTTGTAAAAAGAGAGAGCTCCAGCCGGCTTTCCAATCTCACAGACTCTCCTGCAACTACTCTTCTGAGGACAAAGGGCTGTTCCAATGGCTAATGGCTCCCTTGGTGCAAGACCCTTATCGGGGCGCATGCAGAGCTTACATTTGTCCCTATTTTGTAACCACTGCAAAGGCACCCACCTACAGCTGACTGTCCCCTTCTTCATCTCCAAACCTCCAAACAGGAAAGCAAGAGGCAGAGAGGGTGTGGCTGACAGCACCTCACTCCCAGCTCCAGCCCCAGTGGGCTACAATGCCAACACCCCACTGCCTGTCAATCACCCTGGAAAGAGAGCTCCCCCTCCCCAAATAAAGCAGCCCCCAAGGTAGGAGGATTTCATTTTTCTCTCCTCTTCCAGGGCTGACAGCTTGGACAGTAGCTCCCAAGGAACAAACTTTATTCTCAGAGAGACAGACAGGCCTGAGCCTTAAATGATACCATGAATATTTATGGCTTTTCTCGCTGCTTCTGCCTCAGCCTTAGCGGGGAGACACGGTCCCCACTCTGAGTGTGGAGTGGGTGCTTCCTGCTGCTATCGTCTGTATCCCCACAATGGCCACTAGGTGGCGCCGCTGCTGTCGCTGGTGAAGAATGGCGCCGCTAACCCGCATTAGCCTCCATCATGAGCATTTGTGGAAACTGTCAAAGCAACCCCAAAATGAGGCGGTGAGGCGCAGGGAGGTGGACTTGCCTATCCAAGGTCACACAGCTAGGCGGGACTGGAAACAAGATTCAAATTCATAACCCAGCGGCAGAAGTTTGCTTTCAGAAGTTTCTGAAAATAAATCCTCAAGCAGGACAGTCATCCCTGCCCCAGGAAGGACTAGTTTCTTCTGAAGTTATGCCCGTCTTGTTCTTTATGTGTTAAAATGGCCTGTATCCCAGTGCTTGTATGCATAAGTAAAAAAAGATTTTAAAAATAAAATAAATAAAGGTCTTGGCAAAGTCTGGTGATGGCTGAGTAGTGCCAGAACCCTGGGTTCAAATTCTACCACTGTCATTTGGAAATCTCATGAGCCTGAACTTGTTACTGTGCTTGATTTCTCAGGTATGACATAGAGATAGTGATACTACTACCCCTTAGAGTTTCTGATGAGAGAAAGCGTGGGAAGTGCTGGACTCCAGGCCAGGCATACACCAAACGCTCCATCAACATTAACCTTCGGGTACGAGACACACTGGAGAACATTCAGAAGCACAGGCCCCTGGGGAAGTTCACCCTGAACTACCATCCACAGGGGGGTTGTGGGACCCCGTCTCTGCAGAAGCAGAAGGGACCTTTGGGATGGTCCCCTGTAGCTGAGCCAATGGGCCCAAAGATGGGGACCCTTGACGGCTCCTTAATGGGACAAAGATGAGGTCACAGGGCTTCCCCTGTCCTCCACCTTCCCTCTGACCGGCAGAAGGAAGTCACCAGACTCAAGTGCTTGCTTTTTATTTTTTTAAAGATTTATTTATTTATTCATAGCGAACTGGGGTGCAGGCCAGAGGTGCAAGGGTGGTAAGAGTCTTCACCAGAGACAGACTGGGGAGCAGAACAGGCAGATGACAAGTACACTGCGGAGGGGAGCAGCAGGTGGGTCAGGAGAGGTCTGCTGCGCCACGTGGGTCACCTCCGGGGCTGGGGATCGAACTCATGCTGCAGTGGCTTTAATGCTTAGTGCTGTGAAAGTGACTTTCAAGGCCTCAGTGCTGTGCTTTAACCGGCTGCGCCACCAGGGAGGGCCCTCAAGTGCTTGTTTTATGACTGCAGCAGTTCATTCATTCACTGAGCATAACTGAGGCCCTACTGTGTGGCGCTCTGTGATCCGGGCTGCAGATAAGCCGGTGCTGCCTCCAGGTCTGCCAGGACGAACCACCAAGAGGACGGGTCTTGCTTATGCATCTCCGTGTTCCCATGCCTCACTGTGCCCGGCTCATCAGAGCTGCTCCAGCATCAGCATCTGACCGGTGCAGAGGGACAGCGTAGCGGTCAAGTCCCTGCCCTGGAAAGCTGGGAGTCTGGGTTCAAATTCCGGCCCTTGCGCTGTGTGCCGGGTGACTCGGGAGGACACAACCTTGCTGAGACTCAGCCGCCTCACAGGTAGGATGGGAGCGCACATCAGAGTTCTCTGGGATTACGAAAGCCGGTCTGGGTAAGGAGCCCGGGACACCCTGAGCCCCCGTATGTGGAGTTAACAGTGTCAAAGAGCCCGGTAAACACCCCCAGCTCCGATCTCCATGTGGAAAAAAAGGCCGACTGGCCAGGTCACCTCTCGAGCCTGTGGACGCCGGGACCTGGGAATCAGGCATGGCCACTGTCTTCGGTGGGGGTAGAGCAGCCCCTAGTGGAGGAGAAGGCAAGTGCCCGCATCACAAGGACACTTGGAAGAGTGAGTTTTAAAGGCTGGGGCAAGGGTGAGCAGAGAAGCCAGGAAGATGCCAGCTGGAGCAGGTGCCCCCAGCGGGGGAGGAAGGTGAGACAAGTGCACCTCAGTGGGATCCAGGACCCCTGTGTCTGAACCCCAGTGACAATGGACCAGGTCACCCCTCGGTGACCTCTCATCCTGCCAGGCTTCCCTGGGTGCTGGGTCTTGGGCCTCGGGGACGCAGAGGCTCATCTTCACCTTCTGTGCCATCTGCCGATGTCCGGATCTGCTCCACCACCCCATGGCCCCAGCACTGGGGGACTAGGACAGTAAGGGCCGCCTCACTCCCAGGCCCTCAGAGCCCCACGTGACTCACCCCGCCTCACCTCCCACTCCCCGCTGGTCTCTGCTGAGCAGAGAGGGACACACTATAGCCCCCTCCTCCATCCTTCCTTGGCCTTCGCTCGACTGTCACCATCCCTCCTCCAGCGTCCTCCCGCCACAGAACTCAGAACAAACTCCTCTCCCTGGTGCTGGTCCCACAGAGATGTGGGTGGGGCCGGCTCAGAGCTGGGAGAATGGAGAGGTGGAGACCCCCACACCTGGCCCCTCCTGAAGCCTCATCATCATCCATGAGAAAAGCAAAGAGCCCGCTTTTCCTATGAATGTTTGATGGAAATTCCTTTACTGTATTTATCACTTTCAGTCAGTTGAAGGACTTAATTAAGTTGAAATATTGGCATCAGGTGTGAAATATGTTCATATGGCTGTATTAAAATACAGCAAACAAATAGAATTGCATTTGTCAGTGGAAAATATGTTTTTAATCTGCCAAGGAGAAATCTTACTCATATAGTAATTCCACAGGAGCAAGAAGTGACATTTATCAAGTGTCCCCTATTCCTACTAGCTCACCAGGGCCTGTCATGTTTCGTCACTGCCACTACCCACTCAGCAGGGGTTACTAGTCTCTTGGAGAAGACAGAGGTTCAGAGAGGTGAAGCAACTGCCCAGGGTCACACAGCCAGTGAGAGAGCCGGAACCTAAACCTGATTCAAGTCTTCACAAATCACCAAACTGGGCCCTCCCTGGTGGCGCAGCGAGTTAAAGCACAGCACTGAGAATCTAAAGCTGCTTTCGCATGAGTTCAATTCCCGCCTGTCCCGGAGGTGACCACATGGCATGGCAGACCTCTCCTGACCCGCCCGCTGCTCCCCTCAGCAGTGTACTTCGTCCATATGCCTGTTCTTCTCCCCACTTTGTCTGTAGTGAAGCCTCTTGCCGCCCCTGAGCCTCTGGCCTGCACCCCAGTTCTGTATGCACAAATAAATACATTTTTAAAAAATCACCAAACCACCTCCCACTCTTGCTTCTCTTATTTGTCTTTGTCTTCTTTCTCTGCCCTCGCCCCCACCATTGCTGTGTCCCCTCGTCCCTTTCCCTCTTCCTCCTTCTGAGCCCCCAATCCCACAGGGTGTTCGTTGATCTCCACCAGATTTTGAACATGTTTGATGTTATGAATTATCTGCTAGGTAAACATCCACTGCTTGTCTTTATCACTCTGACCTGCCCATAACGCTCAAATTCCCTCCACTGAGTTGAAAATGGCTGCTTTCGTCCTTTCTCGTGGCTGTATAGTACTCCACCGTGTGGATAACCACATCGTCTCGATCTGACCATCAGGCAAATGGACATGGCGGTAGCTACCCTGCCCCTGCCACCCACTCCTAGAAATACAAAACAAATCAGACAATGCTCCTCTGTCCTAGGGGATCATTTGCAAGAGCAGGCCAGGTTTGAGGATCAGGGGAGCCCCCACCCCAGGTTTTTCTATACACATCCTGAGACCCCCCCCCCAGCCTCTTCTGAGTCTTGACAGCAAGACTTGTTTGAGCTCCTATGGTGGTCCCATCCCAGGATGCAGGCTGTCTGGTTGATGAGCTGGCCCCAGATCCTGGTCCCGGGAGGTCTGTGTCACCCCTGGGTACAGGGGAAAGCAGACACCACCCTCTGCTCTGCAGGAGCAGAGACAAAGGTGGAAACAGCATGCTGCACTGTGCATGAGGGGCAGCTGAGAACACCCCTCCTTTCCCCCCCAGAGTGTGTGCTTGACCCCCCTCCAGCTGTAGGCACTGCCCCTCTCCAGCTGTCTCCCCAGCCCACATCCCCGCTCTCACCCCACTCCCATCTTCATCCGCTATGGAGGAAATGCAGGCAGAAGCCGAACTCCCCAGGCCCGTAGCTGTCTCGGAATCCGCTGGAGCAGCCACGTCTGTGTCTTCCTGTCACAGCCCCTCCAGGCACCCTGCTGTGCTCTGTGGATATAAAACATCTTAATCCTGGATCAGCAGGCACTTAGGCTGTTTCCGTATTCTAGTCACGCTGCAGAAACATTGTAGAACACAGAGCTTTTACTCTAGCTCCTCATTTAAGGCTGTTGTTTCCTTGGCCTCTATGATACTGACCTGCCCATAGTTGCAGTAACTGTCAGACTAGTATATATCCTTTTAATTTTTGCTTGCCGGTGAGGTTCCTTACCCTTCTCTTGTCTAGAACGATGGTCTTGTAAAGTATTCTAGGCGGGAGATCTTTTCCTTTGAGTACTTTAAATATCTCTTGACATTCTCTCTTGCCAGTAAGGTTTCCACTGGAAAGTCCATGGACACAGCCTAGTAAACAGCCCCTTATAGGGACAGAAGGTGACTGGAATTTCAGGTTTTCAGGTCCAGTTCCTGGCCAGGTGCTGAGTCCTCACCACTAGACCACCCATGGCTGGTATTGACCAACCTGCCGCAGAAATGTGGCTGACTCCCAAGTCGAAGGAGGCAAATTTGTTTAGAGAAATAAATATGGAGGAAGGCTTTTTAAGGAGAAAAGAAACAAATAAAGTGGTGTGCCCAGGACCATGGAACCAGGGAGGCAAAGGCGCAGTAATGGGGCCTCCTTGGTGGCACGGTACCATCAAGCTGGCCCCAGGCACTGCAGCACGAGTTCGATCCCCGGCCAGGGAGCTGACCCACGTGGCCCAGCAGACCTCTCCTGTCCCGCCAGCTGCTCCCCTCAGCAGTGGATTCTGCTCCCCACTCTCTCTGGTGAATGCTCTCACCATCACCCCACCGCTGCAGCTCTTCCTGCCCACGTGCGTCTATGCGCATGTCCTTTATTCTTCTGTCCCCTTTCCCTAATAAACCTGCTCCTTAAATATAACTAATGTCTCTGTTGTGTGCAGAAACTCGCCTGGGAAACTCACCCCGTGCCGCTGAGAGGGGGGCTTTGGGGAGACCTTTCCCAGAGTGAACCAAGGACCCCACACTCCAAATCCACTAACTCCAAAAATGACATCACAAGATGACAACTCACGGGTGACGTGGTGGTGGGAGATTTATGGGGACTACACCTCAGGGGAGAAATCAAATACTGTACAAAAATAAGCAATGATGTAAGAAAATTAAAGAGCAAAAGAATAAAGCGCTTAATTCATCCTAGCCCACAGGATCTGTTGGGGGGAAAGGATGTCCTGAACAAGCTGCACAGTAGGTTTGGTGGACCGCTTCCCCATGCCAGACCAGAGACCCAAGACGCCAGGACCCTACACTGGGGTTGCCCTGCAACAGGCCCTCAGGTTCAGCCTAAGCCTCCCAATCCCCTCACCTGACATAGCCCCTCTTGGTCCCAGGGGCAGAGAAGACGCATTTGCTCAGGGGGATTCCTCACCCTGCAGCAGGACATGGTGCATGAAGAGACTCAACCTCAAGGCGCTGGGAAATTCTAGATGGGTGTGTCGGGGAGACCCAAAGGGGCTCACAGTCCCACCTCCCAGTCTTCTATCCTGGCAGCCTCCACAGAAAGAGAGAATTACTGGTCAGCAAATTCAGTTTCCGTTTCCCTCCAGGCGGTACTAGACAGCGCAGGGAGGGAGGATCAAAGGGCCCTCCCCAGTCCCTTGGAGAAAGGCGAGGAGGCCTGTGTCTGTGCCCACTTGAAGAGGCAGGGCAGAGGCAGCCTGAAGAGACGGAGGCTTCGGGGAGCCTGCCCGAGCCCCCTCAGACAGCCTGCATTCCCTTGTGCAGCAGTCTTCAGCCCCAGGAAGAATGGAAGCAGGAGCGCGGGAGGCCTGGCAGGCGGTGGGTTCCCGAGGGGTTACTGCTCCCAGGATGGGCTGCTCAAGAGCCGGTCGGGAGGTGAAGAGAGTGACGTAGGCACACAGGAGCCCTGAGGGCAGACCCCCAAGTTCTGCTGCTTGGGGCCTGTACAAACTTGGGGAGGGGTCATTTCCTAAATCTAAGCCTTAGTCTGGACTTCTTTCGCTGGCTTGTTTTTGTTTTTATTTATGTTTTTTTTCGCTTTTCAGTCTTCTCCCACCTGCATGGTCATAAGAAGTAAATGAGATAAAAATGTGGGAGAGGGCTTCTCGGCAGTAAAACACTCCTAAAATCTGAAGGATGCTAGATTTACCCCCATGATCTTTACTACTGTGATTCGGATTAGGTGTGTGATGTGGGATCCAACTCCAACATAAAGAGGACCACCCCTCTTGTTCTTCTAAACTGGCACTGTGTCATGTATTATAAGGTTATATTATGTACAATCAACAGAATGATAAGAACAGTATTTTCGCAGTTAAATGGGTTTTTAGAGGTTGCCATGTAATTCAACACCCTTTTATAGCTTGATTTTACCTGGGAAAGTGCTCACTCTGTAATTCAAATCTGAAAATATCGAAATCAAAAGTGTCTTGAACTCTTAGCATGAACATTAGTTAGTAAATCTGGCATTTCCTGCAAATGTTAACCGCTGCCCAGGGAGAGCCTGAAAGGGAAAGATATGCCTCCTTAAAGAATCTTTAAGAGTTAAAACCAAAGATCCAGATTGCTCTCAACAAACCAAGAACCACAAAACAGAAACTTAACTTCCAAATAGCTGACTTCCAAATAACTGAACTTCCTAGAGAAAGTGTGTCTTTTTTATATATATATGTATATTTTTATATCATTTTGTACATTTTTTCATCTCAGTTGTCATCCCCATGGACTTCCCACCACCGCTTCACGCATGTGCCATCACCACAGTCCCGCGTGATCTTCCCAACAAGTTTTGACCCTGTTCCCCTCTCCTCCCCCGTAGAATGTTTCTGGTTTAGAGCTGTTAGTTGATGTTCTTTTACATATATATAATTGTAATAAAGTAAAAGAGAATGTGCATCTTAAGCTTTCTGCTTTACAGCTATATTACAATGCATCTTTGCTTCCAAGATCTAAAACCAAAAAAGGAAATTCCCATCAGCACCATGGGCTAAAAGTTTTCAAGGATACTTAGAAATCAGAGGTCAAAATTACTTCATGATTTTTTGAGGATTATAGAGGAAAGGTCCCCCAGAAATTGCACAGTTACCATGCACCAATAAACACTCTTCGTATTTTAGTAGACTATGAGCACATTTTATATGCCTACACGTAATCAGAAGCATCTTCCTGTGCATTAATAAATAAGTTTATTTTCAAAGGGATGATAAATTTCTGGTGGCAACCCAGATGCAGAGAGATGCTTACCAATGTCCTGTCGTTCAAATTACAACTAAAAGTAAACAATCACAGGCAGTCTGTAAAAACAAAACTGAAGTGACAAGCTATAAGAGGGGGGTTATGGTAAACAAACTGTTCATCCACCCAAAATCTGGGTGGGTCTCAAAGGCATCAGTGAGATGGGGGGGGGGGGAGAGGGAAGTCAGCGGGAAAAGTTCACATACTGACTAATTCCACTTGGATAATTCTGGGAGTGACAAGATTTATGAGGATGGAAAACAGACTGTGGCTTCCAGGTTGTAAGGACCGTAGTGAGGACAGGGGGTGTGACCTCAGAGAAGTAGAATGAGGCAGTAAACTGGAAGATTTCTATATATTGATGTCAGTGGTGATAACAAGAAGCTATATAAATGCCATAAACACACACACCCCGGCATCAACTTCCGGTTTGGAATTCTACTAAATTTACCGAATGGAGACCACCGTGCCCAGCGGGGGAGGCAGGCCCACCACTGCCCTCTCCTTATAACTGTCCTTAATTATTTCAAAATTACAAAGTTTAAAGGATAAACATGTTCACACACAGAATGTGTCCAAGATCTATACACAAAATTATGTTGCCTAGCCTGAACTATCCAAAAGAATTTTCTACAATGAGGAAGATGTTCTCTATATGTGCTGTGCAATATCACAGTTGCTCTCGTGGGTGGTTATTGAACACTGAAAATGAGGCTAGTGAGACTGAAGAAAGCAGTTTGTTTGAATTAATTTAAATGTCAAGAGTCCGTATGGCCATCAGCTACCAAGTTGGCTAGCCCAGATCTAAGCATCAGACGTCTGTTTATTGAATCCGAATTCAATAACCTGGGTAACTGTGGCTGCCTCTAGAGGAGGATTGCAGGGTGTGGGGTGGGTGGGGCTTTGCATTTCCTTTGTATCATCTGAATTAAGCAGCAGGTGTTTAATTTTTCCAGTGCATGAAAAGAGGTGGTAATGCCCACAGCAAAGGCCACATGTCTGATGGAGACCAAGGCCACCTTGTGTGACCTGTGTAAGCATCCTGACGTGGGTGCCTCTGGCTTCTCCCACAGCCTCTAGGCTTCAGGCCTCAGGGAAGGTATACCTCAATATTGCTGTCCTCCCCAAGGTGGCTCTTCTGGAAAGGGATCAACACTGAACTGTGCATCAGACGTGGACTTGGTCCTGTTCCTGAGCTGCTTCTCCAGTTTCCAAAGCCAGGGGTTTCTCCGTCAACACATCATTAACTTTATAAAGTTGAAATTTACCCAGTATAGCAAGAAACTGGCCTACAACATCAGCATAGGAGAAGAGGGGCCCCGATCCCTGTCCTTCCAGGTACAGGCCAAGAAGGACAGTGACATTATTAAAGTGGACGTGCTCCCAGCTTTTGATGCCCTGGGTAATAAAAGGAATGAGTCTGATCCAGAGAACTTGGGGGGGGGGGTACGGGGGTCTTCAGCGGTGGGAGAGGGGTACGGGGGTCTTCACCAAGCTGGCCTGGGGGAGGTTTGGGAAAGTGGAAATCAATAGAAAGAGGATGGAGTTTGCTCTTTTCAGGGGTGCGAGGAGGGGACTGGAGGGAAACTTTGAAGGTCCAGCCTCCCATCAGTGGTTGGGTAGCCATGTCCCATTATCTGGGGAATCCATTTTACTAAAGAATGGATTCCCACCCAGCTCAAGGAAAGGGTTCTTCTCAGACTTCCTGGAAAACAAGCACTTAGAAGGTCTTTGGAGTTTAGAAGTGAGTTAGGGTTCTTAATGTCTTAAAATAGGACTCCAAGACTTAGTAATTGTGTGACCTTGGGTAAGCAATTTAACCCCTCCAAGACTCAGCGTGCCAACCTGTTAAATAGCATAATCATTTGGGTTAAGCCATAGAAAAATGTCAGTATCTGACCAAATTTAAACCATTAAAAAAATTCCATAGGCCCTCCCTGGTGGCGCAGCACTGAGAATCTAAAGCCGCTTCCGCATGAGTTCGATTCCCCCTGCCCAGGAGGTGACCACATGGTGTGGCAGACCTCTCC
>NW_004567130.1:12177160-12196650 GCF_000260355.1 Condylura cristata
TGTAATCCCTGTGGGCTTCCCATCACCAAATCACCTGTGTGCCATCACCATAGTCCAGTGCATTTCCCTCCCCCCACCATTTTTGATCCCATTCCCCATTCCACTGGGCATGGGATCTTGATTTTGCTGATCATGTCCTTTTCTTATCCAGGAAACATGCCTGCAGATACATCGAAACCATCACCAAAAATCTATAAAAACTTAATAAACAGCTATTCCCACCCTGGGGAGTTCTCACAGAGCTTCGTGGTATTGCAGAGACACTTTGTGAAGAGTGTCCCTGTTAAGCTCGAGAATCTGCTGCGGCTGGTGAAACACTGGTGACTTCAGGTATAAAGACTAATGTTGAGCTGGGAGGTGCAGGGAACAGAGAACGTTGGGGGTGCATCTTAGTATTTTTCAAAGAGGCAAAAAATGGAACCAACCTATCTCAAGCTAGGAACCAGGTTAAATAGAACAGTAGGTTCCATTATCTTGCCTGTCTGTGATTTCAGCTACCCAAGGTTAACCTTGATCTGCAAATATTAAATGGAGTAAGAGAGAGAGAGATAGCAGGTGCCTAACTTAGATTATAGTCTACTGATAGTTCTATTTTTTTTCTAATACTTACTTCTTTAGTACTTTGACTTTTTTTTTTTTAACATAGAAGAACTGAAGTATAGGCCAGAGGTGCAGGGGGGTAAAAGGATTCATCAGAGACAGTGGGGAGCAGAACAGGCAGATTCACTGAAATCCACTGCTGAGGGGAACAGTGGGTGAGACAGGAGAGGTCTGTTGTGCCATGTGGGTCACCTCCCTGGCAGGGGATCAAACTCAGGCCATAGAGGTTATTAGCACTGAGGCCCAATAATTACTGTATTTTATTATTAGTTACTATAGTTGAACTCTTACTGAGCCTAACTTATACATTAAATAATCAAAGATACATAAATGTAGAAAAAAAACATGGTCTACCCTATGGAGTTCAGTATTGGCAGTTTTCAGGTATCTTTTGGGGGTCTTGGAAGGTATCCCCCCTCCTTTGAGGACAAACTAGTGTATGGATGAATTAGTATTATCAGAAGCTGTCTGTAAACTATAGAGCACTGGACAGTGTTTTGCATTATATTTGTTTGTTCCTGCTGTATTCTATTAAATTCTGAGGCATCATGTCCTGGTTATAGGCTCTGGTTCCAACAGCAGATTCCTTGGTGACAATTGTTTCCTAATATGCACAAACCCCATGCTCCACAGGCTTCAGACCTCCAGCATTGTGATCATAAAACATCACTGCAATAGATTTCTAAATTTTTGAAGAATTGGGAAATTCAGATTATCACCCCAGTCTTCCCCTTCCTGTTTACTCTGGTGTTGTTTTATGATTTCAGTATCTGTGTGTTCTCATTTTCTCCAACTATATCCTATATTCACTGTATTATATTGTCGCCCCCATTCCAACTGAATAACTTGGACTGATAAGGCCCAAAAGAATCCATAAGAGGCCACAATTTCCTCCTCCATTGAAACCTGATGACCCCACGCTGCTAACCCACATCTAAGGTTATGGATGTGCCCCATAATCCAGATGTAAAATGAAGTGGATGAAATGTCACCTGGAAACAGAGTGACCTGAAAGCATTTCACTTTCCAGAGCAATGATCTCATATTGTCTTTCTCCCCTAACGCCTCATCATCTGCCTCCTCTCCAGTGTTTGAAACCTAAATATGGAAGAGTAGCATTGCCTTCAAAATATGAAGTGGAGCTACTGACGATCTACTCCTGGGAAATGGGTACAAGTGAAAGTGAGAACTTCAACCTGGATGTAGGATTAATATCTGTGATGAAATTCCTGACCAAAGATGGAGCTGTCTGCATATATTGGGCAAAGTACTATGATTTCCGAAATAAGGTTGTCAGAACCTTTATCAAACAACAGTTAAAAGAAAGCAGGTGAGTTTGTTGGTTGCTCTGTTTTCAGCTGCAAGGACTAGAAAATCCAATTCAAGCAAGTTTATAAGTAAAGGAAATCTATTAGCTTTTGTAACTGAAAAGCCTGAAAATAAGTGAAGTTGCAGGTATAGCACGATCCAGGTGTTTGCTCTGTGTTCAGGGTCCCAGTCTGTGAGTGACTCAGCTTGGCCTTTCCCTGAGCTTTACTTTTGAATTAGGCTAATTCCTCATGGCTGCCCCGGTTCCAGGCTTCTCAACTCAACTCATTTCTTCCTGTCCAAGAGGGAAGGCATCTCTGCCCTAGCATTCCAGCACAATCTCTGAGATTCACTCTGAGACAACATCTACTTCATCTTGAATCTCAAACGCAGTTTCGTTTGTGGGAAGACATCCCTACACGGAGGCTTGTACAATCCCACAGACTTGAGTGACAGAGGCCAGAGTCCTGAGCACAGTGGAAACCCCCTCCCCTTCTTGATACTGGACCCAGTTGATCCCACCAACAACCTGGGGAAAGCAAGGGGCTGGGATCTGGTGGCCAAGGAGGTTGCTTACTGCCCGGAGCAGGCCTGTTGCAGAACTGATGACCCCACTGAAGGCTGGAACATACAGGTATGACCCACCCACCCCAATGGCTTGACAATGACCTCACTGCAGCCTCACAATCATCTCCATCTCCCAAACTTCTGTCACAGCACCAGAACAGGCAATACCTCCCACGAAGACATTCCAGCCAACCAGGTGTGCAGTTTAAGTCTGAGACTCAGTTATTTCATCTGTAACCATTTGAAGGATATTGTCAAAGAGTTTACTCACTTACGTACAGCCCTTTTATGGCTGTTGAAAGCTCAACTTCTTGCTGTTCAAACAAGAAGAGATTGCACGCAGTCAGTCTGCTTAATGGCATTCTGATCAAGGACAGACAGTATAACAGTGGTCCTCTGCCTCGCTGTGTAGTCAGCTACATCACCTTGGGTCCTGTAACGACACTCTAGGATGCTTACTCAATGACGACATCACCCAACAATGTATTTCTCAAAATGCATCCCCTTTAGTGCTTCATTACAACACTCGGCTGTAAATACATCCCAAAAATCCACAAGTGAGGAACAGAGGAAGGACTCCTGCAGGCAACAACCTTGGGCCTTCACCTCTACCCCTACGTGGGGCTTCCAGCATTCCTGGGTCTCAACACTACGCAGGAATGCAGGGTTCAGAGACCAGGACAACGCCTGATATCCTCTAATTTCTCCAACCTGCTACTCCCAGAGACATCTAGCAGTCAGTCCCACGTTTCAACTCCTGTAGGGAATCTCTGAGCCTGGCCTCAGAGGCAAACCAGCCACCACTGGAACAAATACGTAACACATCAAAGGGAGCTGTCACCTAGCCACGCCCCGTTGTGGAGATTGTCCAGTGGGCTGGGGGCTCCCAGGAGCGAGGCCAAGGGAACAGTCCTCCAACTCTTGGCAAGAACCTGCCGTAGAACCCTCCTAGCAGCAGCATGGTTGTTATTATTTAATGTTTTGTAAAAAGGCAACACACATTCAAACCAAACTATTGAAAAGGGTACATATTGAAGTATCTTCCTGTCATCCTGATCCCCAGCCCCCCAGTACTGTTCCAGCCTGACCCCCACTTACCACTTCCTTGAACCCCCTTCTGTGGAGGCATCACCTGCACAAGTGCATGCCTGGGTCTGAGCATCTTTCTTGTGAGCTTTTACTTTCATTTGCCTAACTGATCAGGTTACTCAATTATGCAATCAAACTGTCAGAAAGACAGTTCCATAACCACACACACACAGACCTCCAAGGCATAGCCATGTAACATTAAGTCTGAACCAGGGGTAGTTTTAGCATGAAATGGGATGTTATTAATGATGCCAGGACAAGGGGCATGGACCAGGGCCGCCCTAGGTAAGGGCCATTCAGTCGTCCTGGATCCAAACAATCTTTTCAATGGCTCTGCCATAATCCAGTGAAAGTCCCTTCACTTACCTAAGTGCCCCACTGTTGTCAGGAGGTTTCCGATTTTACTATTCCAGTGAATATCCTTGACCCTACATCCCAGTGCCTGACAGCCCCCGGATGTACCTATGCAGCAGATGCCAATGCTAGCCCATATGAGGAATGGAAACTCTTTCCATAAAGGAGTTGTGGTTTTTGCAAAACAATTGCTAGTCATTACTCTGGTTGGGGTGAGTCAGAGGACAAAGGTGACAGAAGTCCGGGATCACTGAACATTCTACTTTGCCTGGGACAGTCCTGGCTTATAGCAGGCAGTTTCCCAGGCCTGCTGCTTGGGGAAATCTGTTGCTTGCTTTCTGCTGCTGATTGGAGCAGACAGTCCCTGCAGTGTGCTGCTGGCCCAGAGTAGTAGCTTGGGCTACCTTGACCCCCTTCCCAAACAAAAAAGAGTGCTAACGCTGCGATGGATGGGGTGACAAGTTTCCTCACACGGCCTGTGTAAAACCTCACCATTCCTGTCATTCGGGACTCAGCCTTTGGGAGCGACCCCACTGAACCTGCCAGTGTGAGTTCTCTCTCCACCTCTTTGACAGCCGCCTGATCTCTCTGGGAAGTTGCCATAACAATACCTGTTGGCTAAAAATATTATTCATAACAGCTTCTTCCACTTCTAAAAGTGTCTCCATAGGCCATAAGTTATACCAGTGGGTGGCCAGGAGCGGGGGGATATGGACACCCAACTGTGGGGCCACCACTACCCTTCTCTATTGCTCCCTTCTAGCCAGCCAGGGACATCCCAGTGACAGTAAGACAGAGAGGGGAAGAAGCCTACACACTCTTGGTGAATCCCTACCAACCCATCTGGAAGATGAAAGTGGAGAAGAAATATCATTTCAGCAGGAGGCAGCGTCTCTCCTTCCAGGACCCTGACAACAGTGGGGCACTTAGGTAAGTGAAGGGACTTTCACTGGATTATGGCAGAGTCATTGAAAAGATTGTTTGGATCCAGGATGACCCTTCCAGGAGGAACGGGAGCTGCTTAGCAGGCGGAAGTCGCAGGCGGATTACGGGATCTTCTCCAAGGTGTCCATCTGGGGGTTAGAGACCTTCCCTGCAGAGATCCAGGTCTTTGTGAAGGGGTCCAGTGGTCTGAGCAAACCTCATGCTGTCCATCCTGATGATACCACCCAGGACTTGAAATGTAAGATTGAGGAGGCGGGAGGGCCTCTCGCTCACAGTCAGTCACTAAAGCTCCCCAATCGGAAAGTGTGGAGCAACAGCCGCCTTTCGGCCCTGCAGATCAAGGACTGTGACACCGCCATGATGTTCATCAGGGGAGAAAACTGGTCCCCATGAAAGCCCACAGTCGGGCAGGTGGTGTTCAATCTGAACAGCTACGTCCTCACACCCCACTCCTTTCTCCCCCCAACCAATCCACTTTTCCTAAAGCATAAATAAGAACAAACTTTTTCGTCTTGAACCAAGGGCCTTTTCATCTCAAGCGATGGAGAGCCAATTCAAATTAAGTTGAAGCAAAAATAAGTAGAACACACTGACAGAAAGAGTCCAGGGATAGCTAACATCAGGCATAGCTGGATGCTGGATTCCAACGTAACAAACCATCCCAAAGCACATTTATCTGTGTGGGGGCCTCTGAACTGGGTGATCAGTTTTTCTGGTTTGATCTGGCTTCCCTGAAGCTGCAGGTCTACCACTCCCTCATGTGTATGAAAGCTGGGAAATTAGGAATGTGGTTTTCATTATCCAACAGGCTGGTCTGAGCTCATTCACATGGTCACTGTACTCTGCAAGGAGCGAGAAATAGGACAAGCCCCAATAAACAAGCATTTCCTAAGCCTCTGTTTGCATTGTGCTTATTAATACCCCGTTAGTCCCATGCCCAAGCCCTGCTTCAAGGGGTGGAGAAACAGGACGTGCCCTTTGATGGAGGGAACTGCAAATTCGCATCACAGAAGGATGTGCACACAAGAGATGGGGAAAATGTTAAAAGCACTGTTTTTGGTTTTCTAGGAAAATTTCTCGCTACATGGGAGGGGAAATGGAGTTGGGTTTCTCTATTGTGGGCATCCACGCAGCCACTATGATGCTTGAGCAAACTTGGAAACTCAAGGGCATTAACATCCCACAGGGAAACCCTTGACCTATAAATCAAGGTTGGGGGGAGTGGGATAGGCACCTGAGAACAGGGTCCCCTCCTCCACCTCTCAGGTGGGTACTTCTAAGGCATATTCTACACTGCCTCGCAGGGAGTCCCAAGTGAGATCGAATCCCAAAGTG
Organism: Condylura cristata; assembly: GCF_000260355.1. NCBI lineage: Eukaryota > Metazoa > Chordata > Mammalia > Eulipotyphla > Talpidae > Condylura > Condylura cristata. Next base: position 12,183,359 of record NW_004567130.1, read on the forward strand.
ATCAATTTAAATATAGTCCTTGGATTGATTTTCCCTCCTTCTCAATGGGGAAACGCCCACACCTATCCCATGGAATCACTTCCCAAACAAACCATCCTGGTGGAAAACCTTGCCTCAGGCTCTGCTCATAGGGGCACCCAAGCTAAGACAACACCCAACTTCACGCATCTTCCTCCTTCCTCAAGCCAAGCCCACTCCCTTCCTGCCTGCTGGCTCTTGTCTGGCTCCATAGACACAAACGCAGCCAGGGGCATTTTGATGAATAATAAAACCAGTCCACTATTCACTCTAGGTTCCCTTGTAAAATCCTCAAATTCCATCCACTGTCTAGCAATCAAGTAATTGAAAGCTGTTCAACTCTTGAGACATTTCATGAAGCTGAATATAAAATATATATATATGTGAGGTCTGAATGTTGTTTGAATAACTTCTATATGCCCGGGAATTAATTATTTATCATATGGCAAATGTTTGGAGTCTTACATTCTTGTTGACTTAGGTATGAAATGGCCTTTGCTCTTGACGCTATTATAATATTTAAGGACTAGGCAGTAGCAGTCACTGGCAATACAGAAGTAATATAATAAAAGATGTTATGCTTTCCGTTTTGAGTGAGCCAGTTTGGAGGTTTGAATTGAAATGAGGGGGCTTCTCAGAATGACTCTCCACTCTACTGTCTACCTGCTCTAGCTCATAACCTGTTTTCTTCCCCCTTTCATGATAAACTTCCTCAAAAGGTTATCTACACTGCTGGTCTTCGTTCCCCTGACCCCTCTGCCTCCCCCTAATCTAGCTTCTAGGCCTCCCAGTTCTCCCCTGAAGCTGCCCTCTCCACAATCACCAGGGACTTCCTGAGTTCGTCTCAAACCCGTGTTTCTTAATGTATCAGAAGCATTAGCTTCTTGTCTCCACTTCTTTGGCCATTCCATCCATTATGCAAAATTTCCCTTTCCCTGCCCATCATTTAAATGTTGGCATTAGTCATCCTTCCCTGTGGTATCAGGGGCCATTTGTCATTGGAGGAGGTAGTGGAGAGGACAGGACGCCAGATGACCCGTGAGCTGGAGCTTGGCGATCAAAGGCTCCCATGTCTCCTGTCCTTTGAAGGGAAGCCCAGACATTGTATCACTTCAGTGTGACCTCTGCTTGCCTTCCCCATTCTAGAAGCTACCCCAAGGACATGGCCTTGAGATGGTAACATGGTGTTGACACCACCATGAGACTGAATCCTATTAAAACCTCTCTATGGACTTTTAAGGTGGGTACGGAGAGTTGTTCATCTTGTAGCCACCTAAGATCAGCCTCCTAAGTTCCTTGCTTGTTAAAACAGTCTCCTGCCACTCTGGAGAGGTCTTCCTCTTCCTCAAGTCTCGCGTTGCCTTCCAGGCTCCAGCAGCCAGTCTCAAACTTCACCTAGGAAGCTACTGAAGTTTCAAGTCAACACTTGTGAGCTGAGACAGCCAAGGCCGCTTCCACAGGGAGCCGCTTGCCCCTCCCACCCACGGGCACTCCCCTGTGGTCATTCAAAGTCGTCATTCAAAGACACACTTCTAGATCCTCTATTCCCTTCCTCCTTCTATATTCCTCTCTTGTTAATACTGGCCCCCGCCAGCTACTCAGGATGCACTCCAGAGCTGAGAGCGCTTCTTCATCTCCTACCTGTCTTCACCCTCATCTCCTACTATATCAGATACAGGTTTCATGGACTCCACCCCTACCCCAGACACTGGAACTACAGATCCCCTCAATACCAAAGAGAAGCACGCTGGGACCTGAGGGTGGAGCTGAGCAGCCAGGTTGGGATCAAACTGGACATGTGGGCCCGGGAGTCTCGTGGCCTCATGGCTGATGGCTTGTCTCTTGGCTCTTTGCCAGCTTTCAGCAGGCTATTGGTGTTCCAACTCTGCAGAACTGAGAGGATTCAATTATTAATTTATCTTTCTCTTTTCCTGAGCTACTCATTTCCCTTTCCCCTTGTAAATAAATCCATTATTGGCTTTCTGTGTGTGTCTGTAGCCAAATCTTAAGGGCACGGATGAGGACTCACAGTCAGGCCACCCAACTGGGTTGCCCTATAACACTGCCTGTAGTCACCAAGTCCGGCCTGCCCCCCCTCAAAAAGAGACCTAGAACCCAAACGTTTCTCTCCACCTCCATTTCAGCCTAGCCCAAGCCGCCACTGCCTCACAGCAGACACCTCTCCCACACCTGCACTGCCTTCTGCAGTCTGCCACAGAAGCTCACCACGGAAGCTGCCAGACCAACCTTCCCAGGATGCTAACTTCACCACTGCTCACTCCCCTGACTTGCCACTGTCCTCGGCACAAAGTCAGAGAAAATGTGCCTGGCATTTGCCCAACAGATCACAGCCCCTTTCTTAAAACAGTGATTCACTTGGCTGTTAAAACACCACTCCTGATTTTTCTTTCACTCCCAACCTCCTTATTCTTTGCAAATCTCCACATTTTTTTTATAATAGTTTATTTTTACATAATTTTGTACATTTTTTTTCCATCTCAATTGTAATCCCCATGGGTTTCCCATCACCAAGTCACCCGTGTGCATCACCATAGTCCCGTGCACTTCCCTCCCCACCCCCCACCCCACCCCCGTTTTTGATCCCACTCCCCACTCCATCCCCGCAAAATGTCTCTGGTATATGGTTGTTCATTATTTTTGTTATTTTCCCACCTGGTCCATTATACTCCTGCTATGAGTGAAACCATCCGGTATTTTTCTTTCTCTTTCTGGCTTATCTCACTAAGCATGATCTTTTCCAGCTCCGCCCAACTCTCCACCTTTTCAAACTATCAAGCGTTCCAGGGTTCCCTCCTCGGTCTCCTCTTCTTGCCCTAGCCCCTCTTCCCTCATGACTGTATCCTCGTAAATACCCCACACCAGTGATTCCCAGATTTATATCTGAAGTCCAGCTTTCCCCCCAAAACCCAGACTCGTGTATCCAGCTCCCTGCTCCACTCAACAGATGCTCAGCCATCAGTTCCAAGGCTGAGTCCTGGCTTCAGGTAGACTCTGCACCTTCCCAGCCTCTTCCACCTCGGCCCAAGAGAATTCCACGCTTTCAGACGTCAAAGCCAGACGCTGTGAGAGCAGTGCTCAGCTCGGCTCTTTCTCTCACCTCCTACTCTATACACGAGCAAGATCTGCCAGCTTTCCATGCAAAATAGATCCAGTGAAATGATACGATGTCAGGGCTTCCAAATGACCCAGGAGGGACGATGCCTGAGAGGATATAACTGACACAAGACTGTCTACAGGCCGGTAATTCTGGAAGCTGGAAGCTGGTATGTGGAAGTTTATTGTATTATTCCACTTTAGTTTAGGATGGAAATTTCCCATTGTGTGATGCAAGCAGCCACGTCTCCCCGGACTGTCACGGTAGCTTCTTCACCGAACAGCTTCCCCTCTTACCTCCATCCCCACCCTCGGTTTTTAATCTAATCCTGCTGCCCCAGCCCTACAACTGCTGTGATCCTGTGGGGTGAATAAGTCAGAAAGAAAAAGAAAAATATCAAATGGTTTCACTTATAGGAGGGCTATAGAGAAAGTGAACAAAGGGCTTAAAAAAAAAAAAAAGACAAAACTGGCCGGCAGACTACAGGTTTGAGGCACATAGCAGGGGAGGGGTGCTGGAGGGGTCAAAACAGGGGAGAGCACCAGGGTGGTTCACGGCAATGAGGTGGTGGGAGGTTTAGGGGAGCTACACCTGAGCAGAGAAGTCAAATAGTGCACGAAGGTGAACAACAAAGCAAGAAAATAAAGTCAGTACAAAAAAAAAAGAGCTATGTGTGTTAAAGTGTATGACTGTAAGTGAGAAAGAAACTCTGCCCATGCCGGCCTCTGCTCGAAAGTCTCCAAGTCCTCCTTATCTCAATCTTCTCACGTCAAAGTCTACAAGAACCGACAACAGCCCAGCTGCCTTCTACCTCTCAAACCTCAGCCCTCCTCTCCCTCCAGTCCACTTTCCTCACACACAGGCTGCCACAGGGCCTTTGCATCTGCTGCTCCTTCTGCCGCAAGTGAGCCATTTGCCTTTGACACATTCCTGGCTCAGTCTTTGCCTCCTTCACATCTTCGCTCAAAGGCCTTTTCAGGCCTTCCCTAGCCGTTGTATTTAAAATGGAACACTGAATGCAACACACACGCACCCCTGTACCTCTCAATCTCTTTCCTGCTTTATTTTTCTGCTTAGTACTATCTCTGTCTTGTCCATTTTGACTGACAGAAGCCCTCTGCAAGCAAACATCGGTGTTCCAGACGTCTGTGTGACATACAACACTTGCACAAATAAATATTTGCTGAGTCAGCATCATTCCAAGCATCAACCCTTACTCTTCCAGGCCTGGGGCCCCCCTCTCCCTTCCTTCCCCTCCATGCCAAGGCACTTTTGACAACTGAATCAACCCCTGGCACACACCGGGGTTATATGCACCCTCAGCCTTCACTGTGCCAGGGGTACCTTCCGGGACAGAGACCAGTGTTTTAAGATTCATTTGAAGCAGGTGTCCACACACAACACAGATGACCAAAATAAATTCTTCTTCCTAAATTTCCCCCGGGTTTCTGCACTCTTTTTTTTTTTTTTTTTTTTTTTTTTTACCCAGCATACATCAGACTGGACTCAGAGTTTCTTGTCTGTCTCCCCCACTGCTCTAGGGCCTCCTGGGTACAGGAACTTCATCCTATTTGTTTTCTTAGCACAATGCGTGGCACCTCACAGGCATTCAACAGCTGCCTAGTGGGGACTGAAAGCTCACACTTGGGCAGAGATATCGTGCATTGGTGAGCTCTAGGCCCTTCTAGCTCCCGACAGAATGTTGGGGGTCTGAAATGATAGATCCGTGGGGGATGAAGATCTGTGTGAAGTGCAATGCAGGTGAGCAGGCCCTGAAGACGCTGACAGAAGCCCAAACTGAGCCTCTGTGATGGGATGAAGCTGGGACTTTTTTTATATTATGTAATTTTTTCCCCTGTCCATTTTTCCCACCCTCACTGATAAAGATACTTATCAGCATTTACTAAAAATTCATGTTCATGAAATTCATGTTAATAAAAACTCAGAAGTTGAAAATAGCAATATAACACTTGTGTTGACTGTTTTCCCTGCTCATTGCCACCATTCTCAGATAGACACACAGCTACCTATCAGGTGGGTAATATTATTAAACCCACCTTCTGGATAAATTTGTGAGGGGTAGAGAGGTTGACAGCTGACTGGCATTCAAAGTGTGTTCGGTTAGGCTCCAGAGTTCCCGTGGCTCACCCCAGATCATAAGTTCACACTCTTTTTGATCCTCATATTCCAAGCTGGCGTGATTACACTGACATTCACCTCTGTCCTATAAGGAGAATGCCTCACCCAGAGCCAAACTCAAGCCAATTTCAGTTTCCAAACGTCAGGAAAGGAAACTTCTACAAGCTGGGAATCGAAACTAACCTCAAAGAATGTGGACAAGCCAAGTCTGTTAAGGTGGCCCCTAGTTTCCCAGCCCTGGCCAGGTGACCCCCAGTACCCCTGCTGTGGCCTGGAATCTGCAAGAAAGGGGTCCCCTGGTCAACCAGTCACTCCTGGTTTCCCCTTGGTTCTGGTCCTTTATCTCACAAGACGCTGGAGGGCAGCTGAAGAGGAGCCCCCTTAAAAAGGGGTGTGTGCACTGGGAGCCAGATGAGAATGCGGCCATATATTGGCCCTGCAGTGACACTCTCCAGACAGAGATGGCACTGCCCGAAGAGCTGTTCGAGGTCCCTGCCTCCCGGCTGGACTCCTTTGTGGCCCAGTGGCTGCAGCCCCTCCGTGAGTGGAAAGAAGATGTGCTGGAGGCGGTGTGGACGGTGGAGAAGTTCCTGAGGGAGGGGCGCTTTCAAGGGGAGCGAGGCCTGGACCAGGATGTGCGAGTGCTGAAGGTGGTCAAGGTAAGACTCCGTCCCTTCTATCCACAGACCAGGGCAGGCAAAACCCAGCATGAAGGTCCATGTCCCCGAGGCTGGGGCCTCCTGCCTCATCAGCTCCAGCCCACGCTGCTGACATCTCAGGACACCCCACCTAGCTTCCTGCACCCCACACTAATGCCTTGAGCAGAATGAGTCTGGCAAGGAAGTTAATAATAATAGGTCACTTTTGAGGTACACTAATCAATCCCTCCACATATATTAGCTTTAGTTTGTGCACCCTGTGAGGTAGCCACTATTCTTTTCCCATTGTACAGATGAGCAAAATGGAGGCTTGAGTTTTATAACTACGAAATGCCATGTAAGGCCTCTAACCAAATCCCATGTGGGTGGGAAATAACTGGGACAACTTTAATATAGCCTGGTTAGTAGATAACAGAAGAGAACCGTGATTGGTGGGATAGTTTTTTTTTAAAGATTTGTTTATTTGTGCATACAGAACTGGGGTACAGGCCAGAGGCTCAGGGGTGGCGAGAGGCTTCACCAGAGACAGAGTGGGGAGCATAACAGGCAGATCGACGAAGTACACTGCTGAGGGGAGCAGCGGGCGGGCCAGGAGAGGTCTGCCACGCCATGTGGTCACCTCCAGGGCAGGCGGGAATCGAACTCATGCTGAAGTGGCTTTAGCTTCTTAGTGCTGTGCTTTAACCCACTGCGCCATCAGGGAGGGCCGGGATAGTTTTGTAGGTGTAGAGAAAATACTCTTCATGGTTGGCCGCAAATGCTAAAATATTTAGGGACAAAATTCCCTGGTGTCTGCAATTTCCCCTACAGTGACTTAGATGAAGCTTAAGTGCAAGTTAGGGAGTGTTGAATCTAAGTGATTGGATTCATGAGTATTCATTGCATTTTCTTTCTGTTTTTAATTTTTTGTAAAACAAAGATTTTATTGAACGTTCACAGAGATGAGAGGATTGGCTCAAGATCACAGCTAATGGTTGAACTGAGATTTGAACCAAAGTCTATCCGACCCCATAGCCAGAGTTCCTACCTACTATTGTAGCGAGTATCAAAATTCAAGAGCGTCAGAGCTAGACAGGCCATGGAGAGCCAACCCTGCCTCCTTCCTGTCTGTACGTCAGGGCTAATTCTCATAGGGCCTCCCTCAAGCAGCAGATATGAAGATTCAAAGACACAAGAGTGTTCAACCTGAGAGAGCAGGATTATATCCGTGAGCAATGACCCCACCTGCCAGGAGAGGCAGCTGACTTGGGGTCTGACTCCCCACAGGAGTAAGAAAGATGGAGGACAAAGTTACCAGATTCTGTTCACCAGAAGCAGCTGGGGGCTAGAGATACCCAGGACATCAAAAACACCCTTTAGAATCTTCTGGCTCAGGCTTCCTCCTTTCAGAGAAGGAAACTGAAATCTAAGTCACCTAGGTGAAAGAGAAGAAGGAGAAGGAGCCAGACATCCTCATGGCAGGCACCATGCAAACTTCACACATACTAACTTAGGGAGCCATGCCAACAGGACTCTGATTCCACGGATAAAGAACTTAGGTTCAGAGCCCTCCCTGGTGGCGCAAGGGGTTAAGACACAGCACTGTGGAGCTATCTGTAGCTACTACAGGATGAGTTTGAACCCTGGACTGGGAGATAACCCAAATGACATTGCAGGCCTCTCCTGTCTCCCCACTGCTCCCCTCAGCAGTGTATTTCAGTGGACCTGCCCGTTCTGCTCCCCACTCAGTCTCTGGTGAATCCTCTCACCCCCTGTACCTCTGGCCTATACCCCAGTTCTTGTATGCATAAATAAATAATCCTTAACTTAACCTGCCCAGCCATGTGGGAGTGACTCTTAGTTTTCCCAGAGAAGCCAGAGATTGGGATTTCATCTCAAAACTCCTGGGTTTTACGTATTGGCAGCAAATTCAAAGACTGCTAAACCCTGGGCCCTCCCTGGTGGCGCAACAAGTGAAAGTGCAGCACTGTGAAGCTACTGCAGCAACTGCAGCACGAGTTTGATCCCCGGCCAGCGAGTGACCCACAGGGCACAGCAGGTCCCTCCTGCCTCGCCTGCAGCTCCCCTCAGCAGTGTGCTTCATCCATCTGCCTGTTCTACTCCCCACTCTGTCTCTGGTGAACCCTCAACCCTCCCCCCACCCATACTTCTGGCCTACACCTCTGCTCTTGTATGCATAAATAAACAAATCTTTAAAAAAAAAAAATAAAGAAGTTTGGTTCAAAATGACCACACAGCTAAGAAACAAGGGAGACCAGACGCCCAACCACCCAGACATGGCTCTTACCCTACAGGGATCTGACTGCCCTTTCTTTTTTTTTTTTTTTTTTTTGCTGCCCCCTCTTCAGTATCAAAAAACGACTCAGTGCACATGCGGGCATGCACACACACAGCATCTCACCATCCCAGGGGGTGGACACGACTTCTTTAGGCTGGTATCACTGAGCAAAATGTTCTCGGACCCTCTCTGGGTGCTGATATAGAAGCCTGAGCCCTGGCACGGGCAGCCTGGGCTCTGCCAAGTGCCATCCTATGTGGCCCAGGTGAGGGCCTCACCCTTTTGACCTGCCCATTTGCTCACCTGCAACTGAGGGAGGGGGCATGACCGGGACCCGCCGTGCCGGGAGGCAGGGCCCGGCAGCGGCCTCAGGGTGACCGGCTCTGTGTTGGGCAGGTGGGCTCCTTCGGGAACGGCACGGTGCTCAAGGACGTGGCAGAGGTGGAGCTGGTGGCCTTCCTGAGCTGTTTCCGAAGCTTCCAGGAGCAGGCCAAGCACCGCCAAGCTGCTCTGCGCATGCTTCGGAGGGAGGCCTGGCACTGCCAAGACCTGCTAGGCCTCGGGCTCCAGGACCTGAGGCTGGTCCAGGGGGCTCTCGTCTGCACATTCCAGAACTGGAGGACTGTGGAGCCCATCACGGTCACCATCGTGCCTGCCTACAGGGCCCTGGGTAAGGGAGGGGAAGCTGCCCCACTCCCCACGCCCTTCCCTCCCTCGCCTCCCCTCCACTGGCCCAGCTATCTGTGAACTTGGGAAACAGATTTATCAAAGGGTCTTGCAGAGAGATGATTGCAGACGGTGGTAAAGGCCAGAGGAAAAGAATCGGGTGTCCTGGGTGGCCACAGGAGTGTGCTGGGGAAGAGCTGACCTCAGGACAGCCAGGGGACGGTGAGACAGGGAAGAGGAAGGAGTTGGAGGAATAACTTAGGGTGCTTCTCTAACATGTCCTCCCAGTGTGAGGTCCTAGATGGATTTTCCCAGATGCAGAGCCGGAGACAAGGGTTTGAAGACAAGATTCCCAGGAGACTCGGAAGGAAAGTAGCGAGAGGCGGCCAGGAAGGAGTAAACCTTCTGTGTGAGCGGGGGGGCTCAGCTGTACCCCAGGGGGTGCTGGAAGTCTCCCACCAGCTTCCCATCATCCATGGACAGAGGGCTGCTTCTAATTTAACCTCAGGTGAAGAGTTCTAGGCAGGTGCAGTTATAGTAGCGACTGCAGACATTAGAGCTTTCACCCCGAGTGCTGGTCCCTATTAGCCAGACATCCACTGATGCCTCGATGCAGAGGTGTCACCAGTGGGGCCCCATCTGAGCAAGAGAGTGTCTGGATGCATTGATGAGCACCAAAACACACTCTCAGCAAATGACCGCTCTGGGCCCAGCTTTCTCTTCTGGAACTTGGTCTTGGTGTTGGGATAAGGGACATAACTAGTGAGAAAAAGACCCACAAGATTAAGGGTAGCCAGAGACGTTGGGCACAACAAGAGAAAACAAGAGTCCTTGGGAGGCCTGAAGAGTGGAAAGATAAATTTCGGTTCTCCAGGACAAGCCGCCAGGCAGACCTCTCCCCGCTTTAACTCTGAGTTCCCAGGATTCCCCGGAGAGAAGCCCCACGACTTGGCAGGCTCTCCCCAGATACACGCCAACCTTGGGCTTCCTCAGTGTCCCCTCTCCCTCCCCAGGGCCTTCTGTTTCCAACTCTCAGCTGTACCCTGCGATCTATGAAAGTCTGATAAAGGCCGGTGGCTACCCTGGCTGCTTCTCTTCATCCTTCAGCGAACTGCAGACAAACTTCGTGAAGCATCGGCCAACCAAGTTGAAGAGCCTCCTGAGACTGGTGAAACACTGGTACCTGCAGGTGAGGAGGCTGCCAGGACAGCCCGGGGGGAAGGGGTCAGAGAGACGGATTTGTCACCTCAGGAAGCTGCATCCAGCGGAGTGGAAAGGAAAAGGGGGGTGCCCTTTTGAACTGTCAAGTGAAACGATGAAGAAATGGAGGCAGACAGGGCTGAAGGAGGAGGAAGAGGGGAAAATAAAGAATTTACTGTCGTCGGTCCACGAGTACCTAAAATGCTCCAGTGACAGCCCAGCATGTCAGTTTCCAGGGTGCACTGATGTGTTGGTTAAGAACCAATAAAAGGAGATTTGTTGTTCTGCCCTGCACTGATTTCGCCTCCAAATGGCTGAGTTCCCGAGTATGATGATACCCAGTGAGTGCATAGCTATATGTCGTAGTTACCTTTTAGATTTCACATGTGACTTCTGCAGTAGTACTGAGCATATTTCCAAGTAGCCAGATGAACAGTCATCGAAACATAAGAAAGCAAGCTCAGAAACACAAAAATTAACAGGGGAAAAGAATGCTTTCTCATATTAATAGCCAGATTTTTTGTGTGTGTGTGTGCGCATTTTTTTTTTTTTTTAATTAAAAAGTTTATTTTTACATCATTTTTCACATTTTTTTTTCATCTCAATTGTAATCCCCACGGGTTTCCCATCACCAAATCACCCCTGTGCCACCACCATAGTCCTGTGCATTTCCCTCCCTAACCCCCCCCCGTTTTTGATCCCATTCCCCACTCCACCCCCACATAATGTCTCTGGTCTATGGTTGTTCATTATTTTTGTTATTTTCTCGCCTGGTCCATTATACTCCTGCTATGAGTGAAATCATCCGGTATTTTTCTTTCTCTTTCTGGCTTATCTCACTAAGCATGATCTTTTCCAGCTCCATCCAAGTTGCTGCAAAAGACATGTGTTTCTCTTTTTTGGTTGCTGAGTAATATTCCATTGTATATATGTACCACATCTTTCTAATCTAGTCATCTACTTTGGGGCATTTGGGCTGCTTCCATGTTTTTCCAATTGTAAATAAAGCAGCAATAAACATGGGGGTACAAGTATCTTTTTCAATCAGTGTTTTTGTGTCTTTTGGGTAGATACCTAGGAGTGGGATTGCTGGGTCATAGGGAAGCTCCATGTTTAGCAGTTTGAGGAACCTCCAAACAGTTTTCCATAGTGGTTGTACTAGTTTGCATTCCCACCAGCAATGCAGGAGAGTTCCTTTTTCTCCACATCCTCGCCAACATTTGTTGTTGCTAGTTGTTTGAAGATGTGCCATTCTCACTGGGGTGAGGTGGTATCTCATTGTGGTTTTAATTTGCATCTCCCTTATTACGAGTGATGTTGAACATTTTTTCATATGCCTGTTGGCCATCTGCATTTCCTCTTTGGAGAAGTGTCTTTTTAGCTCTACTGCCCATTTTTTGATGGGGTTGTTTACTTCATTTTTGTTGAGTTTCATCAGTTCTCCATATATTTTTGTGATCAGTCCTTTATCGCTACTTTTGTGTGAGAAAATGTTTTCCCAATTAGTGATCCAGATTTTTTTTTTTTTTTAACTGGCTCGGTTAGAAGAGGAAAAAGCCTACTGTTGTTTTCTGATAAAGTCAGCACATTTACAGTCTGCTTATGGTGGGAAAACAACAATTTTCTTACATGGCCATCGTACCCACCAGAGTTGTGCTACATCTTCATACTTCAGCATCGCCAAAGCTAAAGATGATGTTGTTTTTATGGCTCATTCAGTCGCCAGAAGTGATCCCAGGTTTTGTGGCTTTGGAGAACTAAACAGGACGGCTCATGAGCTTGCTGGCTTGGCTGGTGTTGCCTGGATGCCTTGTGTCTTGGTTGCTAGGAAGTTGGGTTGCTTGGTTTCAGGGTGCAAAGTCTTTCTTCCTGCCTACGAGCGCATGTATTTGTCATTTCCATAGAATGTTGTACTGGCTTTATTCGATTGTTCTCCCTTTTGTTCAAGTCTCTGCCCAAGCCACATACAGTTTTTTGAAAGATTTTGGGTTCAGCATTATTAATTTGATGTAACAAGTTTTATTTTACAAAGTGTTACAAGATGTGCTGAACCAGCACATAAGGACTTAAGAGATCGTATTGTGTGTTGAACAAAACAAAGGATGCAGTTCGTTCCCGTGTGCATAGTCAAACCCCTGAGGTTGTCTTCGCCTTTGTGCAGGAGTGTTTACTGCTCCTGGTCAGTTCATGCCTGGGGGTCAGGGGCCAAGTGCCATGCAGTTCTGCCCCTGTAGCTTTTATCTGTCAAATCATAACCATAGGATGTCCCTCATCTCAAGTTTGCTAATAGCCTGCAGAAATAAGTTCTTCCTATGTGTGTTGATGGGCTCTGAGCACCCTCATAACAGTATCAGATCAGTGTCCAGGAAAGACTTACAGGTGCCATTTCCACATAGGAAGAACTAAAAAGAAAAAGAGAGGGAGAATTTTTGCATTTTGAAGTATTTAATCCAGGGAGTTTCTAGGACAAAGGTGGAAATTTTGCAGAATTTTTAGCTGAGATGTTGACATAAATTTGTTGTTTGGTTTGGTTTTTGCCATCTTAAGTGTACAATTCAGTGACATTAAATAATCCAGTGATGGTCAAAGTTGTCTGACCATCATCACTATTTGTTTTCAGAATTTTTTTCACCATCCTGCAAAGAAAATCTGCACCAATTAAGCAGTTACTTCCTGCTTCACGCTCCTCTAGCCTCTGGCCACCACCTTCTGCTTTCAGTGTCTATGAGTTGGCCTGCTCTAGGTACCTCAAATAAGTAGAATCATACAGCTTTTGTCTCTTCATGTTTGTCTAACTTTGTCCTGATTCTTAATCGTAAGCTAAGTAAGAGTGAAGTTTCTAGCATGAATATAAACTTACCTATAAATTTGATTATTGATTTATCTATCTCCATCTTCGAAAGATGGGCAATTATTTATTGAACTTATATAAATACTACCATCACGTAAAACCACTTCATAAGGAAATTTGAATACTCACCATCACTCTGAGAAGTTATAAGCAAAGCCAGTTTATGTTTATTTTTTATATAATAGAATAGTTTATTCTTACATCATTTTGTGCCTTTTTCCATCTCAGTTGTAATCCCCATGGGCTTCCCAAATCACCAAATCACCATGTGCCATCATCATAGTCCAGTGCACCCTTCCCCCCATTTATGATCCCATTCCCCCCTCCACCCCGTAAAATGTCTCTGGTATATAGTTGTTCATTATT
>NW_004567130.1:12196750-12217544 GCF_000260355.1 Condylura cristata
TTATTATTATTATTATTATTATTATTATTATTATTATTATTTCCCCTGGTCCTTTATACTCCAGCTATGAATGAAATCTGGTATTTTTCCTTTTCTTTCTGGCTTATTTCACTAAGGAAGATCCCTTCTAGTTCCATCCATGTTGCTGAAAAAGCCATGTGTTTCTTTTTGTTTGCTGAGTAATATTCCATTGTGTATATGTCCCACATCTTTTTAATCCAGTCATCTACTTTTGGACATTTGGGTTGACTCCATGTCTTTCCTATTGTAAATATATTTATTTTATTTTAAGGCTGTTGTTTTTATAGAATAATTATCTTTGTTTTTCTGGTTATTTGTTAGTATAATGTATGCTAGGAATTGTTATAGGAAGTTTTTATTCTGAATAATGCAGTGTTTAAAGATTGTTACTAATCTGTTTGGCACACCTATAGCCTTATATTGAGATAGAAACTAAGTTAAGCAAAAATAGAATATTATTTGGGCAGATAGTGCTCATTTCACTACCTGCTTATCTTTGGTTAAGCAGTCTGTGTTTATGAAGTTGTTGATACCTACAACAAATGAGTCTGGTGAGATTTTTATTCAATCCCCTTTCGTGGCAGATGAACCAGTGAATTTATTCCCTGTCCATTCCATACACTTCCCGTCACGGAGTGGGGAGAAAGACAACATTCTGCAGATTGTATTGTAGCCAGTACATTCTTCTGTAAAATAGCTTTTACATTTCTTACATGAGGAAAAAAAGACCTAGTAGCTTTGGTTTTCCTGCTTCAACTAGGTGTCAAAGACAAACAGCATAAGCCCCAGCAGACAGTGAGCTCCCAACCTTATAGGGCTGATCTCCCGGGCCCAGCCGCATGCACTCACAGGCACACACACATTTGTGAGTGATTTAAATGCATAGGACGAGCATAAGGCTTCCAGGAGATAGGAGAATTCTCAAGACAAACAAACCAAGAGCGTAAGAGAGAAAATACACTCAAATTCCCACAGAATGCCACCCAGCAGAGAATAACTTCCTATCATTTGTCCCCAAAAGGGAAGACCAGATGGTTCAACCATAAAACCAGATTCGCAGGTTGTTGCTATCCACAGGAACTAAGTGCACTGTGCAATTAAGAACAGAAGCCAGAAGCTGACTTCACCAAGCTCAGTTCTTCTTTTATTTTTTTAACTTGAAATCTTACTTTTATTTCTTGCTGGAGAGATAAGTAAATACAATTTTACTTTTATTCCCATTTCTTATGGGACTGTCCTGCTGCAAATAATAATACAGGAAAGAGTAAGGACCCAGTTTCTAATTCTAGTTTTACAAAACAGATGACCTTGAAATTTCAATGTCCAGAAACATCAAGAAATTTGAAAAATATATTGCAAATAAGTGGATCCAACTCAATAAACTCTGCCTCATTCCAGAGCTAAAATTCCATGTCCATATGTGCATAAACACTATTAGCTAACACAGGAAATGAATTTTTTCTTTTTTTTTAAATTTTCTTACGTTGTTCATATTTGTACAATATATTATTTCTCCCTCAGGTGTAACCCCCATAAATTTTCCAGCACCATCTCACGTGTGAACAGTCACCATCGTCTCTGGTGCTGCTCCCCCATGTTTGACCTCCTCTCTCCCCTCCCGTGCTGTATGCTCAAGATTTATAGTTTGCCTGCTGGTCTTCTCTTTTCCTTTTCCTCTGATCCAAGATAAGTTTGAATCCAGAAACAGAGAGAGAACACATCAGCAAGAGTAAAACCTACTGCCACTTAAGAGACAAGACTCACCCTCCAGCTTGAACATGCGTATTTGAGTATAAACAGTCCCTGGGTATATTTCTCAGGCAATACAGTTTAGTCAGCTTTGGAAACAAGCTCAATCTCAGTGGAATCTTCAGCTGGCAAAAATAGAAAAAAACTGAGCACAAATCATTTGTTAAATAAGAACCTGCAAGGGAATCAGACGGCAGCAGGAAAGGCTTAACCCAGTAATACATATCATCGGTACTTATGTGTATCTATATAATAGCATATAGCATATACATTCAAAGAAAAATTATTATCATGATTAGTAGATTAATGGTTAGTCTTTATTGATGATGGAAAAATAACAATTTTATCACATGCTTATAGCATCTAGAAAGGCCATGATATACTTTCAGACAGAAATTTGCAAACGTCAGAGAAATCCAAAACTTGAAGAAATCAGAGCAAATGAGCATTCACAGTAGTATTAAGTGTGAATTCACAAAACATTATGAAAACAAACTCAGAAATTTATAAATCAATTTGAACTAAATTAAAAATGATTTTGAAGTCATGATAAAGTTGCTTTTGTTAGTGAACCAGCCAGTGACTTCTAGGAAAAGCTCAAGGTTTTACTTATTTGGGGGACTAACTAGAATTAGACAAGATGACCCCGTCTTTCTTGTTCCCAGCTGAAAGTGAAGGTGTCCCCCTTTAACTGTAAGGTGAAATAATGCTGATTTATAATGTTCCTTTTTCTTCCACAAATCAAATAGCTGGATGTTGAACAAAGAAGAAAATTCATGTTCTAGATGAGTACTAGAGAGATTTTTTTTAAAGATTTATTTATTATGCATACAGAACTGGGGTACAGGCCAGAAGTGCAGGGGCAGTGAGAGGATTTACCCAAGACAGAGTGGGGAGCAGAACAGGCTGACTGATGAAGTACAATGCTGAGGGGAGCAACGGGCAGGTCAGGAGCGGTCTCCTGAGCCATGTGGGTCACCTCCAGGGCGGTGATCAAACTCATGCGGAAGTGGCTTTAGCTTCTTAGTGCTGTGCTTTAACCTGCTGCGCCACCAGGGAGGGCCTGAATAGTAGAGAGATTTTTAAGACAGCAAGCACCTGGGTTCAGTTAACATGCTTTCTTTTGCTAGTAACAGAAAAAAATAATTCAAACCTGCCTAAATTATGAAGAGAACTATCAGCTCCTGAGTGAAAACCCCTAAGGTGAGGAAGGAGTTTCAGGCACTGTTTGGTAAGGGCTTGACTCTGTCTCTCCATAAGTTTCTCCTCTCTCTTCTGTCTTCTGAGAAACCAAATATTGTGCAAAGATGAACAACAATGTAAGAAAGTTAAAAAAAAAAAAAAAAAACCAGTCCTCGGACTGGTTTCCCTTTTAATGCCAAAATAGCCACAACTGTTCCTGCCCTCACACCCACACACGAGAGAGGACTTTTGTCAACCACTGAACAAAAGGAGTCTTTGCTCAAATTGAGGCCGTTTGGATCATGTGGATTTTCCCGAGCCAGTCACTGGGCGAGGGGAATAGGTTTGTGCTGACAGGCTAGTCCAGGCACCACCCACCTCGGGCTGAGTGACTCAATCCCAAACAGCATCGCTACTCTACTGTGGCAACAAATCTCTGCGACAGAGAAAGCCCCAGTGTTCACCACAGAGCTCAGTTAGTCCCTTGTCCCTTGTTTCCCTCTCCTAACTCCTCCCTTTCTTGAGGACTCCTTTCTCAGAAGCCCAGGAGTTTACAATAAGCTAACATGGAGTTGCTTGAGCCGGCATATTGGAGACACAACCCAATGTGCCCAAGGTGTGGACACCTCTTCAGAACTCCATTCCAGGAGTTACCTCAAGCAAAGTTACTGGAATCAGTGGACTGAGCCAGCCCTTTCATTGGAAAGTGGGAGGGAACCCCATTTAGGAGCAGAAAGCGAAAGTGACTCGGCCTTGCTTGCACAGCCAGCAGGTGGCAGAGCGAGACAAGAACTCGGTTTCCCACTTCGTGGTCCAGCGCCCTCACACAGCATCTCGGGGGTTCTCTCTCCACTTCTCCCAACAGTACGTGCAAGCCAAGTCACCCAGAACAGAGCTGCCTCCTGTCTATACCCTGGAGCTCTTGACCATCTATGCCTGGGAGATGGGTACACAGGAGAGCGAGAATTTCGAGCTGGACGAGGGGCTGGTTTCCGTGCTGGAGCTGCTGCAGGATTACGAGCTTCTCTGCATCTACTGGACCAAGTTCTACACGCTCCAGAACCCAGTCATTGGCGCCTTCGTCAGAAATCAGATCCAAAAAGAGAGGTACTGGGCCAACTTCCCCATCACGACCCACAGAGAAAAAGTATGGCGTGAAAAGTGGTATTACTGCACCCAAGACCTCACACCCACGTAGCCGACTCCTCGACCTCATACTCACACCTGTAAAAGTACCGGGGGCGATGGACTATCAGGCTTATCCTTGCTCTCTTTTTCTTTAAATCAATCTCCTGAAAGCATAATTCATATGGGCTATGTACACATTTAAGTGTGCAGTTCTGTGTGAGGAGCAGGGAAAGTTCTGTGAATCATGTCATCTTTCACAGCAATTTTTTTAAGTGGGGTAAGGTTGGTCTACATCCCCAGGTAGGTTCTAGGTGGACAATGTCCCACCTCAGCATCCATGCATTTCACGCCATCCCCCACAACCACCAACCTATTGTTTCTGCCTTTCCTCCCCACTGGTAAATACCATTTTGATGTGAGAGTTTCTTTCCTTGTATTCTATAAATAAGTGAAATCATGAAATATTTTTCTTTTTCCTTCTGATTTATTTCTGAATAGCATAATCCCATCAAGGCCCATTCAAAATTGTTGCCACTGACAAGGTTTCGACCTTTTTTGTGGCTGAGTAGTATTCCACCATGTATATACACCTCCTCTATCCATCACTGTGCACTTGGTTGTTTCTGTACCTTGGCTATAGAGACTAGTGCTGCAATGAACATATGGGTGCATCTATCTTTTTTCAATCAATGTTTTCATGTTCTTCAATAGATACCCAGAAGTTTATCCTTATATTTTAAGCCCTCTCCCCTTCACCCCATTCTTTGCCCTCAGACCATTTCAGTGCTTTTGCAATAAGCATAAGAAAGCAGAAAGGATCATGGAGACCCAAGCTATATCCCAGCACTGCCATTTTCCCCCACCTCTGTGAGTCCCTGTGCCTTCCCCATAAACTACTTGACCGCTGGGAGAGCATCTATAAAGGGTCTATGATGTCTAACTCTGGGAGATGTCAGCTTGATGCTCTAATTACAGCACACACTGTCAGTGCCCTGTCCACATCCCCTGGGCCTTGGCCAACTCGGAAGTCTGGCTCAGCTGTCAGTGCCCGCAGTCCTTGGCCTGAGGCTTTTCCTCCTACTCTGAAAGCAGCTCACCCAATGGGTGGTGGAAGTTGTTGGCTAAATGCCTCAGCTCCCCACATCTCTGATGGAAGGAGTCTTTCTGGATCATGGGGCTTGTTCTGTTTCCCAGAGTCCCCCAGTCAGAGTTGTCAGAGTTCAGCTCCAGTGAATAGGGTTGAGAGAAGAATTCGAAAGAACTTGAAGTAAAGAAATGACAGGCACAAAATCGAGTTTAAGAGACCCAGAGGACACAAGACTTCTTAGTCTGAGGATAAGCATCCCAAGTGCAGGGTACAGCCATTCATATTAAGACAAACTACCCCCCTCCCATTTAGGTTACAATGATTTAATCTCTTGGTAGGTAGCGTTCATTTGGCACACATTCATTGCCAAGGTTCTGTGTTATCGGGTTGTTTTGTTCCCACGCCTGTTTCTTAGCTTTGCTGATACAAGGAGCGACATCACAGCCTGGACATGGGCCAGTCTGACAGCCCGTGTGGCCCAGTCTTACAGCCATAGCCTTGACACTTTCCCTGCTGTAGCACTTAAAGCCCGAGGGGTCTCCAACACAGAGTAGTGCCCAGTTGTCCACAGTGGTAATCACCCTAACACCCCCCTCATTGGCTTCCTTCCCGTCCCCATCTTCCTCTCCCCTCCCTAACTGGTGCTTCTTGGCACCTCCTTCCAGACAAATCCCTGCACTCCAAGATCCTTATCTCGGGATCCACTTCTGGGGGGCCCAGCCACAGGTGCCTCTTTTATATGGGAAGCTCTGGATCCATGTGACTAGTGTCACCAGAATGTCTATGGTCCCTTATGTGAGGTTTGGGTCCTATTCTACCCAGGAGGAAACTCCAGTTTCCTTGTAAAAGGAACTGAAAGGAAGGGAGCCTAGAAACTTGAGCTTGGAAGCTGCTGGGACCTAAGCCTGCGGCCGCTCACGCTCTCATGACCCACGTGCTCTTTCCTCTGCTTCTGTCGCCTGTCCTGCCGCTCTCTTCCTGCCTGTTGCTCAGGGATCCCATCACCCCCGGAGCAAGCCCCAAGGGAGCCAGTCTGATCACTGCACACAGGCCCTGCGTGTTGGCCCCGCCTGGCACTTCCAAACAAATGCTTGCACTCCAAGACCCTTCTCTTGGGACCTGCTTGGCACTGCTGCCCAACTCTTTTCCAGGCAGAATGGTTCGAGGATACTGGAGCAGCAGCACAGAGTGCAGAGAATCCAGTTCTGGGTCCTTGGCACAGGGTTTGGGGATCTCACCCCCCAAATTTCTCGCAGACCCGTAGAGGGGCTCTTGGAACTGGAATCATCTCCATTCTGTTCTGTTCTTCCCCAGATTGCTTTCTGCCTCCAGCACTGACAACCCAGGACTCTGAACACAGAGGATGCTCAGTGGCTTGGCAGGAGGGCTGTGGGGAGGCTCCCTTCTGGCTTCCAGACCAGGGGGAGCCTGATCACCCTCTTCCTGTGCTGCAGACCCATCATCCTGGATCCGGTTGACCCCACCCACAACGTGGCAGAAGGGTACAGGTGGGACATAGTTGCCCAGCGCGCCAAGCAGTGCCTGAAAAAAGACTGTTGCTACAATGGGGAGGAGCCAGTTCCCAGCTGGGAAGTGAAGGTAATGACACAGCTCCAGGCCGCCAGGAGCATGAGGCTTGGAATGAAATAGCTATATAGTATTTATGTATTTACTCTTGCCTCAGTGCAGCAAATAGGGCTTGAGAGCTAGATGGTTTAAGGCTAGTGAAACTGTTTAACCCTCCGACCTGCAGATCGCTTACCTCCAAATTCTTATCTCCCAACCCCACCCCACCATTTTCTTTTTTTCCCTTTTGGCTCTTCATCCCATAACCTGTCTGAGAATCAGTCCCGGTTCTGATCATTCTTTGCATGAGCTGAACCCAGGCAAATCAAGCCAGTAGTCTGCATTGCACCAGCGCTGAGCTGGTGGCAGTGAGGGGGCAACGATGCATAGAAATAAGACCTGGTTAATAGGGACCAATACAGGAGGTAAAAGCTCTAATGTCTGTGCTTGCAGCCGATACTGTTAACAATGTGTTTTATTCACATTGTGCTTTACAGTTTGCAAGTGTTTGACTGGGGACATCTTTATAAAGTAGAAAGGTCAAGTGCTTTATCACAATTATCATCATCATCATTATCATTATCACCCCCATTTTGTAGGTAAGCAACCAGAGGCCCAGAGAGGTTAATTAACCACTCACTCAGCTAAGAGGCAGCAGAGCTTGGATTCACACCCCGGTGTTTGCAGGGCTCCAAAAATGGAACGCAAATGTTATCTGAAGTCACTACAGTGGACTGCTTGAAGAACTGGGGCTTGAAATGGGCCCTAAAATCTCTGGGTGGGTGTAAACCTCAAACCATAGGACACCCCACCTGGGAAAGAGTCAGGGCAAAGGGCTGGATGGAGGTGGAGGCTGTACTAAAAGACTGGCCTGCTTGGCACAAAAGGCAGAAGCAGAACAGAGACTCTCCGTTAAGGGACAGAGCTGACAAGCTGGGAAAGCCAGTGAGACTGAGATACGCACGCCTTTTGTTTTTCCCTGAATAAAGTACCACGCAAAGATTTTTATCTGGAAAAATTAAAGAAGATTAGGCAATGTCAGACATAAATTCTTTCTTGAAAGGATCTGCTAGAGGTCCAGGCCTCCCCAGCACCCAGGTGGAGTTCTCAGACCCCCAGGGACTCTCAGGCCCTTGCATGTGGCCCCCAGCAGTTAAGAACAGAAGTTTAGTGAAGGTCGGGTGTATGTGAGACCTCAGTCTGAATACCTGTTCTGCTGTCACTACCTGAGGATGGTCAGTACATCCCTTCCCTCTGCTCAGCTCCAGTGTGCTCGTGTGTGAAATGGGATGCTCGGAGAACATTCTCTTAGTGAGAGTGGGGGAAGTAGGATCTGAAAAGTGTGTGACATGGGAACTAGGTGGTGGATGGCACCCCCTAAATGCTTGCTGCTTTTGCTGTTGTTGGAAAGAAGGACAAGTAAAGGGAGCTTCTGCACATCCGACAGAGCAATGTGGGCTCCACTCAACCCCTCTTTCTCTCCTCTCCTTTCCAGGAAGCACGAGACATCCAAGTGACAGTGGAGCAGTGGGGTTACTCAGATTTGACCATCTGGGTGAACCCTTATGACCTCATAAAGAAGCTTAAAGATAAAATTCGGCGGCTCAGGGGCACCTTCGACCAGTATCTTCTGTCCTTCCAGGAGCCAAGTGGCACGAGGCAGTTCCTCGACACCCACTGCTCCTGGGCTTATTACGGCATCTTCTCTGACACTCGCATCTGTCTGCTGCAGAACCTCTCCCCTGAAATCCAGGTCTTTGTGAAGAATCCTAATGGTGGAAGCCATGTCTATGTCCTCCACCCCAACAGCTTAATCCTGAACCTAAAGCAGCAGATTGAAGACAAGCAGGGATTGCCCAAAAATCAGCAACAGCTGGAGTTCCGAGGCCAGATCCTGCAGGACTGGTTGGTTTTTAGGAACTATGGTATCCAAAACAATGACATCCTCGTCCTCTCCAAGAAGACAGCTAGGGAGGCTCCATTTCTACCCAGCTAGTTTCCTCTGGGAACCCTCTCTTAGATTCTACCTCTGAAGGCCCTCCTGTCCTGGCCTCATCCTATCAACCAGTCCTTCAGCCTCTCTACTGAAGGTCCCAGGTCATGACCAACTTTGTAAATAGTTACATTAGCCCTGCCAGTAGAGGAATGAGGAGGGATCTGAAAGACCCGACATACAAATGAACAATGACCAGACCATTCATGACAATAGAATCCTGACCCTAACCTCTACAGCAGTCAACCCCAAACCACAAGGAATCTGGTCAACAACTTCCAGATTCTGTAATCCCCAGGCCCCTGTCCAAATTAAGATCAGCAGAAAAAGCCGAATAAGTTCCCTGACCAGTCATCCAGGATGCCCTGCTTCTAGTTAACCTGTCTATTCCTACCCCATGCCAGCAACTTTCATCAGGGTCTTTTTTTTTTTTTCCACTCTAAAGCTTTCCCACTGCCTTGTATGTCTTTAAGTTGCTGCTATACGGAATAGTGACTGACTCCCTTGCTATAGAGAGATGATAATAAATAACCTTGATTCATTCTCATTTATGTGGCCTTGTTTATTTCCATAGTGTTAATAACATCCCAATTGCTAGTGCTTAATCGTGTGAGTCTCTCAACTCTGGAAGTGAAGACGATAAAGAAACTGAGACATAGAGAGGCAAAGTCTGCGCAAGCGAGGGTGACATAGTGTAAAGTTCCCTGAAACTCCTGAAGTACACACAACACAGAGTGCAATGGGCCAGTGAGTTTAGGAAAATATTAACCTCTTTATTATGCAAAGATACCATGTGACCAACCAATGACGGTCTTTCCTCCCCCCTCCCTTTTGCTCTGCTCTCTGGTAGATTTCTTACCATAGAATATACTTTATGGGTCCTCACTGGTGGCACAGCAGGTTTAAGCGCAGCATTGCAAGCTGGCTGCAACCACTTCAGTGCAAGTCTGATCCCCACCTTAGAAGTGACCACATAGTGCAGCAGACCTCTCCTGGCCAGCCCACTGCTCCCCTCAGCAGTATATCGTCAGTCTGCCTGTTCTGCTCCCCCTTCTGTCTCTGGTGAATCCTCTCACTGCCCCTGCACCTCTGACCTGCAACCCCAGTTCTGTATGAATAAATAAATAAAATCTTTTAAAAGAATATACTTTACAAGTGGTTCTCAGCAGTGCCTGGGTAATTTATCAAGAGTAGTCTGTTTCCCACTACTCTCCCCTTCACAGTCAAGAAGTGACTCCTTTCCATGGGGTAAACAGGCTAGTCCACCCCATATCTTTGTAACCTTTGCAATATTCGGTACAGCCCACATTGTAGGTAGTGGGCAAATTCTTGTGTGTCTGTGTGTGTGTGTGTGTGTGTGTTTTAAGATTTATTTATTTGTGCATACAGAACTGGGGTACAGGCCAGAGGTGCAGGGGGTGAGAGGATTCACCAGAGACAGAGTGGGGAGCAGAACAGGCAGATTGACGAAGTACACTGCTGAGGGGAGCAGCAGGGAGACAGGAGAGGTCTGCCGCGCTGTGTGGGTCAGCTCTGGGGCTGGGATCGAACTTGCACTGAAGCAGCAGCAGTTTGCTTGCAGTGCCGTGTCCTAACCCGTTGTGCCACCAAAGACGGCCAGGTTTTTGGGGGGTTTTTTGGGTTTGTTTTTTTTTTTTTTTTTTTTATTAAAGGAGTAACTCACCTCTCTTTTGTAATAGAGAAGTCCAAGGTCAAATAGTTTGCTTGAGTAGAAGAACAAGTTTTACATCCTTGGCTTAAAAAAATAAAATGAAGAAAAGAATGCCAAAGACAAAAGTAAGTTTGGTCATCCTTCCTCTCCTGGTGGAGTATCTTAACTGCAGATTCTAGCATGAAGGACCTGGGCGGACCCTTGGAGCTTCAGCACTGAAAGTTCCTACAAATGTTTCCAAAATATAGGCAAAGTGAAGTCCTGAGCTAGAACAGTGAAGGATGTTTCCCAAACTTTGCATCGGAATAGCCCTCAAACTTTCATGTGCATGCAAATCACCCAGAGACCTTTTTAAATGCAGTGTCTGTGCCTCCCTGGTGGCCTAACGTGCCTCAGTTATCATAAATTCAATCTCCACCAGGGATCTGACCCACATGAAGCAGCAGACCTCTCATGTCTCACCTGCTACTCCCCTCAGCAGTATATTTCCGCAAATCTGTCACTGGTAAATCCTCTCACTATCCCCTCTCCTCCCAAACCTCTGGCTTACACCCCAGTTCGTCTGTGAAAAAAAAAATTAATATATGAAAAAAAAATCCATTTCTGTTCAGGTCTGTATTGAAATCAAGACTCCATGTTTGGAAGTTAATTTCTAGTAGCAAGACCCTAGGAAATAGGGAGGACATAGAAGTTTCTGAGTCCCAACTTCCAGAAATACTGATTCGGTTAATTTTAGTTATACCCCAAAATCTACATTTTAACAAACTCCCTAAAAAGCTGCAAATGTCCAGATGGGTATTAGAAAAATAACAGGAATACTCTTGAAACTACATTGATTCAAAACATTGGAATCAATCCTGGTTTTGTCATTACACCTTGTGTGACCTTAGACAATTCCTTCTCCTCTGTAGATCTTATTTTCCTCATCAGGAAAGGGATAGAGAAGCTGATCTCTTAAACCCTTCCAGCTCTAGCTTTTCCGGGAACCCTAAAACAGTTCAGAAGATCAAATCTAAGAACTACAACCCCCACAATGCCCTGCGCTCCCTCTCGCACCAGGTCTTGAGGCGGGTTCTGCAGGAGCTCCCCACAATCCTTTGCTATGGCCAAGATGGCGGCGCCCAATGGCTGCGTGAGCGAGTTGGAGAGTAGCAGTAGCAGCAGCAGCGATACGGAGGAGCTAGAGCGGTGCCGCGAAGCAGCAATGCCGGCCTGGGACTTAAAGCAGTGCTCAAAGGTCCTGAAGAAACCGAAAGCCGGTAAGGAACTATGTTCGGGGAGTTTGGCCAAAGTGCGTGACCCCCCCTGTGGGGCGGCGGCTGGGTGATGAAGAGGTACTCACCTGATCTCTACGCTGCCGGAGAGAATTCCGAGATTTGTGGGGTTCAGATTCAAAACGAGGGCAGGTACGGCAGGGAGGGTTCCATTATCCTAGTGAGAGAAACTGAGCCACATGGATGTCATTCCTCGTTGCAGCCCGCAACTCCCAGATGACAGCGATGGCCCCTCTCTTTCATTCTCGCTTCCAGTCTTTATCACCTGTATACATTCTCACATCCTGGGACTGCCAGCGAGCTGTGTTCAAGGCGTACCTCCGACTTTGACTCACCACTACCCTGGGAATAAACCGAAAACCCCTGAACATAGGGGCAGCTAACCATGAATGGGGAGAAGGGCGGGAAGCCAATCTTCCTCTACTCTTTTTAGTCCCACGTGCCAGTGGATGCTGGTCCTGGACAGTAACATAACTCCTGGGAGTTATGGCTCCTTATCCTTATCTGGCTCCTAGGTTTTTGTGAGTCTCAGACAATTTTGTTTTTCAAGTATGTGTAATTTTGTCATCTCTCGCCACCAACTAGAATGTAAGCTCCATGAGCACAGGATCTTTACCTAAGTTGTTCAGTAGCTAGGACACCACCTGGGTCATATTAGACATCCAGTATTTGGCTGAGTGAATGAATGGCCACCATCTCCAATGTCTTGGCTTTAAAAATATAATCCACATAACTGAGCCACCTTCTTCTGTCTTCTCCACAACACATAGCACACAATCAGGTATATAGTGGGTGCTCAATAAGTGCTGGACTGGAGTTACACCTAGACTTACCTGTTCAGCATGGTGGTTGGAGGGGAGAGGGCCCTGGAGCCAGATGGCCTGGGTCTTCATCCCATCTCATTTGCTAGCTGTTTTACTCTGACTACATTATTTTACACCCCCTTGCCTCATTTTCTGCTTCTGCAAAATGGGGATAATAGTGACCTGTCAAATGCTGTTGGTGGGAAATTCAGTCATTTATACATGCAAATCACTTAAAGTATTGCCTGGCATACAATAAATGTTGTATAAATGTTCCATAAATGTTTCAATTTCTATTATTTCCACAGATGCTGCAAATAATCAGTTGCCAACCACCCAGCCAAGTCTCAGGTACTGTGCACTTTGAGTTCAACTTTCATCCATTCATTCAGCAATATTGATCCCTGCTAGGCTAGCCCCGAATGTCAGCATGAGCAAGACCCATGAAGACCCTGCCTTCAAGGAGGCAGCTTCTGAGCTGGCAGGAGGTGAGGTCCTCTTGTGTGTGTTGTAGGCATAAGGTGGATGAGCATGAGCAAGATGGCAATGAGCTTCAGACCACTCCTGAATTCCGAGCCCACGTTGCCAAGAAGCTGGGAGCCCTACTGGACAGGTAAGCCAGGACGCGTTTCTCTCTCAACCCCCCAGTAATGGCTGGGAGCTGTGTCAGATGTACTGACACACGTTACACATCACCTCATAGTTCATCATCCCCCTCCCAAGTAGGTCGTATGGTCCTTAGACCTCTCAACAAGAAAGCAGACTCTCTGCAAAAAGTGTTTGCGTGAAGTTACAGGGAGTAAGGAGCAGCACGGGACACAGCCTGAGTGTGTTTGACCCCAAATCTGTGCTCTTAAACACCTGTTAGCCTGACGTTATGAGAATGGAGGCACCAGAGATTGCCACAAGAGGGCAAGGGATTACTAGGCAGAATTGCCTTTTCTTTGGTGCCAGGCACCGTGCCAGTTCTCTGCCTTGCATTTGAGATTACGTGCTGGGAAGACCCAGAGTATGAAGCAGTTGCCAGGGATACTAGACCAGGGTGTGGCTCTTAAAGGGATCCAACTGTAAGGAAGTTGAGGACCTGTTGGGGGATACCTTTGGCTGATCAGGAGGGTGGTTAGGAGAAGCACCCGGAGCCTGACTGTTTTGCTGCAGGCCCTGTTGAGAGCATTGTTTTCTACAGCTCGTAATGATACTCTGTCATCTGTCAGCCTTCACTTGAGACAGGCTTCCTGGCCTTGGCGGTTCTCCCTGCTCGCTCTAGGCTTCTAGAGAGAGAGTTTGTTTTCATGTTAGAGGTTCTGCAAAGCTTATTGCCTGTCTTGACCACAGAAAACATCTTCACCATAGCAGCCATTTACTGAGCACCTGCTGTGGCAGCCCTGCGTTACGTGTTTGATGTCCACTGTCACTTTCAGTCCTTGTGGCAGTCCTAAGAGAGGGCTCTGTGACCACTCCCAGTGTGTAGCAGAGGCTTGGAGAAAGAAATCCCTTGCCAAAGGAGACACAGCTAGTGGGTGACAAACTCAGATTGAAACCAGGTCTCTGAAGTGTGAATAAAGTAGATGGATTTTATCGATGTCAGTTACCTGGTTGTGATAGCTTCAGTTATGTATGTATTACCGTATGGAGAAACCTGGTGAAGGGGAATGCCCATCTGTATTATTTCTTGCAAATGCATCTCAACCTACAACCAATTTTTTTTTTTTAATTATTTAAAAATTTTAGAAGAGTGGAGCCCCTCCTGGTAGCACAGCGGGTTGGAGCGCTGCACTGCAAAGCTAAGCCAAGCTGTGGCCGCTCCAGTGAGAGCTCGGTTCCCGCCCTGGAGGTGACCCACATGGTGCAGCAGTGTGGATCACCCACTGACCTCCTCGGTGTCTCACCCACTGACCCCCTCAGCAGTGTACTTTATTGATCTGCCTGTTCTGCCCCCTACTCTGTTTCTGGCGAATCCTCTCGCCACCCCTGCACCTCCCACCCCATTTCTGTATGCATAAATAAATCTTTAAAAAAAAATTTAGAAGAGCAGAACAAATCTGTCCTCCCCTAGAACCTGACTTCTGAACCACATGTCTGAACTGGCCATTTTTCCCTTTCATGCTTGCTGCCAGGAAACTCAAAGGTGTGCCCTCTAGCATGTCTGCAGGACTTCCTGACCATATATCTGGCTCTCAGTCCCTCCTGCCTTATTTTCTCTTTGCCCGCCTTGGAACTGCATTACTTTCTGTTGTACTGGAAGTATCTTTAAAGCTTCTTAAAATTTTTCTGGAATAAAGTGAGGCTTAAACAAATGAAACACTGTAGTTTAAGCTGCTCAGTAGCTGTAGGTGCAGAACAGGCAGATCAATAAAGTATCTTCCAGGATACTACACTGCTGTTGCGTTTAAGAAACATGACCCTGCTCCACATTTTAAAGAAAGTTGTTCTAATTTGTTGTTGCTACCCAAAATCTCATCCTAACCCAACCATCTCTCTTCCCCTTAGTTCCATTACCATCTCAGAAGTAGTAAAGGAGCCAACAAAGGTTGGGGTGCAGAACGTTGACCCCGAGGATGACGGTAAGTGGCTCTACATGCTGTCAGTAACAGCTCTGGTTTATTAAATGCCTCCTGTGAGTCTGGAGCCAGGAAACATGGCTTTGGTATGTTCGTTCATCTGCACAGCCCCACTCTGAGGCACATATTACAATACCCCCATTTATAGGGGAATTAAAGGAGAACTGAGACTCGTAAGAAATGAAGCCAAATGTCTGAGGTCCCCTCATATGTCTGACCCAAAGCTGACTCTGTCCCTTGGAATTTCAGGCTTCCGCCTTTTCTTCACATCCATCCCTGGACGCCCTGAGCAGGAGTCTACCCCCCCACCCCGCCGAAAGCGATTGCCTTCCGGCTCCAGGTAAGATCTCCCACAGCTCCTCAAGTTCCCTCCCTTTTGCCCCTTTTCTGTCTTGTCAAGTACCCTTAACTAGCCAAGCTGTGATTCCAGTCAGGTCCAGGCCAAGAAGGGGCCTTTTCAGGTAGCCGGAGAAATAGTAACCCTCACTAGGAATGGGAGAAGCATCTGGAAGGGTGGCTTCCTGAGCACCCAGCTTGTGCCCGACAGTTCACTCCGGGGACATGCCTGAAAGCCTGGGCTCTACTTTACAGAGAGAAGAATAGAAGGTCCCTGTTTTATAGGTAGACACTGAGGGTCAGAGAGGTTGAGTCACTTACTCAGGTCACATAGCAGGAAGCATAGAAGCTAGTAAGGAACCCAGGTCCTCCCCACTTCCAAGCCTGAGCTTCCTCACTGCCTCCCATTGTGGCCTCTCTCTGGTGGCTTGGCCTGAGGGAGGCCAGCAAGCAGCAGCTGCAAGCCCCATCTCCACTCCAGCTAACCCAGCCTGCCTCCCCTTGCAGCAGCGAGAGCAGCGATGAAGAACGGCAGCGGTGCCTGGAGGCCGCCGTGTCGGCCTCCGATATTCTCCAGGAGTCTGCCATCCACAACCCTGTTGAGGTAGAGAAAGAGGCAAAGAAGAAGAAGCAAAAGTTGAAAAAGAAAGCCAAAAAGGAAGCCAGCGCTGACCTGGCCACTGCCCCCATACACAAGGCCACCGTTGGGAGGCTGGAAAAGGAGTCAGCCCAGCTCAGTGGTGACCAGGTATCACTTGGGACCAAAAAGAAGAAAAGGAAGAAAAAGTCAAAGAAAGCCAGTGAGCCTTCCCCATTCCCGCCAGCAAAGAGTGTGGTCAGCGTGCCTGCGAACTGACCCCGCCTCTGGGCTTGGGGCCCAGTAGCTCTGAGCACAAGGCACCCCTCGAATGGCCATTTCCAAGCCCTGCCTCCCCCCAAGATAAGGGACTTGGTGGCAGGTCCAGACTCAGTCACGATGGGACTTGTCCCAGGCTCCGGTCGTGGGGTGAATGTCCTGGGTAATACAGTGCCCTGCTGTGTTCTGCTGCCGGCTGGGGCAGACTTGTGACACCAGAACATTCCATGGCCTCCAGAAGCGCCTCCCAGCCTTTCAAGAGTGATGGCCACACAGTACAGCTCCCTCCATCTCCCCCCAGTGCTGTCTGAGGCGGGCGAGTGAAGGGAAGCCTTCTCTTCCCCTCCCCTCCTCAGCCTGGTGTGGGAGGTGACCTTTAAAACACGAGGGAAGGGGCTCCCACGATGCCAGGGCCCACAGCATTCTGTACTTAGCCCTTCGGGCCATACAGACTTGATACAACATTGTCTGAAAAACAGGGAGAGAGAGTGCTTTTCCCCCTCTCAGAATTCCCAGAATTTTCTTACTGCATATCTGTGAATATACCAGGCACAGTCGTGCCTGAGTCAACCAGGTTACTGGAAATAAGTCATCCGGGGACCCAAAACATGACAGAGTGGTGTGGGTGCTGTGTCCCTTCGAGAGCTGACTCTTGGCCTGTCGGGTGGGTGTCCCACATGTAGGACCCTGCTGTCGGTACCCCAGCTGTTTTCCTTGAGTACTTTCAAGACTGTGGGGAGAGTCCCTGCACGGCATGAATGGGTTTCCTGCAGGTCGTCTGCAGAAGGGCCAGAGCGCAAGGTGAGATGCGGGCCTCGTCGCCCCTCCTCAGCTCCAGTGGGGGAAGGGACAGGTATGAGGTGAGCCGAGCCGGCTGCTCAGGCCTCAGCCCCTCTGCTCCCCCCTGCCCATCCACACCAGGGGCCAAGGGAACAAGCAAGAAGTTTTGGTCCGTTCATCGTTTACTTTTCTAAAAGTTAAATAAATGTACAGGCTCACCCACGACGGTGCTGGTTCTCCCGGCTCCCTTCTCAATCCGGGGGTGGAGACGGTCCCCCCAGCCAGTTCACCTGCAGCAGCCCCAGGAGTTGAGGTCCCTCACTGGTCCTGCCCACTCAGTGGTGCCTGGGGCCCTGCACTCCTGGGGGTGGCTGCAGCCCACGTGGGCTGCTCCCCGCACTCGGCCTGCCGGGCTCCCAAGCTCCCAGGCACAGCTCTGGCCGCACAGGTGTCTCCTCTCCCTCCAGGGTGCTGAGCTCCACCTGCCACACCCCTGGCTGAGCTCAGCAGCATCTCTCCCAAACTGAGGAAGGGTCTACAGGGTCCATAGTCTGAAAAAGTGCTGCCCGAGGACCTGATCTTAGTACCAGGCGAAGAGTTCAGGCTCCCATGGAGCGGGCCAGGCTGGCGAGAGAAGGCGTGATGCTCAGGGGAGCCGGTGTCCAAAGTGAGGTCCTGGGGACGATGCAAGGGGTGGCTCCAGATGAGGAGGCGAGGGGAGCCCAGCAGGCCTCCTCTGTGAGCGTGGGCTCTCCAGGGCTCAGGCCTCAGCCTTAGGCTCTGGTGCAGAGAGGCCACTAAGGGAACGTAATGTGAGTCAGTAATGGGTGAGTGGGTCCAGAGGATCGTGTGAGTTAAGGAGGGCAGGTGGAGTGGCCTGGGCAGGTCAAAGGTGACAGAACAAGGCCATGTTGTTCTAGGCCCTTCCAGAGCTCAGCAAGTCACGGCCACGCCTGCTGGCGTCCTGAGGTGTGACTGCAGAGTCCCCATCATGGTGCCAGGACTGGCCACAGGCCTAGAACCCGAAGTCAGTCCCCTTCTGCTGCCAGTGGTAGATAAGCAGCAGCAATGGTTCCACCCTTGTCCTGCCAGGGACATGCTCTGCTTCCCAGTTCTCCCTGGGCACCTTAGAACCTCCCTTTCTGACGTTGGCAGAGAGGGGTGGGGACCGTGGCAGTTTTCCAGGGAAGGGCAACAGCCCCATGGCAGCAAAAGTCACAGGCTCAGATGTCCTTGTCACCCCCCAGGCAGGCTCTAGGGCCCAGTCCCTGGGAGGCAGTTGCCATGGTTACTGGGAGGAAGAGGCCATCTGCGTGGAGATGAACGTCTCGATGACGCCGTGGTTGGACGGCAGCAGGTGGCTGTGGCTGTTGGCGGAGTCGGAGCTCTGGTACAACACCAGGCTGCTGGAGGACACTGTGGGACAAATGATGCTGCTGACTGCCCAGGCTGCCCGCGGGTCCTCCGGGGCCCGGCCCGGGGAGGTGGGCCTTGCCTTCTGAATCTCAGCAGGTAATGGGATCCCACAGCAAACTCTGTGTTCTTCCAAGCCCCAGCCAGACTCGGGGCCACCCAGGAGTGGCCTCGGGACATTTTAGTAGGAGCTGAAGGGACCCTGCGGAGGTGGCGTGGGCAGCTTGGCTGTCCTGCCCGGCCATTGGGCACTAGTCTCTGGAAGAAGGAATTCTGCCCGGAGACTGCAGCCTCCGCTCCTCCCCCCCGCCAGCCTGCGGCCTGCCCCAAGCTCTCAGACTTGCCAACCCCTCAGTCCTGGGACCCAGCTTCTTAAATGTAAATATTCTTGTTGGTTCTATGTCTCAGGGAGTCTGAGAGATACAGATAGTTAAGAAACAGGCTTGTTTGGGTTCACATCCTTGTGAATCTAGAAGCTGTCAGAGGCAAGGCCAGTCTCAAGCCTGCTAAAGTGTCCACTTTTTCATCTACGATGGGGGTGATGACACAGGCACCTCACGGGGCAAAGCATGGAGGCCTCCATGAACTGTCTGCAGCCACAGGCTGGACCCAGGCCCCTGAGGCTCAGGGAGGACACTTAGCTAAAGTCATAGTGCAGGCCCCAGGCCTCAAGGCCCAACCACCACTCAGGTGCCTGCTCTTAACTGAGACCCTAGGCTGCAGGCTCAGGTCCTCCTTGGGGAGTGGGAATGAAAGGCCAGTGGACAGGGGGAGCTGCAGAACCTGCCCAACCAGGTGGGAGTGAGTCCCAGTTTCCCAGAGAAGCTGGAGATTGGGATTTCATAGCGAAAACTCCTGGGGTTTAAGCAGCAAATTCTAGAGTGCTAAACCCTGGGCCTTCCCTGGTGGCACAATGGGTAAAAGCGCAGCACTATGAAGCTGTCAGCTGCTGCAGCAAGTTCAATTCCCTGCCAGGGAGGTGACCCACAGGGTGCAGCAGACCTCTCCTGTCTCTCCTGCCATTCTCCTCAGCAGTGTATTTCAGTCAATCAGTCTGTTCTGCTCCCCAATCTGTCTCTGGTGAATCACCCCTGCATCTCTGGCCTGCACCCCAGTTCCTGTATGCATAAATAAATAAATCTTTAAAAAAAAAAAAGTGCTAAACCCCGAGTCAAATCGATAGCTCCATGTGTCCCTTTGGCCCACAGCAAGCCCAGTTGATTCATCAGCCTCTACTGACCCTGCCAGTGGCTCCGTCTCTCCATCAAGTCAACAAGATGTCCCGGAACAGGCTCCCCACTTCCTGTGTTCACATTCCTCCTGGCCCACTTAGGGAAGCACAGGGCACCTCCAATGCCTGGCTATGGCCCCTCCCACACACACACCTGCCCCCCTGGTGGCAGCAAAACGGGGCAGTGGGTGGCCGCTCACCAGTGGGGCTGGCGCTGAGCCGATGGGCAGGCTGCAGGTGCTGGATGCCAGGGTCCTGGCTGGGGATGTGGATGGTGGTGGCCTGGGACGCCGGCGTGTGAAGTCCAGACTCACTGGAGGCCTCGGTGTCCGAGGTGAAGACCTGGGGGACCAGCAGCCTCCTGAGCCTCTGAGGTGTACCCCAAGGCAGGTCCTGAGCGGGGCCAGGGCAGGCTTGGGCCTTACCTGCTTGGTGGGCGTGAGGCTGGCCAGGGCACTGAGGTTGGTGGTGTCAGTGATGAGCATGGTCTGTGGGAGCAGGCCTGTGTGGGTGTACTGGGTCACCTCAGGCTTGTGGCTATAGAGGGCTGGGCAGGAGGAAGGAGAAGATATAGACACGGTAACTCGGGCATGGCTGGACCCCTCCCCCCCCCAGGAGGGCCTCAAGGCTGGGTGCTCTAGCAAGAAGGGTGGGGCCTGGTGAACACTCGATAGGGCAGTGGCTGGGGACTTGACTGATTTCCAGGTAAAAGGGTGGATTCTCCCCACCCATAGGGGCCTTGGAGAGAAGCCAGGAACCCACATCCAGCTCCTCCCATCTGCTGGAGATAACAGGTGTAAAAGGGAGTGCGGGTGGGGTGGGTTCTCTAAGTCCAGGCCTCCAAGGAAATGGCCATTACCCCACTTTGGGGGTGAGGGGGGCAGACAGCGCAGTATCTCCATCTCTAGGACATAGCTCCTAAATGTACCTGTCTCTCCCACAGCATTCCCCCAAAGAAGATGCACACACACACACCCCAGCAGAAAAACACATAAACTGCATATTCTCACACTGACTCAGATGAGAGCGTAACCGCCCACATACACCCATAAACCTGTGCAGCCCCATACGCACAGACGCACAGCCCCGGTGCCTGGTCCCAAATGCCTAAAGGTCTGAAGACCCTCAGCTGTCATAGGGTC
>NW_004567130.1:12218275-12238570 GCF_000260355.1 Condylura cristata
AAAAAAAAAGCTACTCCATGGAATTCTACCTCCTGCTGTAAAAATCACACTGCTTTGGAGACGGGTGCTCCCCCCAGTCCTGGGTGGGAGTGGGGTTGTGGGGTGTGGCACCTGAAAAACTGAAACACCATGGCCCTACCCAGGGTTGTAGAGGAAGGCCCTCCTGAGCATACGAACCCTCATGTACACAGCTGTCCGCACACACATGTGCATGTGCACGCAGCCACTGGACACATGTCCTGGCCCACAGTCACACCTGTCACAGACGCATGGGCACTGTGCCACGCACTCACTCAGACCCCACGGATCTAAGCCCCCTGGCCTCCCCTGTGCCCATCAGGCCCCGATCTCCGCCACCACCTGCCGAGCCAGGGCCCGGGGCGCTCACCGTGGGGGCTCTGCAGCTGGGCCATGGTGGCCATGAAGGGGCTCTGGGTCACGTGGCTCTGCACCGGGGGCATGAGTGGCTGCTGGTAGGAGGGGTGCAGTGGCTGGGAGAACTGGACCGGCTGCAGGGTGGTGAGGCTGCTCCCCATACTGTTGATGACCGGCACGCTCTGTGCCTGTGTGGAGGCCAGGCCTGGAGCAGGAGGGCAGGAGTCAACCAGGCCTCCCACCACGAATTCCCCCTCACCCGCACAGACCCCCTGCACCCTCCCTCCCAGCACCAGGACAGGCAGTCAGAAAACACCCAGGCACCAGGACCTCCCTAACTTCCAGGGCCCTAGCAAGTCACTCCTGCTCTCTCAGCCTCTGGCTCATTACAGAGGCCTGGGAGTGTGAAACCAGGTTTCCTGGGGCCCTGGGGGCTGCCACATAGCAAAGGCTCTGAGGCTTATCACTGGTCCCTCCCCCTGCAATGCCTCTCGGCCTTCTATTTTAAGCTTCTGCACGTAGGCCCTGCAAATCATTTTCTGAGCTTAAAAAACCCAAACTTGGAAAACCTCAACCCGCCCCCAACTTTCCTTGTTCTGTTTTCCATAAACATTGCACCTTTTCAGATGCCATTTACGTTCTATGTGTATTGACTGCCCCCCACTGCGGTTGCTAAGCCCTTGGTTGGTTTGGCTCTTTTGTGTGACCGTGTCACTGATGGGGCGCAGAGCCTGGCATAGGGCACACACGCATGCATGGACGGACGGACAGCCAGACGGGCCCCCGTGGCTCTTCCAGCCCCAGGAGTCTATGGGAGTCCCCTGTGCCCCCTACCCTGCCTCCCCCACCCCTCATCTTCACCAGCTTACCGATGACCAGGGTGGAGGCGCCTGTATTGGTGAACGTGGGGCCCAGGGAGGCAGGCTCACCGGCCCCGATGGTCATGACCCCGGGAAGTGAGGCCATGATAAGGTTCTGGGGCTGCTGGTTGAGGCCTGGGGATGTCTGCTCCAAGCTGTGCAGTGCTGTCAGGGTGCTGACAGGGGGGAGGGAGCCTCCAGTGGCTGAGACCTTGGAGGGGAAGCCAGGCTGAGTCAGGGTGAAGCCCCACACCTTATCCCTGGGGACCACTTCAGGATCCCCCAGTCCAGGGAAGATGGTGAGCTTGGAAGGGGTTTCCCGTGGCGGTGGATACGCACCAGCTTGGCTTCTGTGTTCAGCAGGCTGTGACTGGGCTCCAGGCCAGTGGGGGACACTTGGTGCAGGGGAGTGGACACTGTCACCAAGGGACCCCCGCTGCTTGCAGGCACTTCCGCTCCCTCGCTGGTTGTGGGCTGTCCATAGCGCACCCCTGGAATGGGCACAGGCCAGCCTCAGCACTGCCCTGCCCCACCCTCACCACCTCCACGGCCCACATCTCTCCAGCCTACACAGTTTGCTTGGGCAGAAGCGTCATCCTTGGGCAGCCCGCAAACTGCTCATGTTCCCCTCCTGTACGCGGTCAGCTCTGCCTGCCACTGCCTATGGCGACGCCTGACATGCAGTAAGTGCTCATTAAACCACAGTTGAACCAAACGGAATTCAGACTAATGGAATGAAGCGGCGCTGGGCAGAGCTGGAATAGGATGAGCTGGAATCCAGGTCTATTGGAACTGAAATGAATGGAGCTTGACTGAGCTGAACTGAATGGAATCACATTGAACTGGACTCTACCACAGGAGCCGAATTTCTTTGAATTACATTTAGGGAAACTGAATG
This sequence comes from Condylura cristata, assembly GCF_000260355.1. Taxonomy (NCBI): domain Eukaryota; kingdom Metazoa; phylum Chordata; class Mammalia; order Eulipotyphla; family Talpidae; genus Condylura; species Condylura cristata. The sequence continues at coordinate 12,220,409 of NW_004567130.1, forward strand.
GATTGGATGGGAATGGGAATGGATTAAACTATACCAAGTTTAAATGAGCTAACTTTGATGACTGAGTAGAGAACAGCATTGAAGTGGATGGTGAGGACTCAATCTGAAATGAAAGAATGGGAAGGAAATAACCCAACTGAAGTTAGATTGACAGGAGGGGGTGGCGTGGATGGAGCGCAGAGTCGTCTAACTAGAGTAGAGTAGAATGGTATGGAACCAGCCCAAGTCCGCCCAGCCTTCCCACCTACCCTCATGTCCCGTTACCACCTCCCTGAACCCCCCGCCCGTGTAGACTCACCATGGACCTTACTAGGGGAGAGGGTGGGTGGGGGCAGGCCAGGGGAGCTGTGGGCCGGCAGCGCAGAACCGGGGCCTGGTCCCGGCGGGGGCCCATTGTATGTGTCCATGGCCAGCTTATGTCGGAAGGCTTCTTCCTTGCGGCGATTGGCAAACCAGTTGTAGACACGCACCTCCGTGACGAGGTTGGAGCCCAGCCCCTGTGCCTGCGATGGTGACACCCCTCTCTGGATGCACTCCGCTCTGCAGAAAAGGCCACTGTGAGCCCCCAGGCCAGGCTCAGAGAACCCTCTCCTGAGGTTGAGGGGAGGGTCCTGCGAAGTGGGGCTCTACCTGAGTGTTTGAGGCTGGCAAATCTGGGTTCCAAACCCAGTTCTGCCTGTGTGACCTTGAGTAAATGACATAGCTACCTTAGACTCCATTCATAAAATGAGCAGAATAGCCACAGGGTTGTAGTGCGGATACAATGAGAGCAGCAGCCATTCGAGGGATGCTTGGGGGGTTGAGGTGGGGGAGAGGTTGTAGAGCTCAGTCCCTGAGCAGGAATTGAGAACTCCTGGGTCAACAGCTCTGAAGACAGGATAGCCTCCCCCGCCCTGTAGCCCACCTCTGCTTCCCCAGCCCAGACCCCGCCAGTCCTCAACCCACCAGCCACCCTACCTATTGCACTCCTCCACCAAAGCCTCTCGCTCCTCCTTGCTGGGGTTCTTCTGCCTCTCGTAGGCCTGGAACAGAATCTGCTGGGATGCTGGACCCCACTTGAAACGGTTTCTCCGCCCCTTCTTGGTTGGTAGCTCATCGCCTGTGGGCTCTTCAATCAGCCCACCCTGCCCTGCATGGGTGAACTCTGCAGGCACAGAAAGATGTGAACAGAGCACCGGCCTCTCCCACCTTCCCACATGGGTTTTCCCGATAATACCCCTGATGGTTTCCCATTCCCAGGGTATGGGTACAGAAGTGTTTACATCTAGAACTTAAAAATCATCGACTCCAGGAGTGACACACACACACCAAACATGCCACTGCTTTCATAACCTGTGTCCAAGGCAGACATCACTAATCAACTCCTACACACTGATGTACTGAGCCAAGAAATTACCTCCCCATCCTTCCTGATATGAGGCTCCAGACAAGCATAAGAGTTTATTCAGAGCTCACATGTTTGCTAGCCCATTTTACACACGAGGAAGCTGCTGTCAGGGAGATTGTTTTGCCTAGGGTCTCACAACAGAGCAGAAACGAGTTCTATCTCCTAAGGAGATTTTGAGCTATTTGCAACTTTCCAGACTGAGAAATCAGGCTTTATAGGCAAAGGATAGCCAGGAGAGAAGAAAGTCAGTCAGCCCTTGTCAGCTGCCTCCTGTTTAGTGGAAACTAGTCTATTGGGTTGTCCCTGAGCCAGCCACAGAAAGGTTGGGACACACAGGGGCCAGCATGTTTTTGTGAAAGGGGAGCAAGGAAAATTGCTAGATGGGAGATAGGAACAGGGGTACCCCAGCATCACATACCAAGAGGCACCAGTTAGACACTTCAAAAGCCAATCAGAGAAGTGACGAGATGCCAACTTGGCAAGAATCCAACAATCACAGAGCAGTGGCTGGGGCATCACACTGGCGCCCAGTGGCCCCACTGTCTACACCCCCAGCCTCGCCAGGCAGGGATCTGGCCACGACCTGGCACACAGGGCAGGGCACTATGACTTGGCCCTCCCAAAATGAAAAGATTTCAGGCCCTCCCTGGTGGCGCAGCGGGTTAAAGCACAGCACTGAGAATCTAAAGCCACTTCCGCATGAGTTCGATCCCCGCCTGCCCCGGAGGTGACCACATGGCCCGGCAGACCTCTCCTGACCCGCCCGCTGCTCCCCTCAGCAGTGTACTTCGTCGATCTGCCTGTTCTGCTCCCCGCTCTGTCTCTGGTGAAGACTCTCACCCTCCGCATCTCTGGCCTGTATCCCAGTTCTGTACAAATAAATAAATAAATCTTAAAAAAAAAAATGAAAAGATTTCAGCTTAAAAAATGTCCTTGTTTAGGCCACGAAAAACAGGGGAAATCTGAGAAACAGTCACAACCAAGAAGAGACAAGGTAGAAATGACAACTAATTGTAAACCGTCTACAACTGGCGGAGGTCCTGGACCAGAAAGAGGGTGTGAGGAGAAAGCTGAAGCATTCTGAATCCAGCCTGGCCCTGCCTTAATGGCAGTGTGCTGGTGTCTGCTCGTTCCTGGACCACACCCGTAGCATCCATAGAAGACTGGCACATTGTTGCACTTTCTAGTGTACAACAGTGTATTCGTACAATAAAGGAATCCAGAGAAAAGAAAATGTGATTAAGAAACTCCTAAGAAAGAGAAAATAAATATATAGTGCTGGACTGTATTTGTGGGTATCGTGCATTTATGTCCACTGTTTACATGAAGAGCCACATAGAAATGAGTCCACGGAGTCCCAAACTCTGTTCTGCAGGGGTCAATGCTATAATATACGTGTTCCTATATCTATAATACGTGTATATCTGTATATATTGTTAATATATGCATAAAATATCTCTGGAAGGAGACACCAGATGGAATGCCAGAGGTTCCTTTGGGAGGAATTAAATTAAAATTAAAGCCTCCATTGCCTTTTTAAAAACCAGATAACTAAGAGGAAAAATCTAAGTAGTTTACCTACAGACAGGTAAGTGAACTTAGGATTTGGCAGGGTATAAAGCCTGCTTAAGGAAGCCCGCCATCGTCTGAGTAATAGGCCCTCCGTGATGTGCAATGAGGTGCACTGTGCACCTGCCTCTGAGTCTCCTCATGTTGTTCCTTCTGCCTGAAACACCCTTCCCTGCATTTCCATGGATCCAAGTTGAACTCATACTTCAAAAGCCAGTTGAAGGTCCTACTTCTATGTAGTCCTCCCTGACACCCTGCCTCCCTGAGGAAGAATAGATCCCTCGCTCCTTCTGGCAACTCACTACTTTGAAATACTTTGTGTAGGGCTTTGGCCTGGGCCGGGCACACAGTGAGTGTGCTAGTGTTACTTTGCTATTGCATTGTAATGTATGTTCCACTGTATCTTAATGAGCTTTCCTTCTGCTTCCCCACCATACAGAGAACTCTTGGAAGGCAGAGAGTCAGCCTACCCATCTCTGGATGCCCGGGACCCTGCTCCCTGCCCCCCAGAATCCCTTGTGCATAGTAAGTCATATATTTAATCGAATCCCACTGACTTCCCCCTCAGTCTCAGTTGGAGAAATAGAGTGGGGAAAATTCCAGGTCCCACCCTTGAGCCCCAAGCCCTGCCGGGGGAGGCGGGGCTGCAGTCAGCCGTACTTACGCTGGGCCACCTCTCGCTGCTTGCGGACATACCAGGTGTACAGAGCAGCCCGCTTCTGTGTCTTCATGGGGGTGCCCTTGTTGAGGTGCTGGGACAGGTGGGATTGGTTGAGGCCAGTGGTGTCGACCACCTCCCGCTGGGGGATGTTGTGTTGTTGTAGGTAGGACTTGACCATCTTTGCCACGCGCCACGGGTCCTCCCTAGAAGCAGGTAAGATGGAGCCCACTCAGTGGGGGTGCAGGTGGGCTGGGGGTCTTGGATGCTATAAACCCTGACAGCCCTGGGAGGGGACATTGTGGAGGCCATTAGGAGTTGAACCCAGGGAGAGGGTGGCATGGGCTCTCATGCCAGGACCCAGGGACGATACACACAGACATGGGGTAACAGACCTCCAGACACACACACACACAGCAGACATGTGGGTACAGGCCTCGGTCCTCTCACACAGACATGGGGGCAGAGAAAGATTTGGAAGCATGGTACACAGAGTCGGACCGAGACATAGACACGAACAGACTCCCACAGGAAGTTGCACGGGCCACTTAGCTTCTTTAAAACGCTTCTCCTCATCCCACTAGTAATGCTACCTATGACTTATCCACTTATCCAAGTGTACTTATCCACTGTGAGGGCTTGCAAACACCTTGAGGACAAGAACTGTCTGGTTCTCAATGCTCAAACTAGGCCTGGCATAGAGTGTGCCCTTGATGAATGCATGAATAATGAGTGGATGGGTGGGATGGATGGGCAAATTGGTAGGTGCTGAGTGGGTGAATAGACAGACTGTTGGACAGACAAAGGGAGGAGCAAGTGGATGGATGGATGGATGGATGGATGGATGGATGGATGGATGGATGGATGAGGAAGAAAAATGGGGTCTGAAAAGGCAAAAACAGGATCTTCCCACTTCACAGCTGAAGGGAAGTACGTGCTCTGCATCTCTTGCGAAGTCACAGAAGCAACCAGCAGAGTCCCACTCCACCCAGAGGGTTCAGTTCTGAGTCAAACAATCAGGTAAAAAATCGTACAGGGTCTCACTTCCTGACAGTCTGCACTCAACCCTGGACGTGGCCCAACATTCCCCGCAGCAGGCGAAGGGGCTGTGGGCTGGTGCTCAGCAGCCTCACTGCGTGAGATGTGCATGTTCAACCACCAGAATCCCACCTATTTTCTAAGTTTTTCTTTTATTTAATTATGCATACAAGAACCGGGGTGTAGACCAGAGGTGTAGGAGGTGAGAGGATTCACCAGAGACAGAGTGGGGAGCAGAACAGGCAGATGTACTTAAGTACACTGCTGAGGGGAGCAGTGAGCAACACAGGAGAGGTCTGCTGCACCATGTGGGTCAGCATCCTGGCCGGGGATCGAACTCATGCCACAGGGGCTGGATAGCGCTGACTAACCCCTGCACCACCAGGGAAGCTCAGAATCCCACTCTTAGGCTGAGATTCTCTAGAGAGACTCAAGGGGCTGGGGGTCAGCCTGGCTCAGAGTCCCACCCTCTGTTTGCAGAGGGGAAGAGTCAGATGGCCTTTGACACAGACATTCCCCCTCACCCACGCCTCCGCTGTTCTTCCCTCCTGCACTTATATTACAAACACGTATCACATTAAAGCAGCTCGACAGGCAAAGCTGGGACCTGAACTCAGTCTGGCCTAGTGCATCATAGCATCCCCCCCCCACCCCCACACTCTGCAATGTGCTTCTAGAATGTGAGTGTTCTGATGTTCGCAGTTGTGCAAACGGCACCAGTAGGAAGCAGTGTGTTGCATGTCACTTGCCAATGCCCAAGCCTGGAGACAAGGTAGGTGCCCAGCAGGAGGGTGCTATTTCAACTGTGGTGCCTTCCTTATCTTCCACCCTCACCCCACCCCTGCACCCCTAAGGTCCTCACGCCGCCTGGCGCCCTGCAGGCCCCCCGAGGGACCAGGGACTGTCTGGTGGCATATAAAATGCATATAAAATGGCACGCAATTTAACGTGGAGTGAAGGAAGATTTCTACATACTTGCTCACACTTGCATGAAATGCCAAAGTGCCCAGAAGGAAGTGTCAACACTGATTGAGAGGACGGGGTACAGAGGACAGGGTGGGTGGGGCAGTTACTCTTCCGTGCTCTTAAAATCGTGTAACATGTCATAATACGGGTCCTCTGCTATAACACAATGCTGATGTTGCACTACACCGCTAATATTCCAACACGCGTTACAATATGCGTAATGTTATTACCCGCATGTGACAGACAAAACTGAACTGTAGAAAGCGAACAGCGGGTAAACCCCCAGCACTCTGAAGCCCACCGAGCTGCCCTCTCTGCCAGCCCTCCCCTCGTCCCTCAAAGGGCGCTCTGCCTTGACGCCCCCCCGCCCCCCACCCCCCCACTCCCGTTTCCCCCTCAGGTGTGGGGACGCTGAGCCTTCCATCAGCTTTGGCCCTGATGCTTTCTTCCGCTTTTACCTGCGGTTCCCACACAGACAAGAGAAGGAAGGGGGAGACAGATAAAACGTGAACTGGCCAGCAAAGTCCCATTCGTGGAAAAATGATTGTGCGAGGAGGGATGTTTCTGGAAGGCACTGGGCTGCGAGCGGGGCTTAGACACCTTGTGACCCAAGAAAGCGGAGTACTCAAAGCAGGTCTCACAGGTGAGCAAACTAAGACGTAGAGAGCCCTACACGTCCCAGGTGACCTGCTGGGACTCAAGAATATCCCACTTTTCCCCGAGCCCCCAGACTCTCCCAAACCCCCCGTCTCTGCTTTTCCCAGATCCGGCTTCCCCACCTCCCCTGCGCCCTGGACGCACCAGAGCTGGGAGGGAAGGGAAGGGCAAAGTCCAGCCCTGTGCTCCACGGCAAACACGTTTATCTGATTCTGGGGCTGCACTGCCCATGGCCTCCCGCCTCCACAGCTCCCCACCCTCTGCAGCAACCCTCCCTCCCGCCCTCCCCCGAGAGAAGGAGCTGGGTCCCCTCTCAGCAAGACCCCTCCTGGGCTCAGACTAAAGATCTGCTGTCACTGTGCCCCAATCCCTTCTGTCTGCTATCTTTGTGTTCCGTTCTCTCCATTTTTTCCATCTCATTCTCACCCATCTGGCGGCACCATGTCAACTCACACACACACACACAGTCCTCAAACACCTGACTTTTTTTCAAGACAGTTTCCTTAACTCAGAGCTAAGAGGCCAAGCCCCCAGGCACCTCGGGCTTTGAGTTTAATGAGTCTGAGGCTCAAAACAACCAGGGTTCAAGTCCCACCACTGTGACCCCCACACCTGTGTGACCTTGCACAGCCCACCTGCCTTCCCGAACACAGGGAATCCGCACCTGCCCACTGTGCCAGTGGGTGAAGTGAATGAGTTTCAAAGGGGAGTGAACGCCTCGCTCTGGGCTCAGCGCTCCAGGCACTCAGTTACCAGACGGCTGCTCCAGTCCTCACCATGTCCTCACCCTCATCACCACCACCCCCTGCAGCTCTCGGCCCCTGCCCCACAGCAGAGAGAAGAGGGCCCAGGAGACCTGCGATCCTCTCCTGCCCCTTCTCCCACCTACTGATTCTAGAGTCAGGTTAAGGCTCTGGGACTCTCCTGAGCCAGCACCTGGGGTTTTAGGGGCCAAGCCCCTGGAAGAGGAGCAGAGTTCTCAGTACCGGACCCTCGATCTCACTTTGAACCCCAGCACCCTAAGTGGCCTGGGAGTTGCTTAACCTCCCGGTGTGTCAGTTTCCTCCTCTGCGGCATGCGGTTAATAATCGCTCATAGGCTGTCAGGAAAAGAAACTGAGTTTAGCGCATCCGCAAGCGCTGTGTGAGCACCGAAGGGGGCGTGAACACGAGCGGATGGTGATGCTGAACAGCAAGCATGAGTGGGAGGGCCGCAGGAGAGGTCAGTGGAGGGCTGAACGGACCGCATGCTGCCCTCGGGCTGAGCTGTGCTGGATGTGGGGCGCGGGGGACCTGGGCACAAGTCCTGGCCTCACTACTTTGTAGGAGTGACCTTGGCAAGTCACTTCACTTCCGTGAGCGGCTCATCAGCCGCGGGTGACAGCCACCATCAGCTGCACTGACTCCAGGCACTCCCCGCCGCCCCAAAGCACACTGTGCTCTTTACCCCTGTGCATGGGTGCTTGCATCACCCGGACCTCAAAGAGGAAACTGAGCTCAGTAAACTGAAAGCACCAGCCCAAGCTAGCACAGGGCAGAGCTGGGATTCAGACCCAGGCAGACTGGCCTCCGTCTGGACGTCAGCTTGTCCTGCCTTGCCTGCTGACTCCTGGGTCTCAATGCCCAGCACCACCAGACGGGGAAGATCAGAGGCCTCCAGGTTATACTTGGAGCTTCCCAGAGACAGCGAGGGCTTAGGAGAACACCCAGGAAGGAGCCCTGTGACCACGGCTTTAGTCCCCTAGGCCCCTGGTCAGTGGGGCAGCAGATATCCCCAGGGACTCAGAGAATCCTACCCCCTCATTCTATTTATGCTGTGTGCCAGCCACCAGGCTGGCTATGAGTGAGTATGAGTGGTGAACCAGCCAACACAAGCCTTGCCCCCAAAGAGCTGCTTTTTTCATGGCAGGAAATAGAACACAGACACCTTCGATGTTCATCACAATAAGGGAAAGGATAAAGTAAAAGAAGGTAATAGAAGAGAGAGAACTAGGAGCCAAGTGACTGCCTTTAGATGGGGGCAATCAGGGAAGGCCTCCCCGAGGAGGTGATATTTGACCAAAGAAAGAGAAGAAATGGATCATGGGAAGGTGTGGAAAGAGGATTCCAGGTAGAGAAACTGCATGTGCAAAGGCCCTGGGGTAGGGGTCAGCAGAGTGAATGTAACTGACGCAAGGGAGGGAGAGGAGTCCCTTGGAAGAGGTCAGACAACCAAGACAGGGAGTTGGGTTTTAGTCATTGACCAGGTAGGAAAACTGAGGCAGAAAGAGACGAGATTAGCCCAAGATCACATGGTGAAGTAAAGGTGAAGAGCTGAGGGAAGAGCTCAAGTTCCTGCTGTGGCCTCAAACTGGGGGTACCCCAGAGAGACCTGGAACCCAGGCCTGTCCCCACATCCCCCAGACACTGTCCTCTCAGAGAAGTGGCGTTCCCTGAAGTCCTGCCTCTGCCCAGCCTTCCCCGCCTCCATCCAGACTTTATGGGGGTCCCCCACCTCAACCCCTCAGCTTTCTTCCTGTGCCCTGAGGCTGGAAGCCCACTTTTTTCCCTTGGGGCGTTTTCAGATCCCTTTTGTTACCTGAACAATAAGTAACCCAGGTAGTTAGTTATAAACTCCGCAGGAACAAGGAGCTGGTTGATAATTTATAGCAACATCTCAAATTTAAATGGAAAGTAAATAGCATGCTGTTAGCATTAAAGAAAACCCAGTCGGGGCAGTGGAGAAACACTCCAGCCTCCTCTCAGCTTGGGGCGCCTTGCTCTCTCCCCAGCCCCTTCTCCCAACTGGGCGTGAGCCCCTCTCCCCTCCAGGCTCTCTGCTCTCAGCTGCCCCGTTTCTCTCCATCTCCCTGGGCATCCTCTGCCTTCCTGCCTGTCTCCCCCTCTCTCCCTCAGCCTCCAGGTCTCTCTCTGCTGGTCCCAGGGAGCACTTTGACCTCTGCTCCCCCCCTCAGGTGCTGTGGATCAAGCCACCCCCCCACCCACCATCCCACCCAAGGGGCTGCTGATCAAGAGGCCCCACCCAGTCAGGTAAGAAAGGCCTTTGGCACCCCCAGCCCCCACTCCCACCCAAAGGCTCCCAATGCCGTCCGGGGCCCTGACCAGGTCTGCCAGCCCCACCCCATCCCTGTCCTGCTGCCCTTGCCCTGGGTCTGGCCCTGCCCCTCCCCTGCGGCCCGGCAGCCCTTTGCCCTCTACTTCCTGCCAAGTCAGGGGACCCTAGCTGGGCCCCTGCCCCCTGCCCAGGCCCTCCTGAGGCCTGGCAGACCCTGAGCCCTCCCTGAGGAGGGCACGGGACCTCGCCACCCCCAGCTGGGGCCAGGACCTTAAACAGAAAAGAGGTGGCCCCCCTGCCGAGCATCTCTGGGGCTCTCCCTCAGACCCCCAACCCCACGCAGCCAGGCCCCCGCCTCCAGTCACAGTGTCTACGAGCACGACGTGTGGAGCCTCAGCTGGGTGACCTTGACCAAGCTACTGCCCTCTCTGGGCCTCTGTTCTGTCAGAGCCCCCATGACTTCTTCCCAGGTTTCCCCTCAACATTCTCTAAAATCCTAGCGAGGAACCCAAGCGTAAGCAGCCGTGGGGGTAGAGGGTCTGCGTGTTCAGGGGGCTGTCCTTGCAGCCCCCAGCCACCTCCCCACCCCACCCTCCAACCCCCACCCCCCATTGGGGGGCAGGCTGGTTGACCCAGGCCTTCCCAGGCCACCAGCCCTACAAGTTAATGATCACAGGCCTTATCAGAGCCTTTTGCTGTTTATAAATTTATAAAACAAAAGAGAAATAATAACGCCCGTGGGTAATTAGTAACCAGGTCAGCTCTGATGAGGAGAGGGGAGGCTTTGGGCTCAGACCCACCCAGTTCTCTAGGAGATGGGGAGCCAGCCAGGAGATGGGGGTACATAGCCAGGAAGCCTCTAATGGCACCTATGGGTGGGATGGGGGCCTAAGGCTGTTCTGGGAAGGAGTGCAGCTCAAGCTCAGATTCTGTCTCCTCCAGGTAAGGAAGACCTGGGTTTTCTTGGCTGAATGCTCGAATCTCCAGAGCAGCCCGGGGAGGCCCCCCAAACCCCAGGGCCTGCTCCCCTATCATGCTTCCCAGCCCAGAGCCTGCAACCTAGCACTTAGCAGGGAAGTTAGGGTGTGGGGAGAGTTAGTTAGGGTTTTGGGAGATGGCTGAAAGCTCCCACCACCCTCTGGCTCTCGGGGCACCTGAATTGCGGACTCTCCTGCCTTTGCCCCGCTGAGGAGCTGGCGGGGCCTGTCCCCATGCCCGAGCACTGGGCTGGAAGCCTTAGCTCTCAAGGAACTGGGGACTCTGCAGAGAGCCAGGTTGGGGAGGCCCCAAGCCCACAGCAGGGACTCGCCCACGCCCACCCCCACCCCCGACCCAGCTCCCGTGGGCCCTGGCCCCTTTCCCCACAGTGAGGATAAAGCCAGGGCCCCTAGAGCTCTGGAGAGCAGCTCGGGAGGGGAGCGGGGGCCTCAGCTCCTCTCGGAAGCTGGGCGCGGGGCGCGGGGCGCGGGGCGGGGGCCTTACTGTAGCAGTGTCTCCACCACAGCTTTCTGGTGGGCCGCCTCTTCCGGGCTGAGGTTCTCCAGCTCTTTGAGGATGGGTGGCGTGAAGTCTTCTCCATCGTCATCCGTCTCGTCCTCGGAGCCCCGCGTCTCCCCCAGCCCGTTGGGCAGCTCGGGCAGCTCCCCGCGACCGCCGCAGGACTCCCCTTTGTCCAGGGAGCCATCTCCAGCCAACAGGTAGGGTCCCGGCTCACCCAACGCCTGGATCAGCGCCTCTTTGCTCAGCCCTGACTCCAGCAGGGCGGCCAGGAGCTCCGTCTGCAGCTGGCTCAGCTTAGAGACCATGGTTCTGTCCACTGGACCACGCGCGCCGGGCCACCAAGCTGGCCGCCTCCCCCACCGCGTGGCCTGCCTACTTACCGGCCAGCCAGCAGGCGGGCACCAGCCAGGCTCCTTGCATCCGCTGCCCCCCCAAACCCCACTAGCCAAGCCCTGTGGGCACCCCCAACCCCCTACCCTGGCCCCAGCGGCCAGTGAATCAGGGCCCCTGCCCGCTCTGTTTACATTGGAGCTGGGGAAATTCTCCAAGGTTCATATTTATCCGTGTGCTTAACGAAGGGGCTGAACTTTGGACTTCAGCCCTGCAAAGCACAGGCCTCATGGCAGGCAGCGGACAGGGAGCGCGGCCTTCGCTGGGAATGGCTGGCGAGGGTGGGGGAGCAGCGTCGGGGCCCAGGGTGGCGGGACAGAAGGTGCCAGGGGCTGGGGAGGTCTTCAGGAGGGCAGAATCAGGTCCCCCGCCAAGGACCTGGTAGGGGGTCAGGCCTAGGCAGGAGAGCAAAAACAGGAGGTGTCGGGGAGCAGGAGCGGAGGGGAGTTCCAGGCAGGTGGGCCAGCTGTCCTCAAGGGGAGAGCTAGTTCAGTTCCATCTTGAGAATGGCCCCACCCTAACCCAGCACCAGCCTCTACGGAGTGAAAACGTGTTCGCTCGTCTACTGTGTGCTGGGTCTGGAACGTGCGTCATTACCTCCCATCATCCCAACAGCTGTAAGAGCTACAGGGACTCTCCCTTTTTACAGAGGAGGCAACCCAGGCTCTGAAGGGATGAGACTTGAGGGGTGGTAATGAGGTGAAGCCAGTGAGGCCCTTGACTGGGGTGAAAATGTTGAGGGCACCAAAAAACCCAGTCATCAGGAAAAGCACTATGCTTATACAATACATTGCAAAGTCACAAGAAACACGAAAGCAGGTAAGCTAGATGTCCACACAGAACTGGAACGTGCCTGTTCAGAGCAGCATTTGTCATGATAGCCCCGAAGTAGGAAAGTCACAAATATCCATCAACAGATGAATGGATAAAGAACACATGGTCTAGCCACACTGTGGAATATTACCCAGCCAGGAAGAGGAATGGCGTGCTGGCATGGACAGCAAGCCAACGCCTGGGGCTGGGGCCAGGGAGAATGGGGAGGGGCAGCTTAGTAGGCGCAGGGTCTCTCTGGGGGTGCTGCAAATGCCCTAAAATGGACTGGGAGAATGTTATGCCGTTCCATAAATGTAATAAAAATCACCGAATTGTGCACCTTCACGTGGGTGGATTTTTTTTACAAGCCAGAGGTTCAGGGGCGGTGAGAGGATTCACCAGAGACAGAGTGGGGAGCAGAACAGGCAGATCGACAAAGTATACTGCTGAGGGGAGCAGTGGGCGGGTCGCGAGAGGTCTGCTGTGGCATGCGGGTCACCTCCAGGACGGGGATTGAACTCATGGTGAAGTGGCTCTAGCTTCTTAGTGCTGTGCTTTAACCTGCTGCGCCACTAGGGAGGGCCCTCAAGTGGGTGAATTGTATGGTATATATGTCAATTAAAAATATGTTTAATTAATGCAAAACTTGTGATGAACAAATGATTAAAGATTTTTAGAGATGTTCCAAGGCTGGCTTCTCTCCCTAATTCCTAATTCCTAATTCCAGCTCTGGCAAAACCCATCATTTTACCACCCCAACCTACATCTTCCCTCTTGCAGTCAGAGCCTTAACAGAATCCCTGAAATTGATCTCTAGCACCCCAAAACTGGGGGTGTGCCCAGGAGTAGACAGGAGAGCGCTGAGGACGACTCACAGGCAAGTGCATTTCCTGAGTGTCTGCATTTCTCTCGGGGCTGCAGAACCAAGGTCGTGTTTGGCAAGGGAGCAAGAGAAAATGTGCCCTTGGTCACAAGACCATTTCTGCAGTCCAGCCAGACCAGCAGAGAGGAGAGGAGGCTGGTTAACAATGATAGTGGAGCTCAAGACCACCTTCCATATCTCTCTGTTCCCCTACCTGCTACGTCAGCATCCGGACCTTGAGTTATGTCTTCACACACTCCCCTTCTAACATACACCACAACTGTGCTGCCCAATACACGAGCCACCTGTGCCTGTTGAGCACAGTCAATGCCACAGCTTGAAGTGACAAGATTTTGGAAATATTGGTTGAAATGTAAATTTTTTTCAATTTTTCAAAATTAAAAATTAGGAACATTTATTTCACCTGTTTCTCTTTTTCCTTGCTGAGTAATATTCCATCATCTATATGTGTCCCCCCCAATTCTGAGGTGATCACCTGTTGTGACAGGAACACAATGAGGGACACACAGTTGTGGAGCAGGTTTCCAAGGCAAGACTCTGCTACTTGAGAAGTTATTGTGCCATTTGTTGAAAGCACAGAGGCTAGTAAAAGCTGATCCTGTAACAATGGTATGAGGAATAAGGTCAGGGGTATAGGGACAAAGTTCACAAGGGACAGAGAAGCATACATTAAGAAATATTTGGGTCAGCACAATGTATGTGTTGAAGTTATCACAAGCAGAGTTATCCTGAGACCACCAAGCTGGTCTGGCTGGACTGGCTGGAGATAGTCGCAGAATCAGGTCAGCAGCAGCCTTGGCATCCAGGCCCCCCTCCTGATACAGGCTATTGTCCATAGGTAGTCAGGCAGGAATGCTCTGTTGTGATTTTCAGATAGCAAGTAGGTCACAGTTGCCCAGAAAAGGTCAGCTCATAGGAACACAGTCACCTGTTTCTTTTATACCTTTTTAACTGGTACTACCAGAAATCGTTCATTATGTGTCCACAGGTTTCTTCTCTAGGACAACACTGCTCTATAATGTACATGTTACATTTATTATCTAAGGTTGATCTCCCTTGGCTAGAATGTAAGCTCCGTGAGGGCAGGACTTTTGTCTGTTTTGTTCACTGCTGTTTTCCTAGTATCTGGAATATTGCTAGTTGGTACTTAATAAATATTTGTTGGATAAATGAATCACTAGATTTCACTGGGACTTGTATTTTTAGTGCTACACTAAGCTTTAGTGATAATCTATATAATCCTCAAAACAGCTTTACAAAGTAGACAGTTATTATTCTCATTCTGCAGAGACAGAAGCTCAGAAGGGCCGAATCTGCTCAGTCTCTTGGAGATGGGCAGTTTGACGTGCAGAATGATGCTGGCCTTGCCCTTCCTTGGGGGGGCAGGGGGGGCAGGGGGGAACAGAGAGACCCCATCTTTCCTCCAGTGCTTTCAGTTTCTTCCAAGGCACGAGGCTTTGGAGTTCGGTGGCTGCACTATCCATCAGTATACCCAGTTCTGTACTTTAAGATGATCATCAGTTTCTTTTTTACATTTCTAATGACACTACATGAAATTTTTAATTATGCATGTGTTCCCTTGCTACTTCTCTAGGAAAGCAGAATTCTGGAATCCAGGCTAACACAAGGGGGAGTGCTGTTACTGTCCCTTTGGGGTGTCTTGGTTCTCCGGCTATGCTTGCTGCCTGCACTGTCCTTTGGGTACTGTTACCCAGAAGAGGGAATGAGAGGATAGAGCCTGGGTCCTTTGCACAACTGTGAAGTAACTCACCCAGTGCCAGGTCCTCCAGCACCCAAGTGGCCGAGACTTCTACTACCAAGGGGGGATACAGCTGGCGGGGAAGAGGGAGCTGAAGTAGTCTGGGAGAGCCTCCAGGGGGCCTAGGCACAGATGCACCCCAGGGCCCAACTTCCGCTTTCACAGGACACACAGAAGTGACTGTCCCAGCTCCCTGGGGAGCCCCCTGAGGCGTGAGGAGCAATATGACTCTGCTTCTCCACCATCAGGAAGGGCTGGCTCCAGCCCCCAGCTTGCCCCTTGCCACAATCAGGGGACAGATTCCAAATAACTTGACATCAGGAGAGACAGTCTGCTGTCTTCACCCCCCTTCACCCCCCAGTTTCCATAGGCTTTATTAGTAAAGACGCCTTAGAAAATGTGATTCCCAGGTCATAAAGTGAAGAGTTGTGTCCAGGGGCACACCAAGCAATGCCAAACAGGACTTTGTCCACCTGCTGTGCTGGTTTTAAGTGTAAGCTGCTTTACTGAATACCCTTAGGAACAATGCACCTGCCAACTTGAATGCAGATGCGCCTTAAATGGGGCGGGTTGAGAAGGCTTGGAGGCCTATGGTTTAGTCTCCCCTAGCAACCCTCCTCCAGTCTTGAGGCACACAGCCCCTCCCAGACCATGAACACACCGGTCCTGAGTTCAAGGATTTTATCAGGTGCAGGAAGAACCCACAAGTCTTTCAGGTTAAAGTGATGCTCCCTCCAGAGTTCCTCAAAGGCCGGTGGGAATTTCCTGGACATCCCTTTCCTGCCCCTCTGGCAACTGCTCCATTTTTCAGAGTCAGACAGTCAGTCTTTTTTTTTTTTTTTTAAGATTGATTTATTTATGCATACAAAAAGACAGATGGTACAGGCCAGAGGTGTGGGTGTGGGGGGAGGGGAGGTGAGAGGATTCGCCAGAGACAGAGTGGGGAGCAGGATAGGCAGATCTGCTGAGATACACTGCTGAGGGGAGCAGGGGCGAGACTTGGGTGGTCAGCCCCCTGGCTGGGGATCAAATTCATGCCCAGAGGATGCAAATAGCTTCATAGAGCTACACACTTTAACCCCTTGTACCACCAGGGAGGGCCCCAGAGTCATTTTTGTTGTGACTTGTTTGCTTTGGTTTTTATAGTTCAAATTTGATCATTATCTTTCATTTTCTGACATTTCACTTAACAAAACCCCACCCCAGTTCCATCCACTTTGGAATATGTGGCAAGCTTTCATCTTTTTCATAGCCAAATAGTATTCCACTGAATACATATACCACCTCTTCATCCATTCATCTGTGGATGGGTATTGAGGTTGATGCCATATCTTAGCTATTGTGCCATTTTTCCTTCTTAGAAACACATAGAAGTTAGCTTGAATTTCACTACCCCCCTACACCACTCCCAACCCCCACTAGCTGGCCTTGGGCAAGTGAGTTAACCCTTCTTGACTTATCAATAAAACAGAGGTGTGGATCTTCTAGGGCTGCTTAAAACCACTCACCCCCACTGCACCTCTGGCCTGTACCCCAATTCTGTATGCATAAATAAAATAAACCTTCAAAAAAAAAAGCATAGGGCAGACATCACAAACATTCCAGATTCTAGACAATACTGAACAATCTGACTGCAGAATTGAAGCTACCAAAGAGGGAGAGTAAAAGTGAGGGATAAGGTGGGGGGTGTCCCTAGGGACTGTGGTAGAGGTTAATGGATGCTCTGGTGAGGGGCATCGTGTGGTAACACATCTGAAAAGGTGTGAACCTGTGCCCTAAATCATACTCAGTGTTGTAAACTGACATTACCTTAAAACAAATAATACAATTTGGGAGGGGGGAAAAAGCTTTCTGGCTTCTGGGACTTTTGTGGGAGTTTTTGTGGGGTTTTTCTTTGTTGTTGTTGTTATTGTTGGTACTTCAATAATTTTTTCACAGTGCTTTCCACACACACACAAAAGAAAACCTATTGATTCTGTTTAGTAGCTAGTTAGGTCTAAACAGCTCGTAAGTAGGTAGGTCCAGACAATTTAGTAACCTCTTGAAAGAACATAAAGAACAAAATAATATTTTACTTCCTTCTTAAATAATCTTAAGCACAGTCTCTTTGCAACAGGGCTATTTCTGAGAAATGTATCCTTAGGTGGTTTCTTATTGTGCCAACATCATAGAGTGGACATTATTCCCCAAACAGTAGTTCATTTTGCTGACATAGCAATTCAGGAGGGCTTCTTGGAAGAGGCGCTGGGTCATCACGTGACACCTCGTTGCTCCAGTAGGACACCGGCCTCGGACATCACCGGGCAACAGAGCTTTGAGGGATCATCCTGCTATCAGCTGTTGACCAAAAACCATCTTATGCAGAACATGACTGTGTCTGCTGGGGGTGGGAGCAGGTGGGGGCTATTCGGCTTGGGCAAGCTGGAATTAGATTAGGCGTGACCTCATTGCCACACCAATTTTTGCCTGAACTTGCTTTTATCATCTCAGCTGCTGCACACCCAGCCTTATTGCCAAACTGTCAGTATAATAAAAGGCCATGTGCAGAGTTAGTCTCCAGAAATAAGTCTGCCTTTACTCGTAGGATTTGGGGTGATTTTTATTTTCCTGTTTAGTCTTTTCTGTGCCAGTTGAACAGTTTAACTGTTCAATATTTAACTGTTCAATAAATATTTCCATGCCAGAAAAAAAAAGATATTGTGACTTGGGGGGTTACCTCCTTAGTGCGCCCCACAAAGAACCAGTCACCTGTTCTCCATCTCAGGTGATTTTTCTGGAATTCCAGGGGTTTGGGTCATAGATGACAAGAACCACATATGAGCTGGTAAATGTCCTTCCACCTCTGAGTTCCACACACAGTGTGAGCCAGGAAATCTTGCCAGATGGAACCCAATCCACCCTGTCCAAACCTGTATGATTTTCCCAGGGATTTTCAGGACAATTAAATCCAGGTGAAGTCGATTCAGTTATAAACTCTGAAACGGGAAGAAGAACCTCCTCCTTCTCTTACTCCCGTTGCCCCTACTTGGCTCTAATCTGGCCACACCGTGATCCTCAAGGCAAGAGCAAAGGTTTTATGTAGGAGAAACAATCCTGCAGAAAGCTGGGGGGCGGCCCCAGAGCGCCTCCGTTTCTTTAATTGACAGCAGGGGGCGCGCTAACTCCACTCCGCCAAGGTTTCTAACCTTGTCCTCTAAGAATTTTCAGTCACTGGGTTTAGAAAGATTGAGACGCCAACGCCCCGCCCCCCGTCGTTCCTGGATCCGACTCTCCGGCAGAAATTCAGAGAGTCTCTTCTTTGAACAAACACCTCAGGCAGTTTTCTCAGGATCAAGTACAGGGAGACGTCTCACAGATGCGGCTTCCACGTTCCAGGTGTTTACAAGACAGATAACCTGGTCCCGGCAGGCAGAAGCCCGAGACTCACTAATGCAACACCAGGAAACAAAGTGAAAAATAAATTACATTCGCTGGGACTTCACTCTTTA
>NW_004567130.1:12239315-12241726 GCF_000260355.1 Condylura cristata
CTTTTCATTACAGGTTTTATATGTTTTGTCTTGATGTGGCAGATGGCAGAACCTGTATAGAGCAGGCACGCTTGGGGGGTTTGGGGTGCCCCCTGCCTGCCCTGTAACACAACCACAGACATGCAATGAAATGTTAGCTTCCACCCTAGAAATATGAACATTTTTGAGGGCAGCCCTGTGCTGTTTTACTTGTCATTGCTCCTTTAACCGCCCAACAACCCGTGAAGACAGTTCGGGATTATCATCTCCATTTCACCAACGAGGAAACTGAGGGACAGGGGTGTTGTACACTTTGCCCGAGTCAGTGGCAGGACTGAAGCCAGGACGTCTGGCCCCAAGTTGAAGTTTGAAAATACTGCAGTGTCTCTCCGGAAACATGGCAATCAGCACTTGGCTTCTTTGGGAGAAAGTAGACCCCAAGGTGATGGAGCCCAAAACGTAGCTGTGGGGTGCCAGCGCTGTGGCCTTGCTAAGCCAGATTATTACTGCAGCATCCAGACGGGCGTCCTAGAGATGGCCCAGGGTTAAGTTAATCACCTATCAACCATGTGTCCATGTTGTAACCTCCATACAAACCCCAAAATGAGGGGGTTGGGAGAGCCTGCTGGTTGGCAAACACAGCCATGGACCGGGAGGGCGATGCACCCACGCTTGGGACCCTTCCGGACCTCACCCTCTATACCTCTTCCTTATTTATATCCTTTATAATAAACAGCAAATCATAACTAAAGTGTTTCCCTGAGTTCCATGAACTGTTTTAGCAGATGACAAATCAGAGGGGGGCATGGAGCTGGCTGGTTTGTTGCCCAGTTGAAGCAGAGCGCGGGCACTCTGGGAGTCCCAGACTTGCAGTGGGCATCTAAGGTAGAACTGGGGCCTCTGTGGCAGTCTTGTGGGACTGAGCCCCGAATCTGTGGGGTCTGCACCAGCTCTGGGGAGAGAGTGTCAGAATCTAATTAAGTTGTAGGATACCCTGTCGGAGTCCGCTGAGCAGCAGAGGGTATGAAAACACTTTCCCTTTCGTGCCAGAAGTACAGTGCGTAGAGAAATTTTCTCCCTCGTTACCCAGTCAAAATCAGATCATTTGCAAAGAATAAGATAAATACTAAACCCCCCCCGTTTATTCTTTTTAATTTAAGACTTATTTATTTACGCATACAAAAGCTGGGGTATAGGCCAGAGGTGAGGGGAGGTAAGAGGACTCACCATAGACAGAGTGGGAGCAGAACAGGTAGATTGACTGAAAGACACTGCTGAGGGGAACAGCAGGGAGACAGGAGAGGTCTGCTGCACCACATAGGTTATCTCCCTGGCCGGGGATCAAACTCGTGCTGCAGTGGCTGTGGAGAGCTTCATAGTGCTGAGCTTTAACAGCGCCACCCCCACCCCCACCCCGCATGTCACCAAGGAGGTTTCCATCAAACCCCTTTCTCGCTGAAGTGACTTTCAGTTGGGCTGGCTAATTCAGAAACTCTGGCCTAATAAGCATGGGAACTGCTAAAGACCTTGAAGTGGAAATTTGGCCTTTTCCTCACTGTGCATGACTCTCAACCCCTGTCCTGGCCTACAAGCACTGGGTGATCGGGCCCAGCATCTTGATGGTTACCGCCTCCCCTCCTCACCTGACACCTGCATGCAGGTCAGACCTGTGAGTCTCCTTCATGCCCCAGGGCCTTTGCCCAAGTTGTTCCTACTGCCTGGACTTTGTCCATCACAAGGTCCTTATTCTCTCTCTGCTTCTCAGCCACAGTGTTACCATCTCACCAAGTCCTTCTGGGTACATGAAAACAGGTTCTCTCAGCTACTCTCTGCTCCTAAACTGCTGGCTCCTCTGTGGCACCTTTTCCCACTTGTGGCTGTCTCTGAGCCTCCTGGCGAGTGCTCTGTGGTTCTGATTTGCTCCTGATTAGAACAAGGCCAACCCCTCAGGGGCACTCCCTGAACATGTGAAGAATGAAGGGGTCACCAATCTCTCTCATCTCTCTGGCGTCTTCACCGCCACTAAGCCTCTTTTTGCTCACTTCCAGGAACAGAAAACTCCAGCTCCCAGATGTCATTTCACATCAGTTCTGAAAGCAATAATGACCCATATGTCAGGGGAGATTTAGCTGCATGCAGCTGATAGGGCATAAACACACACGGAGGCCTCGCCAGTGGCCTACGGGTTGTCTCAGTGCTATCACCACTATGGCCTGAGTTCGATCTTTGACCAGGGAGGTGACCCACATGGCCCAGCAGATCTCTCCTGTCTCACCTGCTGCTCCCCTCAGCAGTGTATCTCAGTAGATTGGCCTGTTCTGCTCCCCACTCTGTCTCTGGCAAATCTTCTCACATATACCCCCACTCTTCTGCCTACACCCCAATTCTTCTACCAAAAAAAGAAAGAAGAAAAGTATTTTTAAAACTACGTA
>NW_004567130.1:12243341-12254068 GCF_000260355.1 Condylura cristata
CCCTATTCTGTCTCTGGTGAAGCCTCTCGCCGCCCCTGAGCCTCTGGCCTGTACCCCAGTTCTGTATGAATAAATAAATCTTTAAAAAAAAAGAAAAGGTGTCTAGGAGAAAAATATATTTCCCATGTAGAAGATAAAGAGGGAATGTTTTCAGAAGGACAAGAGAAAACCAGCCACTACCTGTATGGAAACCCCCATCATTCCTGCAGACCCCACCCCCTCCTCCTGCCCCAGAGGAGTCAAGAATAGTGAGACCAAAGTCCTGCCTTCTCCAAGAATCAGCAGAAACTCCTGGAAGAAAGACTTTAAGCAGTCGCCAGACACTGGCAACTGTGTGCTTAGCTTACAGAATGGGCTTCGGCCAGGGGCCTTGACATGTTCCCAGAGATGGGTGATGTTCCATGTGGGGCCAGGCCGTGAAGGGAAGGGAGAGCATGAGCTGTGGAGAGGCAGGAGAGGAGGAAGCAGGTCTGCACGAGCGAGATTACAGATGTGTGTACGACCCGGGGATGCCCACCCACAGAGGAAGGGCCGCAGGAAGGAAAGGGCGACCCTCGGGAAGGGGGCTGGTGCACAGAGCTTGGAGGGCCGGGGCCTGCTGTGGGAGACCCCTATTCTAGGAAGTGGGAGATGCCCCAAGGCTAGAGGCGTGGTTTGAGAGCCCGCAGGCAAAAGCTGGAGAGCCTGGGTTTGGAATCGACTGAACAAAGCCCCCTGCAGGCACCAAAGGTTGGCATGGATATTGCTGTCGTGCCAGCCCCGGGAAGTCCTGCAGGCTTGAACGGAGGGCCTATCAGGGTAGCCGGTGTTGACAAAGACACACAAACATTGTTACCTGTGTAAGAATCGCACAAACATCGTACAGGACTAGATGTAAACAGGAAGACCAGGGACATGTGGAAGTGTGGGGTCAGGAATAATTGGAGTTCAGAAAAAAATAAGGGATATATACCGGTCCCTGTGGCAGAAACCCATGCCGCCTCCAAACTGCAAGGAAATGGGGGTGGCTTGTAGGAAACAGACCCTTCAATGAGTTTGCTAAACTCAAGGTTCCCGGCGGAGTCCTCTGCAGAGACTGGTCAGTGCAGATCCCGCCATGAGTGTGGCAGGGGTGGCCCTGGGACACTCTCAGCTCTGACCAGCTGGCTAAAAATGTGGGGGCTCCCAACCCACTCTGGCTCAATAATTCACTAGAATGACTCCAAAAACTCAAGAAAGCACAGCCTTTATGATGACCTAAATCAGAAGCAGCCTCAAGGCTGTACAGGGCAGCTAGGCAGCTCCTTTCTGGGGAGTCCTGGCTGGTCAATCCTCCCAGCTACACTGCAACAGTACTCAGAGTACTGCCCAGTCCCCCCCTTACACTCCCCGCCCCCCCACTGGCCCAGTTCACCCAAGCCTTGGGTGTCTGAGTGTTTACTGAGGCCTATCACATGCTGCCTGTCTAGCTGACCTTTAGAATCCAAGCCCGCCCTGGTCATAAACCGCATTGTTAGGCTGTTTGGTGGCCAAGTCCCCAACAAACAAAGACATTCCTGTGAGCCAGGACATCCCAGAGACCCAGAGATGGCCTCCCAGGAGCCCAGGGAAAGGCAGAGCTCTCTTCCTTTAGCCACCACCCACCACCTTCGCCCTCAGTCCCCAGTATCAAGCAGCTTTAACCCTATAGGGGTGAGGTAGGATGTTTTCCTATGCTGGACACACAGGGGGGAGACATTAGCGAGGACAGAGGCTGCAGTTGCAAGGCAGGAGTCCCACGGACACCGAGATGGGGGGGCTCTCCCCTTCTAGAGGGTTCAGAGGGTACCGGCCCACACCCGCCCACACCACCATGTGGGATTTCTAGCCTCAGGGGCTGTGCAACGGGTGACCATGAGTTCGGGTGATGGCTGTGAGCAGTCTGCCCCAAGCTGGTGATTAGCCAGTCTAGCAACTCCCAACTCATGCTGGTGATCAACGCTTTGTAATAGAGATGTGATCGATATGTAATTTTTTATTAGTGGCAGGTGTACAACCAAATCATTTGATAAATATAGATATCTACATATCTCTCTCTCTATGTATCTATCTGTCTTGCAAAATACCACCACCACAAGTCTAGTTGAGATCTTTGGCAAAGAGTTACAGTTTTGTTTCTGGTGATGAGAACTTTAAAGATGTAATTAGCAACTTTTAGATACACTACTCAGCCTTTCTGACTACACTCACCAGCTGCACCTTACATCCCCAGGGCTTATTCTGTAAATGGAAGTTTGTCTCTTTTCATCACCTTCACGCATTTCACTTTCCCCTCTCCCATCTCCTCTGACAACCATCACTTAGATCCTCTCTCTCCAGGTTCATCACAGCTGTGTTTAGATTCCACCTGTGCGATCATATAATCTTTGCCTTTCTCTGTCTGACTTATTTCATTTAGCACAAAACCCTCAAAGTCCCATGTATGTTGACACAAATGACACAAGCTATTTCTTTTTTGTTGTGAAATAGTATTTGTGTGCTTGTGTGTGTGTGTGACATTTTCTTCATTCATGCATTCCTCAGTGGACAAGATGGATCCGAGGTCTTGGCAGGGGAGATAATTTTTAAAGCATCATCTCCGTGAGTGGGTCCCCTCTTGTGTGTTTCACTGTGCGCAATAGGCTTCGTGCAGCTGTCTAAGTGACTTAAACAATGTTCTCAGTGAGTGTCCCCTTTCGTGGACACCTATGGGTCACCGGAAGTGGCAGTGGGTGGTGAAGGGGGCTCGTGCGCCTGTCTCTGAGGTTATCAGTACGCCAAGCTGAGAGAACTGGGGCAAGTGTATCTCTGGCATATTAGCTTCTGAGTGGAACAGGAATGAGAACAGATGCACTATATTTTTTTTAAGATTTATTTATTTCTGAATACAGAACTGGGGTACAGGCCAGAGGTGCAGGGGTGGTGAGAGGATTCCCCAGAGACAGCGTGGGGAGCAGAACAGGCTGACTGACCAAGTACACTGCTGAGAGGAGCAGCAGACAAGACAGGAGAGGTCTGCTGCGCCCTGTGGGTCAGCTCCCTAGCCGGGGATCGAACTCGCACTGAAGTGGCTGCAGCCAGCCTGCATGCTGCATCCCAACCCTCTACACCATCAGGGAGAGCCCAGATGCGATATTTTATTGCAAGGAATGGAAACCTCCCAATATCAGGTCACGTCCACACAGGACTCTGTAGAGGCTGACCCAAGTCTCAGTGTCCTCTGTGTTCAGACCCCCCACGCCCCATACACACACCTTGTGTTTTCCTCTGTGCAGGCAGGAGGGGGGGCAGTCAGTGTCCCAAGTTCCAGGGGCCACTCACGTGCCACATCTAAGTGCTGAGGTTGGTGCATCTTTGTCCTCCAGAGCAGCCAGACTGGCCCTGAGCCCCTAATCCAACCCCAGCTGCACGGGGGTGAAAACGAGTGGACACTTCATGTGCACATTGAACCGTGTTAATAGGGGGGCAGAGAGGGTGGACACAAGTCTCCCGGAGTAGTCGGGCTCCTGGGCACAGGCTGGTGGCTGGGAAGTATGTTGAATGGTTGGAGTGAGGCACTCTGGGACCGGACTCATGGTCACCCTGTGTCCACCCTGAGTGGACACAGCCTCAGGTGTCTTGCTGACCTCTGTCCCCCGCTCCATGTGGCTGGAACACCAATGCTGGAGGAGAGCAGCTGTGGCCTCAGCTGTGGCCTCCACATGGTCCCTGGAGTCTGCATCGCTGGTGTTGCCCCGTCAGGGCTCCGCCAGCCAGGCCCCGGCTCCCATGAGACCCAGGCTGCCGCCCTTCTGCCAGGGGTCCAGCTGAGCCTTTTCCATTCCCCCTGCTCAGTGGTGTGAATGCACCTGCATCTGCTTTTATTGCATTTTCCCCCTCTTGTGTTATAGAAATAATAGGCTCAGCCTATGACCAAAAAGCACAGATCTCCAAACAGCTGAAACCAAATTAAAGTTGCAGAGTGGGAGCTCTCTGGCCTTCATTAGCTTTCTCTACCTTCCCCACACCTTGTCCACCCACAACCTTCCCGGGCGTGGCAGCTGAGGGCAACTCAGTCCTTCAGATGGATTGGGCCGAGCACCTTGGCTTCCTACCCCTGACTCCTCATTTTCTCTCATGTCAATTGGCCTGGAAATCAAATAAAATTTCTGCAGAATGCGAAAAGTGAAATACCCACGTTAAGTGTGTTTGATGATATCAAGCCCAGGTTTCTCTCCATTTCCCTCACCACTTCTTCCCACTCAGCGAGCCGCTTTACCAAGGCAGCTCCACCTCTTGGTCACAAAGTGGCTGCTGCCACTCGCCAAGGCATCCTAGCTTCTGCAGGGGAGGAGAGAAAGGAGGTACTCACAGCCACCAACCCTGAGCCAGCCTCTCCTGCATCTAACTGGCTCAGGCCCAGCTTGGACTCAATCACTAGCAAATCCACCAGAATCACTGGGATGACTATAACCGACGCAGGCTATTGCTTCTGCAGGTGAAACTCCAGGACCGGCATCATAGGACTCACCTGGGAACTTACTAGAAATGCAGACCCTTGAGCTCCCGCTTATGCCTTCCGAAGCTCGAATTGTACAGGTGGGCCCAGTGAGCTTGCTCAAATTGGAGAACCGTAGCATCAGATAAAAGCCTTTTTCCACCACCCAGGGGTCCAGGGGTGAGGGTGACTTTGGAGAAAGGTGGGTTATAAGGAACACGGGGTAATTCAGGTTCTTTCTCAGCTCCCACCCCCAGCCTCTGCGGCTACCACCCGCATCTTTAGTTTCCTCCCAGGCTTAATTACTCACACATGATGCCATGTTATTGCAAAAGCGCGTAGGAACACAGGCATGGGGCACACATATCTCGAAATACAGACACCTGGGCTAAGAAGCCAGAGTTCACGGTGGGAGGTGGGGGAGCGGGGGTGTCAGTGACTGCCTGCCTGCCTCCTGCCTGAGGCCTGCCTGTGGATATGGCCCCCCACCTCAGCATTAATGGCATGTCAGATATACCCAAGAATCTTTCTCCATTTGCCCGAATCAACCATGAACCTGCCCAGCCTGGGACGGTTGATAGCAGTAAGGGAAACAGGGTGGGGGGGGGAGGGGGCCTTTCAGTGGGCCCTGCAGTTCACACTATGGAAATAGGGTAACAGGGAATGTGG
Source organism: Condylura cristata (assembly GCF_000260355.1). Taxonomy (NCBI): domain Eukaryota; kingdom Metazoa; phylum Chordata; class Mammalia; order Eulipotyphla; family Talpidae; genus Condylura; species Condylura cristata. The sequence continues at coordinate 12,248,485 of NW_004567130.1, forward strand.
GTTAATTGGGATCCAGGAGGCCCCATCTTCAGTAAAGATATAGTAAGACTGAAGTCTCCTCCCCTATAACCAACTGCCTCCCGCAGAGGAAAGAGATAAAGCCAACAAAAGAATCTAGGTGGGCATTACATCATTTGATCACACAGAATCCGTTAAAAGAGAAATTATTGAATTCCCATTTCAGCGGTGAGGAAATGGTTCAGACATGTGACACGGCTCTGCACAGCCCCTCCAGGCCCAACCTCACTGCCACTAGGCATCCGACTCTTGACCACGAGCCCAGTGATGGGCCGTGACAGGCCAAGAGGGGATGACAGATCACAGAGAGGAACATCTTGTGCAGGGAGCGTTTAAGTCATACTATAAACCAAGAACTAACAGTCAGTGGTTGTCAAGAGGCAAGAGCAGTTCTAACACTGTCGATGAGCAAATATTCTTCCCCTCATTAGCTTAAGTTTTCATCACTGCTGCAGTTACTGCTGGGTTTTAATAATGTAAGGGATAATATAGTAATATAAATATGCTATAAAATAAAACGCAAATATTGGAAGTTAAAAAGTAGCACTTCTGGCCCTCCCTGGTGGCGCAGCGGGTTAAAGCACAGCACTGAGAATCTAAAGCCACTTCCGCATGAGTTCAATCCCCACCTGCCCCGGAGGTGACCACCCGCCCGCTGCTCCCCTCAGCAGTGTACTTCATCCATCTGCCTGTTCTGCTCCCCACTCTGTCCCTGGTGATTCCTCTCACCCTCCGCATCTCTGGCCTGTACCTCAGTTCTGTATGAATAAATAAATAAATCTTAAAAAAAAAAAAAGTAGCACTTCTTGGGCCTCCGGGGTAGCCTAGAAGTTAAGTCTCAACACGATAGCCTGAGTTCGATCCCCGGCAGGGAGCTGACCCACATGGGGCGGCAGACCTCTCCTGTCCCCCCACTGCTCTCCTCAGCAGTGTAGCTCCCCACTCTGTCTCTGGTGAATCCTCTCACCCCCCCACCTCTAACCTGCACCCCAGTTCTTTTATGCAAAATTAATAAAAAGTAAAAAGTAAGTAATTTTTTTTTAAGTAGCACATTGTCATCTATGTTCGTTCATTCATTCATTTGGAGAATCCCCAGCTATCCCACTGTCTCCTGATCTGGATGATCCCAGTTATGCTTATTTCAACAGTAAGTTTATTACAATACAGAATCACTGGGCACAGGCCACAACTCCATCCCCAATGGTATGAAAGCGTCCTCAATTAAACAACAGATTGAAAAAAGAAAAACACCAAAGATAGTCCAGTGATTTTAAGACTAAGAAACAAAACATACCCTACTTGAATTGTGTTATTCTATGTAACCACTTGGAGTTTTTATTTGTGTAACAAATTTTCAAGAGTGTGAATGGCAAAGTGTGATCTGTTTTGTCCATGCTAATTTTAATTCCCACCTGAGCTATTTAATTAAATTTCAACAATATCTTTAAAATGAAAATGTCTTCTATTGTCCAACTGTTCATTGTTTTAAAATGAAAGACTGGATTGAGATAATGATGATGCTTGTTGACTATTACATGATTTCTATTCCCTAGAGAAAGGGGCCATTAAAAATGAAATGTTCAGCCCTCCCTGGTGGCGCAGCGGGTTAAAGCACAGCACTAAGAAGCTAAAGCCACATCAGCATGAGTTCGATCCCTGCCTGGAAGGTGGCCCACATGGCATGGCAGACCTCTCCTGACCCGCCCGCTGCTCCTCTCTGCAGTGTACTTTGTCAGTCTGCCTGTTCTGCTCCCCACTCTGTCTCTGGTGAATCCTCTCACTGTCCCTGCACCTCTGGCCAGTTCTGTATGCATGAATAAATAAATCTTTAAAAAAAAATGAAATGTTCTGAGTCAAATACCATCCTTCAAATGTCTGGAAACCATTTCACACCACTGCTATGAGTTCTTTCTTCCTGAATAAATGGTCCTGATTCCTTTGTCCACTCCACAGCTGACACATTTCACACAGTTTGCCAACCTCTGTGACCCTGAGAGTATTTTGGGAATCTTCCAAGACTGTAGTATCCAGAATAGGGAATTCTGCAGAAGCCAAGAGCAGGAACAGATTTTAGAACCTCATGGGACTGGATTCAAATCCTAAAACTGGCTATATGACCTTGGGCAAGTCTCTCTGAGCCTGTTAATTTATCACTACAACTTGGCAAAGAAAGTTTACTATCTCTTGGGTTAATATGAGGCTGAGATGAGTTAATTTCTTATTATCTAGGTGTATTTTTTCATACTCTTTCCCTTCTCACCTCCCAAGGGAAGAGGATCCATTTCTGTATCGCTCCTTTTTCATGCAGGACACCAGCAAGGTACTACATTTGGGAGAAAAGCGGTCAGAGAAACCTGAGGATGGGTCTGTAGGGTAAGCGATGCTCAGGCTTTTGCAGCGCTGGCCTCTGTGGCCATCTCCTGTGGCCTTGAAGGCAGGAGGCACTTGGGAGCGTGACTCAGGGCACCACGCCCGGTGGTAGACACCTGGGGCATGTTGTGGGCCTGTGTAAACGGCCATACCTGAGCTGAGGCTATAAGGGCAGTGTCACAGAGGCTGAGGGTGGTAGATGGTGTTGAGATGATGGTGGGAGGCTAGCAGAGGACAAGTGACTGCAGAGAGGCAGCCATGAGACGAGCCCAGAGAGCCCAGGGAGAGAAAGATTTGCCCACAGCTGGGAGACTTGCCAGCCTCCCGGCCCCCTGGGGCCCCTACCTGCCCTGCATCTGGTCGCCTCACTACAAACGGTACAGAAAGAGCACTCAAAGCCTGAACAGGGCCCTCTCTGGTGGTGCAATGGGTTAAAGCACAGCACTGAGAAACCAGTTCGATCCCCGTCCTGGAGCTGACCCACAGGGTGCACCAGACCTCTCCTGTCTGCCCACTCGCTGCTCCCCTCAGCAGTGTACTTGGTCAGTTGGCCTGTTCTACTCTCTGCTCTGTCTCTGGGGAATCCTCTCGCCACCCCTGCACCCCTGGCCTGGAGCCTGACAAGCCACTGAGGGCTTGAGACTCTCCTATACCGTTTTCCGAATGGATGGAGAATCTGCCCGTGCCTTGCTGGTGCTACAGGGGCCCAAGGAAATTGCCTCCTTCAGAGACACTCCTGGGAGGAAACATGTGTGTACAGACTTCCTACTCGGCACTGATAACGTGCTTACTCCAAAACCACAACTAGACGGACTAGAATGTAAAAGACTGACCTTAACAAGTGCTGGAGGATGGGTGCTTCCAGGACTCTGTACCCCTGAGAGGCGGGCGACATGGTGCAACGACCTTGGACAACCGTGTGCCGGGTCCTGAGATGTTAACTATACAACGATCTTGTGACCTGGCGGCTAGGTACTGAAGCACATGAAATGAAAACATATCCACGGCGTCTGAGGACCCCAGATGTCCACAACAGCCTGTCTCCATGGTCGCCCAAAACTGGAAGCAAGCAATGAGCAGAACCAATGAAGGGGATAATAATGGATGGAAAATTGATGGTGTTAAATTCAGTAACAAAAAGGAATGGGCGGTTCGGGCAGCAGCGACATGGATGAGTCTCAAAATAATTATGCTGAGTGAAATGAGAACACGCTGTATGATTTCACTTAAATAAAATTCTAGAAAATGTGAGCTAATCTGCACTGAGAAAAAGCAGAGTCACGGTTACTTGGGAAGGGGAGACCAGAAGGGTGACCCCAGCGCGAGGAAGGGACTGCACGTGGCACTAGGGAACTTTAGGGTTACAGGTATGGTCGTCAGCTGACACTGTAGTCAGAACACATCAGATCACACGCTTTGAAGGTATGCGCATCACTTACACCTCAACCAAGTTCTTTTTAAAAACATTCATTCCTTTGCTTTTTTTTTTTTTTTGAGCGATTGGAGAAAAGATTTTAATGACTTCCAATTACATTTTTCTGCCAAATAAGTAACCATGCAGAAAGACTAGGCAACCAGAAGCTCTGGTTATATTTGGCTTATGTATATTACTCATCCAGCTTGGTGCCTGGCTCAAAAAATAGCAGTGATTGGAATTATTAATGCAGCATGTCAGATATCATCTGACTGGCACAGAACTCTCTATTTAGATGGGAAATTGCAGACTCAGAGGACTTTAGGGGCCAGAGGTGAAGTAAAGCAAGCAAATTAAGACAAGTATATACATATATAGGTAATGACAGAGATGGTGGTAAAAAAAAAATCATATTCAGCCTAAATGTATTCAAACTTCTGAGTGTTACTGAGCAATGATAGGCTGAATCAGGTGTCGGGGAGGGGTTGGGGGGTTGGTCACTGCACAATTCTGTGACAAGACACTGCCTATAAAAACAGTCCCTGCAACTTACTGATACCATAGCAACAGCTAGCATTTTCCAAAATGCTTTTTTTTAAAAAGATTTATTTATTGATGCATACAGAACTGGGGTACAGGCCAGAGGTGCAGGGGCAGTGAGAGAACTCACCAGAGAGTGAGGGGAAGAGCAGGCAGATCAAGGAAGTACACTGCTGGGGGAGCAGCGGGCAGGTCAGGAGAGGTCTGCCATGCCATGGGGGTCACCTCTGGGGCGGGGATCGAACTCACACTGAGGCGGCTGCAGCTTGCTTGCAGTGCTGCATCCTAACCCATTGCGCCACCAGGGAGGGCCCAAAAATGTTTTTGTGGGGTCCTGCCAACAACTCCGTGTGCTAGGTAGAATTGATTCCATTTTCTAGATGAGGAAACCTGGTTCAGATGTCACCAAGCCACGGCTCAGAGGCAGTGAAACAAAGACTCCAGCTTGCTTCCTGAGGACTTCTACTCCTCCACCTGTTCCCATGTGTGATTTTTACTCCCATGGAATAAACCCTTTGAGAAAATTCAGCTTTCTTGTGCTTCCCACAGAGACTGCTGGGCCAGGGATTATCTGGAAGGTGAGCGTGCTAGGGTCTCCCAAGGTTCATTCCAGAGACCAAAGCTTTGGACAGAGCCAGAGCCTGGCTGTTACATCTCCATACTTTTGTTTTTGTAAATTCCCTCTTTTCAGTTTGTGACTGATATTCTGAGGTAACAATGCAGGTTAGGTCACTTTAAGAACTTAGCCTTGCAAAATGGATTTGTTTGTTCATTCCACGAATTCTTACTTCTGATGTGTGATAATCTTCAGAGTCAGGAGGGCTAACAATGTGCCGCACTCAGTTTTTGGTGCTTTCCAGGTATTGATAATGTGTCCTGAAAAGACAATTACTTAGGCAGGTGCTATTAGGTCTTTGTCCATTCAGGCTGCATTGCAAAATAACATCGAACGAGTGGCTTAAACAAGAGAAATTTCATATTTTACAGTTCCAGAGGCTGCAAGTCCAAGATCAAGGTGTTGGCAAGGTAGATTTCATTCTGAGGCCTCTTTTCTTAACTTGTAGGTGGCTGCCTTCTTGTCTGTGCTCACACGACCTCTCAGCACACTGTGGGGTGGGGAGAAGAAGCGGAAACATCTCTTCTCATAGAGACACTAAGCCTATTGGTTTTCTTTTAAGATTTTATTTGATTTATGCGTACAAAACTGGGATACAGGCCAGAGGTACAGGGGTGGTGAGAGGA
>NW_004567130.1:12254168-12270736 GCF_000260355.1 Condylura cristata
TCAGGAGAGGTCTGCTGCGCCATGTGGGTCAACACCCCAACCAGGAGTCGAACTCATGCTGCAGTGGCTTCAGACATCTTCATAGTGCTGGGCTTTAACTCGTTGTGCCACTGGGCAGGGCCCAGACACTAAGCCTGTTGTATACAAGCCCCTCCCTGATGACCTAATTTAACCTTAATTACTTTTATAAAGGCCTTTTCTCCAAATACCATACATTAGGGGTTAAGGCATCAATATATGAATGGGGGGAGCACAAATATTCACCCATATTGTCATCACCCCCATTTTACAGATAAGAAAAATAAAGCACTGGGTACACACAGAGGTAGCTGGGTTGCCACAACAAGAGTGTCCCAGAATGTGGAACCTCCCCCCCTTGCATGTGGAGGTTCAGGAAAGATAGAAGAATATGGTGGGAGTCCATTAATACGAAATGTTCAGAACAGGCAATGCCGTAGAGACAGAATGCAAGTTCACCGTTGCCATGAGTCGGGACTGTGCCGAGCGTGAGTAGCAACAGCCAACAGACGCAGGTTTTCTTTTGGGGTTGGTGATCTGGAATCAGTCGTGGTGATGGTTGCCCAAGCTGATGACTAGCTATAAACCACTGAATTTTACACTTTAAAAGAGTGAAATTTTAACCAAACAAAGGGCTAGAGAAAACCAAACCAATAGCAAACCCTTGACATCGGCAAAGCTGAGGCAACCAGATGGGAGTGGGAGAGAGAGGAGCCCAGTGGTACATGGGGGAGGATTTAGGAGTTCTGGTGGTGAGCAAGGTGTGAAAAGAGACATTTGTGGAAGCTTGAACCTATAACCCCTAAAATGAATGCAATGTTGAGAGCTCAAATAAATAAATAAACATTTTGTTTAAGGAGACTTTTTTAGACTGGTGGTAAGGTGCTGTGTCACCTTACCTGAGCTCAGGAAGGCCCAGGTAGCTGGAGAACATTTATCCTGAATGTGCCTGAAGAGGGTGTTTCTGGAAGAGGTAAAGGAGATGGACCTTCTCAATGTGGGTTGGTATCATCCAACCCTAGGAGGGTCTAAATAGAACAAAAAAGGCAGAGAGGGCCCTCCCTGGTGGTGCAAGGGTTGTTGCCAGCGACTGCAGCTTGATTCAATCCCCGGCTGTCCAGGGCGCTGACCCCTTACAAAGCAGCAGACCTCTCCTGTCTCCTCGCGGCTCCCCTCAGCAGTGTATTCCAGTACATCTGCCTGTTTTGCACCCCACTCTGATTTTGGTGACTCCTCTCACCCCCACATCTCTGGGTTACACCCCAGTTCTATATACAAAAATAAATAAATCTTTAAAAAAGAAAAGGCAGGAAGGAGTCCATTTACTTTGTGTGTTTCTGCTGAGACATCAGTCTCCTCTCCTCATTTGTTGGTGCCCCCGCTCACAGGCAACTTTGAACTCAGACTGGACACAAGAGACTCGCCCAGGTTTCCAATTCACAGATTAAAGGGCTTCTTGGCTCATAAGTGCATGTGTCAATTTCTATCATAAATCTTTGATCTCTTATCTTATTGGGTATGTATCTCTGGAGAACTTTGCCCAATATGTATGTGAATCATCATATCTCAATCACAAGAAGGAAGGGATAGAGGAAAGGAGAGAATAGTGACTTACACCCACAGGGGAAGTGATGAAATTCGGGTTCTGTTTTGAAGATGGTTTGCTTAGGGGGGTGGAGAGGGCAAGGAATAGCCAGAGGGGGGTTCCTGGCAGGAAAGCATGACAGCAGCAACTGTGGGGATCTCTCCAAGAGCTGTTGCCCCCCACTCCAGCATGAGCAGCTCAGAAAATGGAGGGATCACACAGCACTGGGACCCAGTAAGTCTCAGGTCCTATGACCACTGCTCAAAGACTTACTAGCTACGTGGCCTTCTGCAAATAGTCTACCCTCTCTGGGACTCTGGATGGCCAAGTGGGTGAATGTGTGAGCTTCTCAGTTGTCTTCTTTGGATATTGTCATAGGATGCTTGCAGATAAGCCCTATGCTGGGCTGACAAGCTCCAGACTGCATGCGCAACCCACTTCCCCCAAGTGACTCGGAGACCCCCAGAGGAAACCCTGGCCTGCCCGACCACAGGCTCTTAAACATGGCCCTGTGTGGAGAAAGCATCTTCCCCTCGACTGGAACCCCTCCAGCGCTGCTCCTTGACTCCGAGCCCCCAACTCCCTGTGCAGGCATGTTGCAGCCTCGTCTTTGCTAAATTAAAATCCCCTCCTCGTAAGACCTTGGGCAAGTGAGGAACCCCCTGAATCTCAGTGTCCTCGTCTGTAATGAGAATTTTTGAGCTTCAGTGAGAGGTTGACATTAGAATGTCCCACCCGGGACTTAACACATAGCAACCCTCAACCATCATTCGGGAGTGTTCCTGCCTTGAAAAATGCACTTTGTGATGTAATCTTTGATACATCTCATATGTTCATTCCAAAGCGTTTGTTGAGGACACACTGGCTACTTACTGGGTCTTGCTGCAGAAGCTACCAAGGAGGTGATGTTTAAGCAAAGCTGAAAGATGTTTGAAATCTTAATCACAAAATAAACATATCTGTGAACCCACTTCTCTGTTTATGAGCTAGAACATGTCACTCCTGAAGCTGTGACTTGGCGGGAGGGTGGGGAAGGCATGGTTTCCCCCCACTGATTAGAGCGTTGCTTCTAGAATTTTTGCATGCACTGAAATCATCTGGGGGAAATAGTGAAAATGGGCTCTTGGCCCAAGGTTCTGCATTTCCAACAACAAAACTGTCTTTCATGTCATCGTCTTCAAAGTTCCCTTCTGCCCCTGCCCCCAGCTTTAGCCACAAAGGGTATTTCTCCTTCCTCGTGAGAGCTGCAGCATTTGACACTTAGAAAAACAATGTCAGTAGGTCTGGCTCCAAGAAGTCTGTGTGTGGCAGGACCACAAGCTCTCGGTGTGAACTTGAGCAAATCCTTGGCTGCTCCGTGTCTTTCTTCATTCTGAAAATGAAAGACAGAGGCTCTTCAAAACCCCTGCCGGTATGCACCATCGACTGGAAACTGGACTGTGTGTGTGTGTGTGTGTTGGGTCCAACCTCAGGCAAGTCCCAGGTGTCATGTAGGACCAGCACCCACCCCCGCTCAGAGACCAAGGGCAAAGGCAGACAGCTCCATGGAGGTGGTGGCAGTTTTCATAAGCAGGGAACTTCCTTACGAGGCTGCATTAGGCAACCACTCAAGGAGTTGTTTTTGCACCCGCCTGCCAAATCCTAGAAGTTTATATAAAGCCTTTCACTAGGTTTCATCACATATATTACCCAGATGGTGTCAACAACACATCTTATCTCAGGGATATGTCCTTGGGCAGCTGCTGGGAGCTGGGAAGGCAAGTGGAATGTACATTCTAAGGACAGGAGTGGGCGAGGAGACTCCAGTTCCCCTGGTCCAGCCCCCGGGTAAACAGGAAGTCACCTTCTCTTGATGCCTTTCCAGACTGCGTGTGCGTGTGCGTGTACGTGTGCATGTAAGACTTCCCACCAGCTGATCCTCATTCCTGTGTTTGGGGGAATCTACCTTCTAGATCAAAAATATCAAATACCTGTTCTCCACAAGCTGATTATTTGAGTGGGGCCACAGCAAAGGTGTGCGGAGGGCTGACTCGGAGGTGTGATGGGAGCACCAGGGCACAGGGGAGGGGGAGGCCGTCTGTGACGAAGCCTGACTTGTGGTCCCAGTCATCCAGTTCCCCTGGATTCCTACCAATTTTATGACCCTGCCTCTCTCTCCAGTTCTCTAACTTTCCAAATAGCTTCCAACAAATTCATTTCTGCCTAAGTTACCTAGCACTGGATTCTGCCTTTGTTAGCTGACAGACTTTTAAGTGGTTCTGAGGTTCTGAATTATGTGATCTATGTACCTTTTCTTCAGTATTTTCCTGCAGTACATGCATTTTGGGGGTCTTGTGTCTTATGTCTCCTCTCCCCAGATAGAGCGGGTATCGTGAGGGCCCCAAACACAGAGCAAAACTCAAAGACAACTGGACCATCGATATGAAATCCTCCCAAAGATTACAGAGCATGTTCCAGTTCAGGGGGTAAAACTATCAATCTGTTACCACCAACATGTAGATATGCTTGTTTGTAAATTTCATGTGAAAGCTTCAAGCCTGATTCAAAAAATCAGGTTTCACTACACTGACCCATGGTTCCACAGGGACCTCCCTCCTTTAGATAGGCGTGACTTTTCCAGTTTTCCATAGTCTCCACTTATCCCTATTGCATTGCACCTGGGTTACATCACTCATTTAAATGAGCTATTTGGATCCAAGGGGTGCTTGAGTCTGTAACCCTTTTCGGTTGAGTAGCATGTTGTAGTTCATGTCTTGTTTTCATTGCGCATGACCTTCAAGGCTATGAGACTGGCCAAGTGAAATGAGCACAGACTGGGGGGTTATTTACTAGCTACATAACCCTGGGAATATCTCTCTACTTCCTTTGACCCTCCAACTCCTCAATTTGGAAATGGAAATAACACGTCACAAAAATGTGGTCAAATAAGCCAGGATAATAAGGCATAATATAGAGTGGGTGTTGTCACTACAGTTTATTAAAGAGTAAGGGATTCTGATTCTTTAATTGGAAAGGACCAGGCAAGTCGCTTGACTCATAGTGATGTTTGGAAAATGTGTCTTCTCTTCCCTCACCTTTTTGATGGTGGGTAGAGTTCCTCAGTGGGGATGTTTTGATTAGAGGCCAGGGTTGAGAAATCAGGGCCCAGTGTCCTCCAGAGGGCCCCTGTGGCTATGTAATGTTGGATATGAGGGGATGAGCATGACCCCTCACATAATATAGCCAGCCACACCCATGATTTATGTTGGACCTCAACTTGGGATTCAGGCAGATTCAAACCAGCCCAACTGGCTTGGCAGGGCCAGACAGAAGGGAGGAAAAGGGCCTCAGAGGAAAAATCGCAGGAGGAAGATGGCTGGCCCAGGGCTGGGCCTAGAGATTGGAGGCAGTAGGTGTGCAAGGAACAGTCGGAGGCTGTTGGTCCTACATCCACATGGTCCTCATTTGCTATGAGATGGAGAAGACTGTGGTGTGAAAGCAAGGGGCGTCATGGGGGCACAACGAGCTCTTCCAAGGGATTCCTCCCCTCCTCCAAAAGAGCTCAACCAGAATTACTGTGGGGTCTGGTGAGACAGACAGACAGAGGGATCAGTTAAAGCCTCCTCGGTAGGCAAGTCCTGGAAGGAAGTGGGCATGTGAGCAGCACTGAGCCCAGCAGACAGGGGGCAGAGGGCTCCCAGGCCCCAGCAGTGTTCCTAGCCACTTCCGAGGTACCTTCTCCCTCTCCCGACTGCAGAGAGGGTGAGTCCTTTCAGAACCTACAGCCTCACTGAAAACCAGGAGATGGGGGCTCAAGTGCAAGACAGGACATCTTCCTGCTGACCCAGCTGGGGTGGGGGTGCAGAGCATCAGGACACTAGGTGTGGCCATCACAGTGACCCCGTGACTCTCACCTGCTGGGTCCCCTCCATTCCAGGGGTGGAGTGAGGGGCAACAAGCCAGAGCCGGGGCAGCCAGGGAGATATCTCAGCCAGTGACCAGATCAGCCAGGGTGAGGCTAGGCCTGGGAGCAAATAAATCTGCCAGCAGACAGACAGACAGACAGCTGGAGGGCCTGAGCGGGGTGGGCTCAGTGTTCAGGCAGGCTTGATCTTTGCATCACTGTGGGGTGAGCTGGGGAAGACACCACAGTTGTTTCTTTTTCTTAGACACCACTTCCAGGCCTCTCTGTGTCCGGGCCTGTCTCACCGGAGAAGCCAGGCCTCTCAGTTGCTCTCGCAGGAAGGAAGGGATAAGTCCACAGCCTCCAGGGCAAACCAGTGCCACCGGTTTCACCTTAGCAATGAGGCGGAGTAGGTGGGTATCCTCTGAACGACTGTCTGGGTTTGGGTGTTGCTCCCACCTTCCCAGGTAGCCCAGATCCACCCAGGCTTCAGGGCAAGGGTGTTACCTGTGACTCATCACAGGGGGTGCCTGGCCACCCTTGGCATTTGTCTGGCACTAGGCCACCAGGGGAGGACCTGATCCAAGAATAAATGTGGCAGCAGCCACACCCCTTTCTTGGCACTGCCCAAGTGGCCTGGTGAAATCTGAAGTTCATTTCTGCCTCTTCTTTGGGAAGGGGTTTGGTCCTTGCAGAGGTGACGTGAGCCTCAGGAGACTGGCCTGGGGCTGTCTGGCAGCATCTGAAACACTGGCCCTAAGAGGCAGTTGCCCCCCACCCCCAAACTGCGACTCATCTTTGTTCCTTCTTCCCCATAACGGCCTCCTCCCAGGCATGCTGGGATTCCCCTGTGTTCCCCACATCACTCAGTCAACCCAGGCCCTCCGTTCCCCTTCCTGGGGCCCCTAATTTCCCTAGGTCCAAAGTCTGGAACTGCTGTCTGTTTACCACCTGCCTGCTCTCCCATCACCTCTCTCCTGCTCTGCACATAGGCTTCCTTGTCTGCAAAATAGAGCTAAAACCCAGTCTCATGGGTTTGTTATCAACTTTTCCATCCAGTGAGTATTATATGAGTCAAGAGCTAGAAAACACTTTGAACAATGCCTGGCATGTAATAAGTATGCAGTACAGAGTGAGATATTTTACTATTATCATGATTAAATATTTACTGAGCGTCTAGTCTGCTAGGCGTGGGGGGTTAAGGTGTAGGGGATTCAGTGGTGAGAAGAGAACAGACACCAATACAGTACATGAGTTAAGATAAATGTTGTCAGCACCTGGCATGCACAGGAACCCCAATAAATGGGGGGCCCTTCTTTCCTTCCCAGGAGATCTGAGAAACCCTCCCAGCCTCAATATTCACAGAAACCTACAACCTGATGTAAAAGGGATGCTGAGTGAATGCTTCCAGAATGATCCCAGGACTGTGCCAGGTACTTGTCAGCTTGGGGTTTGCCATGTGTCACCTAGGAAAAGATCCCATAGGGAGGAGTTCTGAAGAGAAGCCTACCGGATGGAGAGGGATGGAGTGAAGCAAGTTTCAAGGGTAACAGGTGAGTCTCCTCTCATCCCTTGAGCTTTTAAACTGGGCTGAGCTTAAACATGGGGATTAGGAACTTAATGCCAGGTCAGACCTGGCCTCACTTCTGGATACTCTGACTTGAGCCTAACTCAAGCCAGTTAAGTCCCTCCCTGTTCTGATATTCAAAGTTGTCAACGAGGCCTTTACCGAAGGTGTGACCTATAAGCTCCAGCTCACAGCCAAGAAGGGGGACCCCAAAGGTGTCCTCATCACACCTGGAAATTCTTTCAAGCTCTGGGATCATTTTAAAATGCTTCCTGCTCTAGGGAGGAGGGACTTGGGGGAGTTGGATCCATTGCAAGGATATAGGTTATTTGGGGAGGGAGGGATTTTGAAATACCTCAGAAGATATAGGTATAGTTTAACTTTAGGAGCTGGATGTAGATAAGATATACAAATAGTTCACAAGAGCAGAAAAGATGAGGGAGGAAGTGTTCATGATGCTAATCATTATTTATTGAGGGTATACCACGTGTCAGAAACTGTGATAAATGTTTCACGAGCTTTATCTCATGTGATCCCTGACAACAGCCCCAAGAGGTGGTTGCTGCTATTTTCTCCATTTAAGAGAGGAAAAAGTAGAAGACTCAGAGAGGTGAGGCCACCTGCCTAACATCACACAGCTAAATCAGTACCAAGCTAAGTGGAGTGGCTCCTCAATCCATGGTGTTAACTTTGGCACTGATGTTTCTACTGAGGTGAAGCATAATGGAAAGTGAGAAGCACAAGCTACAGTTGACAGAGGAATACTAATGAGAGTACTTTGCCTTTTAACCCTGGGAGAGTTGTAACCCTGGCTAGGCATTCTAATCACCAAAAGGTAACCAATGGAGACGTCTAGTCCCTGCAGTTAGAAATACCTGTCCATACAATGGGGCCTACCTTCTTTATTCATAGTTTCTCAAATGATTCTGATACTGCACTAGCCCAGATTGAGAGTTTGAGGATCCTCTTCCCATCCCTGAATATTTTCCAGTGGACTCTATTCTGGAATCCAAACTACCTTGAAGATATTTAGGAATGGTTCTGAAGTATGGCAAGGTTAGGGGTATGAAACATTTGACTGGTTTCAAGTACTGATTCTGCCATGGACTATCTGTGTGATCTTAAGCTTAGCTTTTCAAATCTTCAGTTTCCTACGCTTAAAAAACGAGGGCTAATTATACTTCCCTGTAAAGTGAGGAATAAAAGGGTTAAAGAGTAATGTAAGTAATAGCAAAGTAGCTTGGGTTAATTTAATCTTCCCTCAGACAACAGTGGTAAACTCTAAATAAAATATATACCACAAAACCCCCATTAGGGTCTTCCCTGGTGGTGCAAGGGGTTAAAATGCAGCACTATGAAGCTATCCACAGCCACTGCAGCATGAGTTCAATCCCCAGCCAGGAAGCTGACCTACACGGCGCAACAGATTCCCTTCTGTCTTGCCCACTGCTCCCCTCAGCAGTGTATTTCAATCAGTCTGCCTGTTCTGCTCCCTACTCTCTCTGGTGAATAATCCTCTTAGCTCCTGCACCTCTGGCTGGCACCTCATTCTTGTATGCATAAATAAATAATTTAAAAAATTATTTGAAGGTACTAGAAAACCTCCAACACTAGGCAGAAATATGAAGGAAGTCAACTTTATACTGGAAAGATAGGGACTACATTGGATGAGTTTTGCATTTTTGTGGCTTTTTGCTGGAGGCATTCTAATCCGTGTGGGAGGTGACTATGTGTAGAAAGCTGCAGTTTACTAGTTTTAAGATGTCAAGATTATAGAATTCCATTCAAACTGTTGGAAGATTAAGGGGGAATCCCAGAAAGAAATAAGCTATAGAGATGATGAGTCCCCACATCTGTATATAAACTCTGTCTAGGTCCTTGCCTGCCTGTCTACTGAACTACACACATACACAAAGGGTTCCAGGCATCGTTGTGAAATCAGCAGCTAGAAGCTGAAAGAACTGAGCAGAAATTTCATTACTACCCTTTAAGAGGGAGACAATGTTTGGAGTTTGAGTCCACCCAAGAGAAACACCTAAAAGAGCAAAATTAACAGTCTTTAGAAGAACATAACAGAATCCATGGTCTCTAAAATGCATTGTCCAACACACAGAAATTAAGTGTTAGACATATGGAGAAACAATTTATCCTCAAAACCCAATATCAAGGAGGAAAAAAAATCCATGATTTTAAAGCAACTCTGACATTCTCAAGACTCTAAGGAACATATAGTCATAATGGATGAACAGAGAGGGACCCTCAATAGAGAATTTTAAACTATAAAAAGAACCCAATGGAAATTCTAAGCTGAAAAGTATAATAAAGGAAATGAAAAAATGGGTTGATAGGCGTAATAGCAAAATGAAGATGGCAAAGGAATAGCTCAGTGAATTTGAAGATAGATCAATAGAAAATACTCATCCAGAAGACCAGGAATAAAAAAACTGAAAAAGAAAAATAATAAACACAGCCTTATAGGCCTATGGGATGACATGAAAACATCTACATACTTTATGTAATTCAAATTTTAGAAGAAGGAGAATAGACCATAAATATATTTGAAGAAATATTTGCTGATGTTTTCTCAGATATAATCAAGGGTAAATTTACAGATTATAAAACTCAGTGATGCTCAAGCAAAATAAATACAAAAAGAAGTATGCTTACTGATGCCATAGTCCAACTACTGGACTCTGATGACAAAGAGAAGAATCTTGAAAACAGTCAGAGAAATGTCGAACAGGGAAACTATAGTACAAATGAGAACTGACTCATTGCAAAGGCTAGCCCCTGATTGATAAATGACTTTGAAGTGCCAAAAGAAATAAGAAACTTTCAAGCCAGATTTCTAAATTCAATGAAGATAGTCAACTAATCCCTAAAAGGGCAGGAAAGTAGACAAAGGAACATAATAAAAGAAAGAACAAGTAGAAGACAAATAGTAAAATAGTAGAACCAAACCTTAACACAGCTATAATGACATCAAATATAAATTGACTACACATTTTAATTAACACACATAAATTGACAGAGAAGCAAGGTCCCTGTAGATGTTGGCTACAAGATGCATATTGAAAGTTACCAGTTTGAAAGTAAAAAGATAGAAAACAATGTAAAATAAAAACACAAATCATAAGAATGTTGGGATGACTATGTTAAAATCTGATAAAATGTGGCCCTCCCTGGTGGTGCAGCAGTTAAAGCACAGCATGAAGAAGCTAAAGCTGCTTCCGCCTGAGTTCAATTCCCGCCTGCCCCGGAGAAGATCCACATGGCGTGGCAGACCTCTCCTGACCCACCCGCTGCTCCCCTCAGCAGTGTACTTCGTCGATCTGCCTGTTCTGCTCCCCACTCTGTCTCTGGTGAAGCCTCTCGCCGCCCCTGAGCCTCTGGCCTGTACCCCAGTTCTGTATGCACAAATAAATAAATCTTAAAAAAAAAAAAAGAAAAATCAGATAAAATGGGCTTCAAAACAAAGACTCTAACGTATTTCACAAGGATAGAAAAGATCTTACAAAGTAATGTGTGCATTAACCCAGTCCTAACCCTTTAAGTACATGAAGCGAAAATGGATAAAACTGAAAGCAGAAGGAGGCAGACTCACAATGATTTGAGATTTTTTTTAGCTATTTGAAATACAACTTTATTCTGACTAAACAAAAAGAAATGAGAATGGCAGTGACAGACAAGATTTTACCACTGAACATCATGCCATATTACACTCGAAGCTCAAGCAGAAAACAATTCTGTTCCAAAAGAGCTAAATTCAGGTCTAAAAATGAAAGTTTTTTTTTTAAGATTTATTTATTTATGCATACAAAACCGGGGTAGGCCAGAGGCACAGGGGCAGTGAGAGGCTTCACCAGAGACAGAGTGGGGAGCAGAACAGGCTGACTGATGGAGTACATTGCTGAGGGGAGCAGCGGGCGAGACAGGAGAGGTGTGCGGTGACACATGGGTCACCTCTGGGGCGGGATCGAACTCGTGCTGAAGTGATGGAACTCCACTGAAGTGGCTGGGCTTGCTTGCAGTGCTGCGCTTTAACCCACTGCGCCATCAGGGAGGGCCAAAAACTCTTCTGAACTTCCATACTCTCTCCAAAGCCCACCCATCCCCTTCAGCATCCCCAATGTTCAGCGCCTACCTTGCCAATAAAGTGGCAGACACACTGCACTACCACCATCACAGGAGAGCTGCCAGTAAAACAAAACTTTTGATCCGGGGCTCCAGCTTCATCCTTTCACAGATCATCTGGGACCTTTGGTGAGAGCAGTTGTCTGAGCAACCTCTAAATTATCCTCATTCTGCACTGCCAAAGCTGGGTGCCTGCCAACCTCTGGTGGGGCCAGCACAGACACGGCAACCAACTCTGAAGTAAGGTCTCCAATGAATTTTCTAGCAAGCCAGAAGGAGGGCTTGTAGTTTTAGTTCCTTTGGGCAGAAATGTCCTACACTGAAAATTCTTCTTTCAGTAGAAGACAAAATGTCCCCTTACCTGTCCTGTCCTTAATTGCCCACTTGTTTGCCACAACACTATGGGGATGTTTTCACACACTCAGATCAGATCCCTATGCTAGTTGGGCACATTCTTCTTACAAATTACTCGCCATTACAGCAAACATGGTAATGGCACACTGGGCTTGGGTATAATTGCCATCTCTTAGTGCACCAGCTCTATCCCATATATTGAACACAGTATCGCTACAGTTGCTGTGGAACATAGGGGCTTATGGTATGTTATATCTCAAATTCACCTGTCAAATGGTGTTTCACAAAGGTAGTCTTCCCAGTACCACCATCATCACCGACACAAGTTTGAACTGAACTTGGGGTTCTCCTTGGGCTGCCATTGTGATGTTACTTCCAGAGTGTCCCTTGAGCCCTCTGAGTGAGGGCTGGAAAGACCATAAAAGTACAGTCCAAATGCTCACACACAAATTGGACCCTGGCATGCAAAGACAGGGAACTGGAGACTTTTATCCTTCTCCCCCTCCCCTCTTCTCTCCCCTTCTTCTTCGCAACCCTCTTCTCCTCATCCACACAATAGTTGATATTACTACTAGACTAAAAATCAGTAAGGACTTAGAAGAGCTGAACAACATGATCAAGCACCTTGATTTCATTGACATTTATAGGCCACCATATCCCCAAATAATAGAATACAGTTTAGTTTCAAGTGCACATGGACTATTTACCAAAATGAGCCATATGTTGGACCATAAACAAATTTTAACAAATTTCAGAAGATTGACATCTTACGGAGTATATTATTTTCAACCACAACAGAATTAAATTAAAAATCAGAGCAGTAAAACATCTGGGAAAGCCCAAAATATTTGGAAATGAAACAAGACACCTCTAAAAAATCCATGGTATACCTAAATAAGTTGAAACTCATGCCCAGTGAAAATTTGTCTATGACTGTTTATAACTACTAAATAGTGTTGCAGGAGAGGGCCTCTGTGGGAAATCTCTGTATATTCCCATCAGTTCTTCTGTAAAGCTTGCCCAAACCTGGGAGGATCGAGATGCCCTGAAATAGGTGAATGGATAAACAGACTCTGGAACGTTCATGCAATGGGATATTATTTAGTGATAAAAAGAAAAGAGCACTCAAACCACAAGATACAAAGTAAACTTAGAAACATACTACTAAGAGAAAAAAAAAAAAAGAACCTGAAAAAGCAATATACTGTATGATTCCAACACTTACATGGACCCCGTACTTACAGTAGTTACTGCATATAACTGTAGTCATTATGTTACCTTCTGGAAAAGGTAAAACTTACGGAGACAGTAACAAATTTGATGATTACCATGGTTGCGGGGAGAGGGAATGAATCGGGGGAGCACAGGAGATTTTTAGGGCAGTGAAACTATCATGACACTGTAATGTAGGTACCTGTCATTATACAATGATCACACTCCATAGAACGTATAACAGAGAGTGAAACTCTAAAAAATTATAGACTTCAGTTACCTCTATTGGCTCCTTAACTACAGCGAATGTTCTATACACATAGCAGGTGCAAACAATAAGGGAAATTGTGTTGGAGGAGAGGGCACACATAGGAAATCTCTGTACTTTCCCATCAATTTTTCTGTAAACTTAAAACTGCTCTAGAAAAGTATTTAAAAAAAACAACCCCACAATCAAAGAATCTAAGTACCTGAATCCTACCTAATACTTTCGAAATTCTGTCTCCCTCTAATGTGCCTAGCTAACAGATTTCTCTGCCCTTAAAGACCCTCTTTCCCGTTAAGAGCGGAGCATGCAGTGGGGACAGGATGCGAATACCAGACTATGGAGAGAATCATGGGAATATCAGGCAAAACCAATCATTCTGAAACCTGGCTCCCCTCTTGCACACTCAAGCATTCATCCCATAATATTTGAGGTTCTTTTCTGAGTTAAGGTCTTTGTTGGGTGTTGCAGGCACAACTGGCAAGAAGCCAGAGTCTCTTCCCACAAGACATTTCCAATCCAAAGGAAGCTGATGACAAGTAAACAGGCAGGACAGCTCACTGCGTTAAGCTTAAGCGTTACGAACTGGTACCTCCAGGGGCTAGAGTACAGGGAGGGAGTCACTAACCCAGCCCAGGTTTGGTCAGATGAGACTTTCTAGAGGAGGTGACACAGAAGCCAAGCCTCAAAATTATTAACAGTAGTCGAGAGGCAATGAGAAAGCCTCCTGGGATTGACCAGATATATGGAAGCAAAAATAAATGCAGCCCACTGGGAAGTGGCAGGTACTTAACTGTGGAGTGTGGCTGCCGGTGTGCATGTGTCTATTGGGGGTGGATGGAGGAGAGACATGAGAAATGGGCTGCGGGGCAGGCCTGACCCTCTTAGTAGTGCCCACACGGCCCACCAGGCCTGGCAATGTCTGCTCCCCAGAGTCTGTGCCTCAGGCAGATGGTGCGACCTGGGGAAACTCACCAAGTCTCTTTTGAACACACTTGGTGGAAGGAGTGATCCTGTAATTACCTTGGTGATAATTAGAGGAGTTTCCATAGGCTCTCTCAATAATCACTGCACAAGCTGTGGCCCTCTCACCTGCGAGGGAGAGGGGGGAGCCAGGCACCCCACTTTGAGGAGTCGATGCTTGCATCTCCTGCCAAACACACCTGACTCCCTGGCTGAGATCCAGATGCCATAGGTACACCTGGGGCTGGTCCAGCTTGGAGCTGAGAGCTGCTGGTAGAGGGATGAAGTCACTCCCCGAGTGCCCCAGGCTGGGCAGCCTCCAGCCCGCCCACAGACTCAGCTTTCCTTCAGGATTGGCTTCCTTGGGATTTCAAGTATATGGAGATCCTGACCAGGATCTGATGTTTGGTGCCTTGTTCATTTGGGCAACCTTAGCTGAGATGCTCAAGTCACTGGTCTCTGGGCTCATACTCCATCTCCCTAGGACACAGAGTTCGATGGCTGGGACACTCCTGTCCCTACTAAATGCTACTGGCTTTCTCTGTGTTCATATGTTTTTCCCAGGGACACTTTGGAGCCCTCTGGTATAAACAGAAGAAAACTGTTCTTCTTATTTTTGAACCCATACCTTCACCAGATTTCTCCATGCTTTCTTTCACCAATTTTTTTCCCAGTGCAAAAAATGACCTCTGTGCTTCTGAGAAGGCCTTGTCTTTCTTTCCTCCCACTGTTGAGCCTTTCAATGCTAACTTTTCATGTGGCTTTGTCTTCCATGACTCATTGGAAAGGAAAGCTCAGTGAATCACCCAGGGGTTTAATGTGTCACTTTTGTTTCATTAGCGACATGTCTGGTCTGTTTTGTTCTTAGCTCTCCAGAGAAGGTGCTTCTGCACCTCCCAAAGCCGCTTGTGCCAATGGCTTCTGGTCTTTCCCATAGGGCCTGTGGTTTCACTTGTGCCCCTTCGAGACTCAAAACGACTGTGTGTCACATTCAAGGGTACAACTGGTATCCTGTAAAAGCAGCTGACAAAGCTGTAATAACTAAACAAATGTGAAGAATTCAGGCTCTTTGGTTTCTCAGATCCCCATAGTATTCCTGCAGTCAACGCAGTTTGTGGCTGGGAGGATATCTGCAAACTGGATTCTTCTGTGCATAATCAGAAGAAGGATCCCCAATGACTGAATATTTTCTTGGGGCCCTGTGTCAAACCTGCTCTAGGATCTTGATCTTTTCAACTGGCCCTTTCCCAGGGCTCTCTGGTGAAGCCTCAAGGAAACACGTTGAACCTGACTGGTCCTGGCACCTGGCAGTGGGGGAAGGAGGAAGGAGCGCTTGCTTCTGAAGGAAAAAATGTACTTGGCTTTCTCATTAAAGGGTTCCCCTTGGGGAACAGGCAAGTGGCAGGTGTATGGGCAGTGGCCAAGCGATCCATTTTGAGATAGATACAAGGTGTGGTGTTCCCCGAAGCCTGGGCAGGCCCTGGGAAACAGGAGCAGAGCTAGATCCTGGCCTGCAGTCGGGCAAACTGCAGAGCAGCTTGAGTGTGCTGGCTTCAGGTGTGTGTGCTCTGCTCCCTGTGGAGACAGGGGTCCAGGAAGCCTGTATGTCTGCTGCCCAGGCAGACTTCTAAAACCTGTAGGTGCACTGATCATTTTCATTCATGAACATAAAAACTGGCAAGGAGGCTTGGCTAGACCCTTCAAGCTGTGCATCTTTTCCGCTTCTTTTTGCAACATCCCCCAGCACAAATCATCTCATTCCAAACCTTCACATCTTCAGGCCAATGCCTCATGCCAGTCTCTTCCTAGAATACCCAGAATATCATGTCTCTTTCAGACAGCTGGATTCACTTCTAGAGAATCATCCCCCAGTGCCCCAGGGCTCTCTCCTCTCTCGCTAAACCTAGATTCATCGTTGGACTCCGATCTAGCTCTGCTACATTTATTCTCCAGTAAGGCCTTTTTGCTCTTGCATGGCCAGCTCCTCTCATCTTTTCAGTGTAAGCTCAGATGCCATCACCCCATTCAACTGCACCCCCCACACACACACACACTCGCATTAACCTGCATTAACATCTTCGTACAACTTAGCAGCCTCTGAAATTATCTTCACTTACAGCATGGACGATGTCCCTTTCTCACGAAGGAGGTCAGAGACCCAGCAGAATGAGTTGATACAGAAATGGTACCCAATAAATATCTGTTGATTGATGCAATGAAGCCAAGTTTGGGGTGTTCCACTTGGCGCTCCGAGGACGTGGCACGGAGCCTGGGTGCAATAAAGACTGGCCGCGCGGACTATTTGCTGAATGAACGAATGGCCAAGAACAAACCAAGAAGCGATGCAGCATCGCTCAGCCTGCGGACCCACAGATTGACTGACAGTTGGGGATCCTCGGCCCGCAGACTGTTGATTGACAGCTGACAGCTGAGTGGCAAGGCACGGACGCGCTTTGGGGCCCCTGATTGGCCTGCCGGGAAGGGGAGGGGGCCGAGGCGACCGCCCCGCGTGGGGAGGGGCGGCAGCAGGCGGCGGAGGCTGCCCAACCGCCCGGAGCCCGGCGAGCCGCGGTCGCCTCGAACCACG
>NW_004567130.1:12271271-12283260 GCF_000260355.1 Condylura cristata
CGCGCGCCGGGCCCCAGCCGCGCCTTCCGCTCCCGGCCCGAGCTCACCCGCCGCCGCCGGGCCTGGCAGAGCCTGCAGCGGAGCCCACGAGAGTCAGCGCCATGGCGGAGCAGACCTACTCGTGGTGAGTACGGGGCCGCGGGCCCCGGGGCGCGGCGAGGGCGGTAGTCGGGGCGCTGGCGCGGCCGGCGAGCTGGGGAAAGAGGAGGAGGAACAGGTGCGGGTTGGGGGGGCCGCGGGTTGGGGGTGCACGCCCCCCTCTCCCCCACCAGAGGGGGCGGCCGGAGCTCGAGGGAGGCGGTGAGTGCCGGGGGACCAGCGTCCGAACGGGGAGACAGAGGAGGCCGCGGCGGATGTCATTTGGGCAGGGGCGGAGCAGGTGATGGAGAAGGGCTGTTTGACCCCGGGGGTGCGGATCCCACGGATGGGAGGTTGAATCCTCCGGCACCCCGGAATTGACTTGGGGGGCGGCTCCCGGGCGGGAGGCGCTGGAGATCGAGAGGCGGCCGAGGGCAGAGGTGGGCTCTGGACGAGGGGCGCTCTATTGGGAACAGGTGATAAGAGGCCGAACTTGGAAGTTGAGAACGAGAAGCTGCCTCAGCTGGGCTGGCGGCTCGGCTGGGATGGGGGCCTTGAAGCGAGTGAGTGGGGCGGTGAGAGGCCGAGGCGAGAGTCTTCGGGCTTTGGGGGGGAGTCCGGGGTGGAGAGGTTGGACGGGGAGCCTTTCTGAATAGCCAGATTCTGAGGAGGCCCTTGGTGACAGTGGGCCTTGGCAGACTCTAGGGGTTTGGGACTTTGTTCTGTTGCATGTGAAGTGGCCCGGAATAAAGTATGAAGGTGGAGGGTCGGCAAGGCGATTATGCCCATTTTTATGGGACTTTTAAAGTGATTGAGTAGCTTGTTAAGGACCGGGAAGCGTACTAGGTAGTTTATGGAGTGAGAGAACCTGCCTATCCTGAGAAAGGAGTGCCAAGGTGTGGCATGCAGAGGTGAAATGTTTGCTGGAGAGCTTGACCCCATCCGTGAGGAGTGGAGATTGGTGGGAATTCACGGGTGGAGGTCCTGGTAGCAAACAGAGGAAGATTGTCGGTGTGGGGGAGAGGGAAATCTGGCTGCAGTCTAGAGAGCTTGCTGGAAGATGGGTTACTCTCGGAAGGAAATGTGGTTTGGGGCAAACCGTAGGCATTCTCCTCAGAGTAGAGTAGGCTAGAGTGGGAGCCATGTGTTTGGAATTGGCAGGCTTGGTCCAGAGGTCCCATTCACCCCTAATATGCTTCTTGACAGGCACAACCTAGTAAGTGCTCTTCCTTTTTCCATACCTACGAAATAGGGAAATTACCATTTCTGTAGACTGCAAGGAGTGGATAAAGAACTCTACCAGGCATTTGGCAAACTGTAAAGTGTGAGAGTTGAACCCATTTTGTCAGCACATATGGAAAGAAGATTAGTGATTGAAGATGATAATTGAAAAGGAAGTTCAGTGATGTATTCCGTATACACAATCTCTTAAAGAAGATAACTGAGAGGTTGAAAGAAAGACGCTATAGGAAGAGTTAAAGCCATGGTGAGCAGTTGTGACAGCATATGTATTTTTAAAAGGTGTTTGATGTGATAGCACAACAGTTTGACTGCCTCTCAGGAGCAAGTGTTAGGAGCATTTTCTTACGCCAGAGTAGGAAATGAAGGCGAAGGTGGTCCTGTCATGCTTTGTGGGAACTAACTCATCTCGACTCATCTCGAGCTTATCCAGTTAGGCTCTCACGTGAGGTCTTATGGCTGCCCTACTGTTGTTACTGTCTCAGATGTGGAAAGAGTAAACAAGTGGCCAAGAAATGAGAATGAGGTGTTGAGTGGGCGTGGTCATACACTACCCCATTTGGTGTTCACTCTACTAATTCTGGGGCATTATTTTGTGAAATTAGTCTACAAGATGTATCCTACTAAAACACTTCCTTCAACCTCAGTTCCCTTCATTTGTTTTACAGGAAAAGAAACTTGTAATTAGAATGCTTAGCTCCTCATGCTTTGAGATGGAGAGCGCGCCAGTGTCATCTTAAGAGAGGGTGGTGGTGTATGAGGGGATGAGGGGAAGGATTGGGAAACCAGGCAACCTTCTAGGCCTGCATGAGTCACCTCTGTATTAACACAAGGGACTACTCCTGTGGCACTTAATTTACACTCACTTTATTCTCACAAGCCTTTCAGGTAGATGCTCTTCCCTGTTTATAGAGGATGATACAGGCTCGGGAGACCAAGTGATTTGTGTTAGATACTTTACCTGTGATGCTTTATTTTGTTTGGCATGAAGTTTCCTGTTATTTTGTTCACTCTCATTGCAATGTAAACATACTCCTTAAGTGTATGTAAATGGACTTGGGATTATCTATCATTTTGCTATCTTTGTCCCTGTTCCCTTGGAGTTGATTGATTTTTTTTTTTTTTAAATAGACTTGCATTTTATTTGTCTCTGGCCTTTAGGAAAAATCAACCATGTGGAAACTACTGTGACATTATAGATTTGTCTGAGAATGGAGTCAGTAAAGAATGTAAAACATGAAAATAGGTTCCTTTAAGGTTTTCACATAAGATATGTATATTGTGAAACAAGATAGACTGTGAGTTGATAGTTGTTGAAGCTCATAATGTACATAGAATGCATTATTTTATTCTGTGTACTTTCACTTGTTTAAATTTTCATACTAAAGAGCTTTTTTGAACAGTACTTAGCACATAAATTCATGCTGTTCTCTGGTTTCTTATGCTTGCTTGCTTTTTTTTTTTAAGAGTTATTTGTTTATGCATACAAGAACTGGGGTACAGGCCAGAGGTGCGGGGCGCGGGGTGGGGTGAGAGGACTCACCAGAGACAGAGTAGGGAGCAGAACTGGTAGGTGTACTGAAATACACTGCTGAGGGAGGCAGCGGGCATGACAGGAGAGGTCTGCCGTGCTATGTGGGTCAGCTCCCTGGCTGGGGATGGAACTTGTGCTGCAGTGGCTGTGGACAGTTTTGTAGTGCTGCGCTTTAACCTGTGGTGCCACCAGGGAGGGCCCGCTTACTTTCTTAACAAATTCTCTCAACATTCTGTTAACCCAAGGGTCCAGTTCAAATTCCATTCTCTCACCACCCTACTGAAAGTGATATTTTTAATATTTGTACTTCTGTCTGCATCACTCCTTTCTTTACATGTATGAATACCTACCCGTGTCACTGGATTATAAATTCGTTGTGGGTAAGGATGCTCTTCAGTGCCTCAAACATTGTTTTGCTGGTAGCACCTGCTTAGTAATACTGAGTGATTGAATATGATAGATTTTCAGGTTGGTTCATCTTTTGTTGAAAGAATATTAAGTTTAAGGGAAAGCTATATATAAATTAGTATCTATAATGCAGACCTTATAAAAGAACATGTAGTGCCTAGTTTACTGTCATCCCAGTGCTGTCAGAATGAGTGCTACACTGTAATACTGTTTTAAATCAGAATATTGACAGAAGAAATTTAAAATAATTGGTAGTAGCACCACAGTCTATCAGGATTTAACTACAAGACTTTACTTATGTTCTCTTATAAACACAGAAGAAGTAAAAAAAAATGCATGTGAAAACATTGAGTCTAGTGCAAACTAGACTTCTTATTAACTTGAGAAAAACACCCTGCTTACTGGATATTTAGGAGTAGTTGTTTTACCTTAAGTTTTGGAGAACCAGGAATTGTTTCTTGATGGAGTCATTGGCAAATTGTTATTTGAATTGTGTTGGGGAATGTCAAAGAAAAAGGAAGTCAGTCCATGGAAATCTTGCAGATGCATTTCATGTATCACAATTTTTTGTATTTTCTGTGTTCTAGGGTTTTACAGGCATTACTAAGGAAACTGAGCCTCAAAAGAGTTTAAGTAAATTTTAATACAAGGAGGTAAATGGTAAGAGGGCTCAAAGGTCAAGCTTGCCAAGAATCTGGACACTGAGTCTGTTCCTTTTCTGCGGTCAACTACCCTTCAACCAACCTTGTTTTGCTTGAGTTGCTTGATAGCCACGCGGGGTCCCCATGTTCCCCCAAGTGGCTTTCTAATAGTCACCTTGTCAGTTCTCTGCTTAGAACTCTTAAATAGTTTTTGGCTAAAGAATAAAATCCAGATCCCTTAGTATGGCTCTTCATGGTCTGATTTTGCTGTCTCTGAGGGACAGCAGGCAGTAAACGAAAAGTCACAGCAGAGTAATTATTTCTGTTTTGGTACTCTGTCCATTGCCACTAAGTTGCCCTGATAGCACCAGATTGAGCCCCTGTCAACAAGTTAGGTCTGAAAATATATTTAAGGTATTAGATCAGTGCACATTCATTATTAGCCTAATAGAGAACTTACAGAAAATTCTATTTCTTGGTTTGTAAGGTTCACTCTAATCTGGTAGGAAAATTTGGTAGTCTCTGTTTAGGAGTTTTATTGATAGTGAAAAACCACTAAAAGGTTAAAAAAAAAAGAATGTGCATTGAAGTGGAGGTGTGGCCTGGCTGTTTTTCACATAGTTGTTAATTATATTGAACAAAAAAAGTATATTATATTGAAGTATATTATATTGAACTCAAAAAGTATTCCGTTTTCTTAATATCGCTAAATTTTCATTTAGAATCCTAAAGTAGGAGGATCTAATTCTGTGCTGATTCTTTGAAGCAGGAAAGCTTAATTAAGAGTAAGAGCAGTTTTCTTCTTGGTTTGTGACCCATTCTCATCTTAGTTCTAGATAGTATTTTGTGTCATGGTTATGCCTGTTTTACTCCACAGGATTGTTGTGAGGATTCATTGAAATAATGTGTGTGGAAATGTTTGCAAGCTGCTAAGTGTAATATGAAAGCAAGTTATTTGTTCTCTACATTGTAAGTCAGATAGGTTTGCCAGTGTTCATTACAGAAATGATTTTTGTTTCACAATTTAACAGTCCTCTAAGCTTACAGAGTTGTACATTCTAGAGAGAAGCCTACCTAGCTGTCTAAATAATACCATGTAGAAGAACCAGAAAGTTGGCGAGTTGTCATTGGCAAATTGTTATTTGAATTGTATTATAAGGTCATCTCTTTAGTCACAATTTTTCATTGCTACAAAATAAAGGAGAAAAAATGTGAATTGACTAAAGACTGTTTCTCATAAGAGTTTTATTTTGAGCATTTGAAGACAGTTTTCCTTATAATCTACTCGGAAGACAGAGGAAGAGCCGTGGTATGGGTGATCTTAGTTTTTTCTTGATTTTTCTTCTGGAATGCACAGGAACATCTACCCTAACATGTCTGAGGAGGGGTTGTTAACTGTTTCTTAATCTGTTTCCACACTACACACCAAGTCCAGACGGGCAAACCCACTTTTCTTTCATCAGAAAACTTCAGGCTTTGACTTCATTCTTGACCTAAAAAGAACATGTAGCAAAGTGTTGATAATTGTTTCTTCCACCTAGTAATATACATATTCTGATTTAAGGACAAGTTTTCCTGTTTCCTTATCTTAATATTTGCCCAGAATTTCTAATTTGGCCTTTCATTTTGACTACATAATCAGGCCTTGTCTAATAGCCCTTTTTTTTCTTTTAAGATTTTATTTACTTATTTATTTTTAAAGATTTATTTATGTGTACAGAACTGGGGTACAGGCCAGAGGTGCAGGGGCAGTGAGAGGATTCACCAGAGACAGAATGGGGAGCAGAACAGGCAGATTGATGGAGTACACTGCTGAGAGGAGCAGCAGCTGGGACAGGATAGCACTGCTGTGCCATATGGGTCACCTCCCCAACCAGTTAGGGCTGAAGCAGCTGTAGCTAGCTTCATAGTGTGCTGCGCTTTAACCCGTTGTGCCACCAGGGAGGGCCCAGCCCTTACTTTTAAACCTTTAACCATATGCTCTGACTTCATAAAATTCCAGAAATTTTCATTCATTTCTTTATATGCTTACAAAAATACTACTGTTAGAGGTAAAAGTTAGTTTTAGAGAAGAAATTCTCTTAGCTGTGTCATTAATTAGTGCATGCATTTATACCTAAAAATTTAAGATCTAAAAATATTTTCAAACATAATTTTTATAGGGTCTCAATCTACTAGTGTCACAGATACACTACCTGAGACGACAACTAGGCAAACTGAGATGTCAGATTCAGTTAATCAGTGGGGAACATATAGAGAAGTGAGAATTGAAGACTGCAAGTGGAGACTTGGGCACTCAGCAGTTGAGAAATGGGAGGAAGGAGTCACAGGAAACTTCACTAGATAGTTGTAGGAGAGTTAGGAAAGTGCAATGGAGATAAAGAAAAGCCACAGAATTTTTAGCATCAGAGAGTAAAACAAACTACAAGGTTCAAAGAGAATGAAGAAAAGATAGACTTGAATTTGCAGAGGATGTCATTATTGAAAGTGTACTAATAAAGATCAGAGTGGTGGGTGAGACCAAATTTGGGCTTGGTAATGACAAGATAAAGGCACCTTTGGGTATTGACCATTTGTTTGAGAAAAGAGATGTGAAGACTTAAGAGGAGGATGGTTGACAAAGACATTAAGGTCATAAAGGCCTTTTGCTTTTATTTGTTTAATAATGTAATGAATTGTGTACTTAAAGCCAGGGAGACCATGGAGAAATTGGTCTTAAGAAGGGATTGTTGCTCTGTTACACATGATTCAAGATTTTTTTACTTGGATTTCAGTTGAGAACTGCGAAGAGAAGACTCCCTGGTGGCACAGGGTTAAAGTGTCAGAACACATGAAGTTATCCTCAGCCACTGTGGCATGAGTTCAATCCCTGACTAGGGATGTGAGCCACAAAAGCAGACCTCTCCTGTCTCGCCCCACTGCTGCCCTCAGTTGTGTATTTCAGTGGATCTTCCTTTCTCCTCCCCACTCTGTCTCTGGTTAATCCTCTCAGTCCCTCCCCACAATCTCTGATCTTGTATGCATAAATAAATCCTTTTTTAAAAAGAGAGGCCCTCCCTGGTGACGCAGCGTGTTAAAGCTCAACACTAAGAAGCTTAAGCCACTTCCGCATGAGTTCGATCCCCGCCTGCCCCAGAGGAGATCCACATGGCCTGGCAGACCTCTGCTGACCCGCTGGCTGCTCCCTGCAGCAGTGTACTTCGTAGATCTGCCTGTTCTGCTCTCCACTCTGTCCCTGGTGAATCCTCTCAACCTCCGCATCTCTGGCCTGTACCCCAGTTCTGTATGAATAAATAAATAAACTTTTTTAAAAAGAGAGAGAAAAAAAGAATTGCAGAGAGAAATTAATAGAAGTAAATAGTTGATAAAGATTTAGTCTGTTTTTTCTGGTCTTTGCATGATCACTGTTCAGATTGTATTGTACTTAAATGTCCTACTTTTTAAGTGCCTACAGTATAAAACCCAGCATCTTGAGTCTGACTCTCAAAACAAACTGACCTTGTAATTTTACTTTCCTGTATTTTGTTTGTAATACTTACTTTAGCCAAGGAATTATTGTTTTCCTCTGTTAGTTAAACTGATCCTTGCACCTGGTTAATCTTTCTTCTAAATTTTAAGCAGGTGAGCCCTACCCATCTTTGAAGATCTAATTGAAATGCTATCCTGCCTTACAGGGCCATCTGATTCTCATAATTCCTGTAGTTTTTTCATCTGATGTTATTATATGGCAGGCTTTTCTGACCTGTATTGAATATACTTACAAGACTATCTTCCCACCTTGATGGTGAGCTCTCTAAAGTTGAGATCGAAGTCATTAATTTCATTGTACAAGATTATATATTTAGTAGGTACTCTGTTCTGTGTGTATGTGTTGTGGTTTTCTTTTTTTTTAAGAAGGAACATTTTATGGAATATTATTCAGCAACAACAAAAAAAGAAACATATGTCTTTTGCTACAGCATGGATGGAGCTGGAAAAGATCATGCTTAGTGAAATAAGCCAGAAAGAAAAGGAAAAATACCGGATGGTTTCTCTCATAGCAGGAGTATAAGGAACAGGCGAGAAAATAATGATGATGATCAGCTATATACCAGAGACATTTTGTGCGGGTAGAGTGGGGAATGGGATCAGAAACAGTGGGGGGAGGGAAGTGCACTGGACTATGGTGATGGCACATTGATTTGGTGATGGCAACCCAAGGGGATTGCAACTGAGATGGAAAAATGCACAAAAAATATATAAAAATAAACTATCATAAAATTAAAAAAAAAACATTTTAGAGGTGAACTTTGCTGTATACTGTCAGTGTATTTTAGAATAGAATGTCTTCCTAAAAATATGATATGTAGGCTCATGGAAGAGGGAAGAAAATAACTTACCTAAGGCCCACTGTTCTTAAAAGAACATATAAAATTGATACTGTGTTAAACTTGGTCAAGTGTTTTCACAAAATGTGCCTGATTTCCTAATATCCATACAATACTTAGCAGGGGAAGATGACTCAGCCTTAGAAGAGTAGAAGTAGGGGAGATATTTGCAAAGCACTGTTGGCTCCTTACAGGCACTTGTTAAATATGTGATATGTGTTATCACATAGTGGAGAAACACATCTTTTTATTAGATTTGTATGTATGCATCTAAGAAGTGGGGTATAGGCCAGAGGTGCAGTGAGTGAGAGAAGTCACCAGAGACAGAGTGGGGAGCAGAACAGGCAGATTAAAATACACTGAAGGGAACAGATTGACTAACAGGCAGTTTGAGAGAAATACTCTTGAGAGAAATACTCTGAGGGGAGCAGCGTTGTAGATCAGGAGAGGTCTGCTGCACCATGTGGGTCACCACCTTTAATCTGGAATTGCACTCATTGCTGCAGTGATTGCGGATTAGCTTCATAGTGCTGTGTTTTAACCCATTGCTCCACAAAGGAGGGCCCAAAAATGCATCTTTTTTGCAATTAGCAAAATAGCTTTATGGGGAAATATCAGTAATATGCTCAAATGAAAATATTTTGCAGGCAACTTCTTTGAGGCATAAAGAAACTGGCTTCTGAGAAACTTAATACTTTGTTTCATAATTTCACATTATTTGTATTTAAACTTTGTTTAAAAAAGCTAAAATTTTTTTTATTACTAAAGTTTATTTTTACATCATTTTGTACACTTTTTTTCCCATCTCGATTGTAATCCCCGCAAGTTTCCCATCACCAAATCACCCGTGTGCCATCACCATAATCCTGTGTAAAAAAGCTAAAATTTTTAAAACAGCTTTTTCATCATCATCTGTTTCTAAATTCTTGTCTCTTTAATAATTACTATTCAGAAAAGGCAATTTTTAAATTATAATAGTTTATTTTTATATCATTTTGTTCCTTTTTCCATCTCAGTTGTAATTCCTGTGGGCTTCCCATCACCAAATCACCCATCACCATGGTCCAGTGCACTTCCCCCGCCCCCGTTTTTGATCCCATTCCCCATTCCACCCACGTAAAATGTCTCTGGTATGTAGTTGTTCATTATTATTTTTTTCCTCCCTGGTCTTTTATGTTCCTGCTATGAGTACAACCATCCCATATTTTCCCTTTTCTTTCTGGCTTATTTCACTAAGCATGATCCCTTCTAGCTCCATCATGTTGCTGTAAAAAGGATGGGTTTATCTCTTTTGATCGCTGAGTAATATTCCATTGTGTATATGTGCCACATCTTTTTAATCCAGTCAGTCATCTTTTGGGCATCTTTTGAGTTGATTGCTATAAATAAAGTAGCAATAAACATGGAGGTGCAGGTATCTTTTTGAATCAACGGTTTTGTGTCTTTTGGATAGATAACTAGGAGTGGGATTGCTGGGTCATGTGGAAGCTCCATTTTTAGTAATTTGAGAAACCTCCAAACAGTTTTCTATAATGGTTGTACTAGTTTGCATTCCCACCAGTACAGGAGATTTCCTTTAGAAAAAGCAATTTAAAAAAATGTCTTGGCCTGGTGTGTGCATATTTTAAATTTCATAAATACAGTAGTTCTTCAATTTTAGGTCAGAATTAATGAACTAATCACCTAGAATAGACACAAGCCATAGTTTGTGGTGGAGGTGAAGGGTAGCTAGGGGTTTGTTTTGGTTTTGAACTTTAGCATGCTATGCAAAGTTGAGAAAACCTACAGGCTTAAGGACGATGTATTACATACACTTACATACACTGGTTTTCATGGATAGCAGATGTTCTAAAAACCAAGATTTAGTCCCGTCTTTGTTCCTACATGACCCTCATTTGTGTTCCCTTTGTACTTTGCATTTGCCTCTTTCAACTAGTGTTTCCCTTGTTCATTTCATCTCCTTATAAAAGTTTGAGGACATGGGTTGTATTTTGCTCGTGTCTTTCACATAGTTTATTAAAATGAGTATTATTTACATTTGAAATTTTTAAAGATTTTTATTTTTGCATAGAAGAATTGGTGTATAGGCAGAGGTGCAGGGGATGAGAGGATTCACCAGAGATAGTGGAGAACGGAACAGGCAGATGAACTGCAATACACTGCTGAGGGAAGCAGCAAGCAAGACAGGAAGTCTGCTGCACCATGTGGGTCAGCTCCCTGGCTGGGGATCAAACTTAGGTCTTTATGGTAGTAGTGCTGATACTTAACCCCTAGACCCCCATTTACATTTGATTTTTTTAAAATAATGACCTTAAAAAATAATAAGATAGAAAAGTATGTAATATCTTAAATTGCTATCAGTCCTCAGTTTTAGGGTTTAAAGGGACAGCATCAAATCAAGATGCTTAAGATATATAGATTACTCTCTTATTTTGAATAAATGAAACTATTATTCAAAGTGTTAGATCAATCCTACCTTGATTAATAATCCCTAATTAATGCTACCTTTTCAGAATGCATTGGGAGAATTAGTTACTGTATAACAAATTACCCCAAAACACAGTGGCTTTAAAATAGCATTTAGGTGCTCTCACGGTGACCTGTAGGTTGACTGAGACTGAGACAGCTTTGTTTCTTGTTTTAAATCTGTAAGTCAGCTGGGTAATTCTGATGCATGTGTGTTCCTTTTGGGCAGCACCTACTCAGGGAAGTTCTTGCTGAATGGCAGAGACATTAGAGAGCAAGCAGAAACTTGCAAGACTTTGAGACTAAGGTCCAGAACTGACACGCTGCCATTTCTGCTTTTCTTTCCACCAAAACAAGTCATATGGTGGAAACCCACCAAAGAAGCAACAAAACCAGACAATGTCCCTCTTGTAGGAGGAGCTGACTAAGGAATAAATTGGGGGAAGGAGGAGTAAACAATTAAAAACAATAATGCAGTCAGTCACAGTTGAAGTTCCTTCTCTTTCATACAACTAGCACTTTCTATTCTGTGCTAAAATTAAACATTTCATACACTCTGATTCATACATTTCTAAGTAATGCTTCATATTTTTAAAGTAAGTTTTTTGAGATATAATTCACTTCCTGTACAATTCTATCGTTTAAAGTATACAGTTTAGTGGGTTTTAGTAATTTTATAGAGTTTTACAATCACTGGCACAAGTGATTGTAGAAAAATTTTTCATCTCTGAAAGAAACTGTCCATTAGCAATTACTCCCCTCCCCCTCCTTTATCCTCAAACACTGGCTACCACTGATATACTTTTTGGTTTCTATGGAATTGCCTATTTCACATAACAATATAAGATGTGGATCACTCATTTTTATTTATATGTCTGAGATTCATCCATGTAGTAGCATGTGTTAGTGCTGCATTCCTTTTAATTGATAAATGTGTACCACATTTCTACTTATCACATTCATCAGTTGATGGACATATGAGTTGTTTCACTTTTTGGCTATTGTGAATAATTCTTCTGTGAACATTCATGTATAAATTTTCATGCAGATAGATGTTTTCATTTCTCCTAGGTACATACCTATGAGTGGAATTGCTGGCTTATAGACTTTCTGTGTATTTAACATTTTGAGAAACTCTTAACTTTTCTAAAACAAAAGTAGCATTTTACATTATATTCCCACAAGTAATGTATAAGAGTGTTGATTTCTCCACATATTCACCAACCGTTAGCATTGTCCATCTTTATCAGAGCCAG